>NC_055959.1:31023288-31359955 GCF_018492685.1 Alosa sapidissima | reverse complement strand
TGCCGAGATGATTACAGCTTATGTGCAGTTAGGAATGACAGCAACAAAAATCGCGAGCCTGCTCAATTCATCGGAGAGGCATTAACTTTGGTTGGTATCATTATCATATTGTCAGAGCATTTTGTTTTAAATTGGGCTTGATTTTCAAAAAGCCCGTTTTCATCTTCTCATTTCACCACGTGGACAGTTAATAGGATTTTTTTACATTTTACCATATATCATTCTGTATGTGAGGATCATCTGTCCAAAATGCGGGCTTGTTGCTTAGTTTCTTTATTGAGATAAGATTTTTTGAAAAACATTGTCTATAAATCCACTGAATTTGTACTGGATCTGCAGTACCACTTTGCACCACATGTGGTGCTCTTTTAATACAATGGAAGTCAATCTAAGAGTAAGAGAGTCACTTGTTTGCTGCACATATCCAATCTAAACACACAGTTTATGGTTCATAGTTGAATTGCTCCAAATAATAATTGTAACATTAACAACATACTACTCATACATAAATCTTATTTACAGGAAATAAACTGATCAAGTAAATTATAAACACATACGACTGACTGGTCATCATACATGCAGCAAGAGGATTTAGTATAATTGCCATCTTTGTAACGAGTTTTCAACACCAGCTTCAACCTATCAGTGCCTATGTGAGTACTTTAATAATTACTAGCCACCTGGTTAGGTCCTCTGTGAAACACAGACAAAGAGCATCAAGATGGAGATCAGTGCTTTGTCTCCATGTGATCTGGGAAAGAAGTTGGAAAATTAATGTAACAAAGGAACATATAAAGAAAAAGAGGTTTCTAAAATTCAATTCATTGTCAGATGCAGAAAAATCAATACTAAGGAGTTATCTTCTTTTTATGAATGCCTCTTGGATCCATACAAGCCCTCATACCTTGTTATGAATACTTCCATGTGATGGAAACACACATGGTCATCTTCATCAAGTGAAATACCTAATCTCAACTGAAGTAACGCTTCAATCTGACAATGCACTGAATTTTAAAAACCTCTTTCTCTTGAATATGTCCCTTTATTACATTAATTTTCTTGTTGTGTGTCCTGTGTTGTCAATGTTGTTGGCATCTGGCGGTGCTTTTTCTGTGTATGCGTTTTAGACATCCTGCTGCACACTAAATTTCCTTTTCTAAGGATAAATAAAGTGAAACTTGAACTTGAAAGCGAGTAACATTTGCTTAATTCAAGTCAAAATTATCTTGCTGAAAAGGTACAAGGTAAGTCTTTTTATTTTTGATCTTAATATAAGATTTATAACACTTGGTTAGGTATGTAGTTTTTGCAGTGTAATGGTGTGTGTGTATTCAATGAAACTTGGCATACCCCCAGAGGCTATCAGGGTAATCATACACATTAACCCTTAGAGCTCGATTGTCGCAAAGTGCGTGAAAAACACATCCATTCTTCTCTGTTACATTGCTCTGCAACTATTAGTTGCAGCGAGATATTGCGTTAATTGCGTAATTGCTTTTCAACGAGACTTAGCACTTGTCTGTATGATCAAGTACGCACATTTTAAAAAATCCTGAAATCAAATTGCATCATATTTACAGTCTATACTGCTTTGCTTTCACCTGCGCACCCATTACTCTCGTTTGAATTACTCGCGAACCTGTGATCGCATAGATATGGCAGGTATGTCAGATGAAAAAGGAGATAAAGTTAATTGATACCAAGTACATCGATCCTTCTGGGTTATAAAAACAGACGAAATGACGGCAAAATAATAACTTCATATAGCTCCACTTACCCCACATTTTTGTGTATTTTTGTGCCAAAGCATTAGAGATGCGTGGATGGGCTATTATTTTATCCGAAACACAACACAAAAATCATCATCTGTCCATCCAACTGCACCAATATTTTTTGACCAATTTTCAAAACCGCACCCGCCCGCCATCTGCTGGTTGTTTTAAGGTCTATAGGCGATGCAAGGCGCTCTTGCCTGTTCTAGAAAAGAGACTGATCCAATGCAGCAAAGATATTTAAAAGCTAAAGCCCCTATAGTAGTAGCAGTGTTGGGGTAGTTACTCAAAAAAAAGTTATGAGTTACAAGTTAGTTACCTCTAACTTGTAACTCATTAGTACAAGTTACTTGTTACTCGTTAGTCATTTTGTAAAGTAACTTGTTACTCGTTACTTTACTTGGTCTCTAACCAGGGTGCAATATTCAAAGAGCTAGGCTACATTGTTAATATTCGCAATTTCAGGTTCAGTACTGGTCAGCTAAAAGTAGCCTAGGCCTACTTTCACACCGAACAATAGCCTAGGCCTATATTCATTTTGTCACCTTTGATAAATTTACATTTTATTTACTTTTATTTTACCGTTATGTGTGTGTGCTTTAACATCAGTAAAGCTTTGGGCATCATTCAGCATTTTGTTCTTCCATCGGAAATGACTCCTCTACATTTGCTGCCTGCATCCTTTCTGTTTTTGTTGTTTAGAAAACGTTTTATACTATGGCCTTGAAGTCTTGAGTTAACGCATTAGGTAAACATTGTTTGCTGGTAACCCGCCTCAAATAGTCTACACTGTACGATGCAGAAATGCGCACTTGGCCAAACAGGTGCTTTCTCTTCGTCCTCATAAATTAAACTACAGGTTCGGTAGAGATGTTTGAATAAATTAATGTTTTGCGATTGACAACGTGATTGACAACTTGTGATAGGCTATACTAACTTTGCAAAGTTAGCTTAATGCATCAATTGTGAACAAAGTTGTGTAGGCTACACAGCACCAGTTGTAGTCTGCATAAGCAGTCCTTGCACAAACTGTTTTGATTTGCATGGGGGCAATTCCAAGCAAAGGTCATCCTTACCATGGAAAAAAAAAGTTGTGCATACGCAAATAGAACTGTTGTTAAAATCTTCATTTAGGTCTATATTTTATTGTTTGTAACTGATCTGATTGATTTTGATGGAGAATTACACTCTTTTTACATCCTAAATATGGTGTGCAACCATACAGAAACAACATTTTTCACATGGTAATATTATACATATTTAAAAAAAGTGGATAAATGGACCCAAGGTTCAAACAAATTGTGTCATTTAACAAATTCCAGATTGACAAGGGAATGGTAGAGTAATGTCTATGCTCAGCTTGCCTTTAAGAGCACAACTCCTTACATTTGTAAGGCTTTTGTTTTTAAGTCAGCAAGTTCCATGGCCATGTCACATCCATAACGTTTTATAGGAAACGTTTATGCTACACATACAGTGTTGATGCGACAATGTCCATAGTGTCTGTGCAAAACTGATTTATATCAATGTAAAGTGTGATGACCAAATTGTGCCCCTTTCTTACTTTTAAAACCCTTAATGGTGCGTTATGGATGTGACGTTATGGATGTTACATAATGTGAATTTACAAGACTGGAGATTTTGTTATACCTCAAAGCCGATAAAACGTCTGTTCTAGTGGCATGTCAGTTTCAACGCATTTCACCTTAGTGTTTAGGCCTACAATTGACATTTCAAAGATTATTACAGTAGGTTGATCAAAACCACAAGGCCTTGCCTAACTATTAGCAAAACAAACATAATATTAAAATACCTCCAGTGATTAGCCTAGCCATAGCCTATTTTCAAGTGGCCTAATAACGAAAATCTGAGCGATTATCTTCCTGTAACTGTCATACTGTTGTTGTACAGTAACTGGATTATCGTGTTAGCTGGTGAAGATGGCTGACTTTGCAGCTGGAGTTAACATAGCAACCTCATTCTGTTGCAGATCTGTTCAGCCTGCCGCTCACGTCTGCTTAACACAGTTTAATTTTAATTGTGACGCGATATGCCAGCATTTGAAGTGTCAGGTCCTTTGTAGATAATACCCACAGAGTAACATTAGTAACGGTAGCAATAAACTAGATGTACCGCATAGCGGTACAAAATATGACCGCCTCTCAGTCCTGCATATTCTTTTCGCAAAAATAAATCGCGCTTGTCAATTTGTCTCCATCTCCTACTCCTGCAACTCATGTGCATGTAAATGAGTGTGTGCATATGTGAGTTTGCTTTTGTTTATAAGAGTGTGTGTGGTGTGTGTGTGTTTGTGTGTGTGCATGTGCATATGCGTGCCTGTGTTTGTGTGTGTGTGCGCGTGTGCGTGTGTGTGTTTCCATGCGCACATACGTATGCGTGCCTGTGTGTGTGTGTTTATGTGTCTGCATTCATGTGGGTGGGTGTTTGTGCATGTGTGTGTGTGTGTGTGTGTGTGTGTGTGTGTGTGTGTGCTTGCCTGTCTGTATGTGTTTATGTGTGTGTGTGTGCTTGCCTGTCTGTATGTGTGCGACTGTGCGTGTGCATGTACTTTATGTGTGCAAATCACAAATGAGTGGGTATGGGTTAGGTTGATGTGGGCTCTTGAGACTAACATACCATAAATATTTTGTCATCTTGGGTGCAACGGTTCAGGTAGGGCTAGTTATTTAGGGAAGTGGCCACCAAGTTTCATGTTCCCTGGTGTTTCAGTAACCCGGGAATCACTGACCAAAATTGATGACGGTAAAAAAAAAATAATATATATATATATATATATATATATATATATATATATATATATATATATATATATATATATATATATTATATTTTAAATTACTTGTTGTCCTGATTCTTCCTGTGGATCTTATTGGGCACTGAGGAAGCAATAATTTCATCGCTAGTTTTTCATGATTACTATTTCAATTGTTTCATATCAAAATTCACTACTTAATTATGTGTTTTATGTAGTTTGTCGAGGACTGGTTCAGACACGTCACATCCATAACGTGAAACCGTCACATCCATAACGCCAGTATTTCCTACATAATGCATTACGAAAATGACGCATAATTTCAAAAACACACTTTTTGTGTTCATTCAAGTCTCCTTCATGCTACATATATCATAGGTTCGGCAGTTTCCTTCAAAATTCACAGAGTTTGTAGAAAACCTGTAATCTCTCACAAAAGTGTGTCCATTTCATGTCACATCCATAACGCTGATAAAATGCCTTGTATTCTTAGGATGAAATTGATTATATGAAATTTGAGGATTTCTCAGCATTCAGAGGACAGAGGTTACATTAAAAGTTATGCAAATGAATTCACTGATACTAATTTTGCCCCCACTCTAAGGCATTTTGTTTACCAATATGAGTCCAATTGTCACATCCATAACGCTGGAACTGCCCATATAGGTGTGGGCTTAAGCCAACCTGTTTGAGGGAGAGCGATGCAGGAAGAGAATGCGTGCTCTACCATGTGCACTAATAATGTATGTAGTCAGAAGAAGCTACAGTAAGAAACACTAGTAGCTACCTACCTAGCTAGCCTCTGTGATGGTACTTCAGACTTTGGTTGCTACTATTCACAACTACCATCATCATTATCATCTAGTTTCCAAGGTGTGTGCACAGGTAGATAGATAGATAGATAAATGGATATATAGATAGATACTTTAGTCATCCCGAGGGAAATTTTAATAATTTAAACAGTTTAGTTAGCTGGCTAGCTAGCTAGGAGCTGGCTGAGTTTGTGTAATTTCCTTAAGTGGAAAGAGATTTTGTTAAGGCCTTAATAGATATCCTTTGTTTGAAAATAAATCGTTTCTATTCTTTCCTCTTAATTCCATGTGTTGCAACTCTCACTGGTAACTTTAACTTATCCAGCAAACTATTAAAAATTCACGACTGTAACAAAACACTGCAACTCTCGCTTGCCCTCGAACTAGTCCATCTTCCTGTTTCCGCCTTGTCGCGCTCGTCTGAAAAAAAATGAGTGGTGCGCTACCTCGCGCTACCTGGCTTCAATCCTGGCGCGCCAGCAAGATCTACGTCATTTTGACGTCACGTTGTCGCGCTACCGGTCGGGTGCGTCGAGTATGTAGAAGCCCTTAGCATTTTCTGATCATTAAGGCTACTTTCACAAACTCTTAGTCAGCTGTATATCCTCTGATTTTAATATTTACCGATATCTAGGCGATATTTGTAACATTTATTTAGTATTTGGCCTGTTATGAAATCATGTAGAAAAATTTAAACACATTGTGAAACTTAAAACCCAAATTTGGAGACATGCATGTCGAAATTTGCTGCAAATTCAAAACCGGATTACTCTGGAACAGTTAACTGTACAGCTTTACACCTTTGTGTTCGGTAAGGTCTGCTGTTTATTTTGATATATGGTTTGTCATGTGTTGAACGAAGGGTTCGTGAACTATTCCACCGAGATGAATAGTTAGGGAGATCAGACGCAGAACCTAGAATTTATGATTCAATTTAATCATATTAGGCCTATTTACTTGTCTCGCGAACCGTTCACCACGGCTAACATCGTTTAAACGCTGAGAAAAAGCTCTTTCATTTAATGTGGTACTTGTGATGTCTGTATAATGAGTAGGCTACTTCGCGAGTAGTTCAACTGACATGAATGGGTGAATTTGGACGCACTTTCTTGCTTGCCGTGCGCGGTCACTTTCTCCACTGCGTAAAAGACTAAATTAATTTGCACTGTGAATGCTAAGATTATTTTGACAGGCCATAGGCTAATAAAATACACTATTAGTCGGACGCAAACCAGAATATTGAAAGGAGACAACAAGGCCACAGTGGCCTGTAAACCTCTGATTTTGAAAGGGGCATCACGGCCAACGCAAGGGGCAACGACGGCCGTGAAATTCCTACCCTGATGTAGGCTGATCTATATTTTAAATAGACCAAAGCAATTACTGCATGCTGCTATGGAAACAATAAGTCAATATATTAGAGATATTGTGAGTAACGCAGGGATGGACGTTAATTACTGGAATTTTAATTGTAATGCGTTACCTTACTTCCTTACCCAATAACTAAATTACAGTGACGCATTAGGCTACTTTGTAACTCGTTACCCCAACACTGTCCAATACTGACAGCTGGGCTCATAGTTTGCAGGTTTGCTTGTGGCCTACCAAGGCGCTGCAACAAGACGCGACATGGGAGATGAATCATCGGTCAACTTGCACTGTATTCTACTTTCTTATTGCACACTGGAGAGAGAAAAATGCTGGTAGGCTACCATAGGCTACTTAATTTAAACTTTCTGTTACCTTTAGTATGTAGGTGTGTAACAATATTTTACAATGTATATATATATTTTTATTTGATTAGTTCAACCGCCACCCGCCCGAATTTAATTAAAATATTATTTTCCGTCACGTCATCCGCCCGATCTGCGGATTATCCGCAGAGTCCACGGCTGTAACCACCAACCGCGCATCTCTACAAAGCATGTTCGTAATCCAATGCTATCATATGTTTCTCTATGGCAAAGCATGTTTAAAATCCAGTTTTGAGATCCTAGCAAATTCCTGCATTGCATCCCATTTTGTTCGACAAAGACTTTTTTGCCTTTACTTTGTTCATTGCAATGCAGTAAAAAGTTGTTGTAGAGAATCATCATGAGTGCACACACAGGCTAACACACAAGCTCGGGTCAAGTCAGATCAGTTTGTGTAACAGATATGGAGCGCAGAAAGGTAATTTGTCATCACTAAATAAAAAAATGCCATTTATTTCTGTAAGGCACACACCACATCTTTCTGTAAATTGCTCAGCCCTGGAGTCCCGCTCCACCATGGTTCTTATATTGCCAGATTCAGGAGAGTATATGGCCTACACATACATGAAAGTCATGTCCAGCTAGCAGCTTGCTGTGGTGAGATACATTTCAAAATGTAAGAATTGTATAATACGCTTTTTGTCTTTTTAAAAATCAAATCAATGCAAGTATTAATACATGAAATGGTGGTAGATCTGGGTAGCCTAGACTGTGCTGACAAGAAATATATATATAGCATGTGTGAATGGCACTTACAATGACCAGGATAAATGCTTATAACTAAATGTAGTGAGAATGTGCTTTTAACTAAAGGTAGCAAGAATGCCCTTAACATAGTCCAGGGTTGAATTTGGTGCAGCTCAGAACATATCAACCAAAGATAGTGGCGATAACATAATTTTGCATTTAATTCACACATTCAAATAAATTCTAGGAAATTAATAGCATACACGCTTGCCAATTGTGTAGAGGGTATAATATTGGTCTATTTCTGGGATAAAACTGCTCTGATCTTTCCTTAAACTTCATCTGTGTCAAGACTAAGCTAATATACAGGTGCCCTCTAGTGGTTGATATGAAAACTTTTGACAACCCTTCAACTGAGATCAAGGTAAATCGCAGTAGCAGATTAAACCAGAGGTGCTGATGACAAAGCAATAGGGAGTAAGAAGTCACGTGACGTATTTGTCTTAACACGAGTTTAAAACTGTGTTAAACTCTAAAAAGTGGCTAAGCTAGCAACAGAGAAATTGCCCTGAGAAGTTGGATTTGAGCGTATGCACACTTTAAGATCAAATCTGTGTAAGAATGTTTTAGGCCCCAGATCACTTATTTATGTGACGAGCAACTATTGTTTTGTTTTTTTTATCTCTAGGTATGGTTTAAAAATCGCCGTGCTAAATTTCGCAAAATACAGCACATTCTTCAGAAAGAGCAGTTGCCGAAGCAGAAAGAGGTAACTGCAAAGAACATTTTTAAATCAGCTGATGTGAAGAAACTGCCCTCTGTCATCACCTTTGAAAATGATTTGTCCTTTTCCTCTACATTAATGGAGGAGGAGCCTAAACACAAATCACCTACAGGCTTGAGCTCAGTAAAGCAGTCCAGGGAGTACAACAACAAGGACACCTCTTACAAGCCAGAAGAATTAACAGATAACGTCCAGTTCCCCTACTGTAAGTACAATAGTCCTTAACCAAGTGACATATTTTCTTTCATCTTCAGTGGAAAATAAATGTAAAATGTTAGGACTCATTAAATAAAAAAGAAAACCAAAATAATTTCAATAAAATTGTTCACTCCACAGCAACCTGTTTAGGTGTCAGCACTGGGATCTCTCAAATACACTCCTACACCTCTTCACCAGTCAGCCTCCTCTGCCTGCAGGAGCAGTTTTCCCAGAACACAGCCACCTCCAACAACCTGATGCATGTCCCCTCTTTTCAAATGTGTGCTCCTGTTTCCATTCCACACCTAGGAATGAATATCAGTATTCCAGCAACTCTTTCTTCCGTGCCCTGTTCTTTCATTCAATCTCTACCCCATCATTCACGATTCTGGAATGCCCAACCCCTTCAGGCCTCAGATGGGCTTCCTAACCATCAAACCACCAGCATTGAAAACTTGTGTCTTAAAGCCAAGCACCACACAGTAGCTCTTGGTTTGGACACTCTATCCAACTAAGTGCTATCTGGTGTCATGGTCTGACCAGGAAAATCACATCCTTCGAACACTGAATGCAAGACTAAGTTGGCCACTGTTTTGTGTTGGTCCTTATTCATCAAAGATCTACATTTCCCAGATATCTTTGTGAACACACAGATCTCACAGAATATTTTATTAGAATTAGAATTAGAATCGTAAGTTCAAATTGTGTTCAAATAAAAAAAATGGCTTAGGTAAATGGGCAATTATAGTAGATTGTGCACTTGTATGAGATCTTAAAGGTGCCCTGCCACACGTATTTCATTACTTTGTGGTAATGTCTGAAGTTCTACCATGGACTCTAAAATTTTTTGTCGAAAACATAACTTGGTTACCTTGTTTCAAGCCATTCTAGCGTGGTATAGAAAGCCTGCAGGAAGACTCAGCTCGATTTGCACCAGTTTTTATTAATATTCAACGAGCTAAGCTGCTTGACTGTGATTGGCTAACAGCTAGTCGGTTTCGTCCGTAACATGACGGCTGTTATCAACTAATTTTAGCTTCATGGCATGAACTTAGCTTGGCTAGCAAGTGCTAGCATTGTCCAAATGGGCATTAAACCTACTAGCCTAGGATAGCGAGTGCATTAAACCTGTATAACATAGCACTTCCTTGAGTTGACAATAACGTTTTACTTACGGACTGGGCACTGGTCGTAGACTGCCGCGATGGTAGCCTACGGCTCCAGGCTTACAGCAACCTTTTTGCAAAGCCTGTGACATTGTTCCAAAAAATAAACTGAAGCCATGGTCCTCAAGTCTGGATTATTGGGCAAAATGCATTGTTGAAGTTATATTCGTGCATAGCGCACAAGCCCATTGACATTCAGTCATCCTTGCATAGTATTTCAAACATATTTTTAAAAAATACAAGTAAAAACGGCTAGAACAACTGTCTGAGCTATGTGATATTTATAATTTTATTCAATTTCAGTGTCCCATTAGTAGAACTCTATGGATAATATATTGTAACAATCTGCAAGGTTGTCTCAGAATGGTTTTTATTGGTTATGCACCAAAACACACGAACACATAATTCCGGGCCAGACCTGGCCCTTATGCTCCAGCACTAAACATCTATGTGAGGCTGTATCTACAACACACACTAGTTAGACCCGGTTATGAACACTGTAATCAACTATAAACATAAACACAACAGACAGGACATACAACGTTGTCAACCCACCTGGTTTAGAACATGAACATTACACACATACACACGCTGCACAGCATCATGGGAGCACAGTCATGAACAGCTAGGCTCAGATCATTACACAGCCCCCCGAGACTTAGTCCATGTCCCCTTGACTCAAGTCTTACCCTACGTCAGTCCATGAGCCTGGCTAGGACGCGACACTGGCGTTGTGGGCGCCCCGCTGTCGCGGCGGTGACTTCCGGTGAAGGCTGCACGGTGACCGGTGTTAGAGCCACAGCTCCATTGGGGTCAGTGTCAAAGTCTCCACGACCCTCAGCTGAGGCCAGGGGTCGATACGGGGCCAGTCGATCACGGTGGAGAGCCACAACTCTCCGACGCTTAATCAGTCTCGCACGATAGACCACTGGCTAGTGAGTTTCGGGGAAATGCCTTTCTTTCTCTCCGGGCAGTACACCCAAACTTTATCGCCGGTCTGGAACTCCTGGCCGCGACAGCGCGTATCGTAAGCTCGCTTTTGACGTATTCCAGCTTCACTCATAGCCTGCCGGGCCAACTCGTGTACTTCTTTCAATCTCTCGCGTAGCTGCTTGTAGTATTCCAGCCCTGGCTTACCTCCAATCTCCGCTTCCGGAGGCGAACCGAACACCAAGTCCACCGGCGTGCGTAGCTCTCGCCCGAACATCAGAGCTGCCGGTGTGCATTTCGTTGACTCTTGCACCGCTGTGCGATATGCCCAGAGCACCAGGGGCAAGTGTAAGTCCCAGTCCTTTTGTCGGCGGTCGGCCAATATGGCCAGCTGCACTGCTAGCGTCCGGTTAAACCGTTCGACCAGCCCATCGCTTTGTGGATGCAGAGGTGTCGTTCTCGTTTTCCGGATGCCCATGCGCTGGCAAACCTCAGCAAACACCTCCGCCTCGAAATTCCGCCCTTGGTCGCTGTGGAGCTCTTCCGTTGCCCCGAACCGGCAGAACATCAGTGACCAGTCTGTCCGCTGTCGTGTGGGCGCTCTGATCTGGCACCGCATACGCCTCCGGCCACTTAGTGAAATAGTCCATGGCCACGAGCACTTAGCGATTTCCCCGCTCTGTGACTGGCAGTGGGCCCATGACATCGACAGCTACCCGCTCCATGGGAGCCCCGACTGCGTATTGCTGCAGCGGAGCGTGCGAGCGTCGCGTGGGGCCCTTCTTCGCTGTGCAGGCGTCACAACAGTGAACATGCAGTTCAACGTCCAGCCTGCATCCCGGCCAATAGAAGTGGCTTCTCAGCCGACGAAGAGTCTTCGCAATGCCGAAATGAGCCGCCCCCACTGCCCCATGCACATGTTCCAGTACACAGGCTCGTAATCCAGCAGGAACCAGCTACTGGAAAATGTCAGATTGTCTATCGGGAGCTCGCCAGTGTCTATACAACAGTCCTTGACGTGCTACTAATCCCGGCCACTGTGAATAAATCGCTTTGGTCTCTGGATCGAGTGCTGATACGTCAGTCCATGGCGGTCGCTGACCGGCTTCGATCCATGACCACACTTGGCCGAGCGTGGCGTCCTCCGATTGCGCCTTCCGGATCTCCTCCCTTGACATCACGTCCACTGGCGACTGCGCGTCCGTGGCCCCAGCTGCTGCTCTGCAGTGCTGCGTTGTGGCGTGGGGCTGCGGTGCGTTGTCTCCGGTCTCTCGATCACTGTAGCTGGTAGCGGAAGGCGGCGAGACGACCTCGGGGTGCTGCTGGCGAGCGTTGACCCTCTCGCTGGCGTGAAGCTGGCGAGCGGTGGCTCTCTTGATGGCGCGGCGCTGGCGCGCGTTGAGTCTCTCGCAGGCGTGCTGCTGACGAGTGTTGGCTCCCTCACTGGCGTGCTGTTGGCGAGCGTTGACCCTCTCGTTGGCGCGGCGCTGGCGAGCGTTGAAAACAGCGACTCTCTCTCTCTGCCAGCGGTGATGCAGCCTGTAGCCGACGAGCGGGCTCCGGTTGAGCCGCGGCCAGGCTCCTCTCCTCCCTCCGGTGGCAGTGTTGGCACTGGTCTGCTGCACACGGACGCCTGGACAGGGTGTCCGCGTTGCCGTGAAGGTGATCCGCCGAATCTCCATGTCGTAGTCCTGGAGCGCCTCCAACTAGCGAGCCAGCTGGCCCTCTGGTTCTTTGAAGTTCAGCAGCCAGGTGAGAGACGCGTGGTCTGTTCTCAGCAGGAACCGTTTGCCGTAGAGGTAGGTTCGGAAATGGCACACTGCCACCACCACAGCCAACAGTTCTCTGCGGGTCACGCAGTAATTCTTCTCCGCTCGGTCCAGTGAGCGGCTGAAGTATGCGACCACTTGCTCGCCCTGCTCCTGAGAGGACGGCGCCGACGCCCACGGTGTCCAGGATAAACGGCAGACGAGCACTGGGGCCTCTGGGGCATCCCTCCCGCTGTGCCACCTCCCTCTAGTTTGACTGGGGCGCGCGCGTGAGGGGTGCTGGGGCGGGACAGTACCTCGCGATGTGTCCCAGCTCGCCACACCGGTAGCATCCGTCTCCGCTGGTCGGCCTCTTCCACTCGCGTGGGCGGCGTTGTGGTGGCTGTGCTGTGGTCTGTTGCGTCGTCTCCAACTCCTCCCCGTCTTCCTCCATCGATGTCTGGCGTACGCAATGCCTCGACTCCGTTGTGTGGAAGATGTTTTCCACCCGTTCGGCCTCCGCCAGCGCCACGGCCAGCGAGCTGGGGGCGCTCAGGCGAAGGTGTTCTCTCAGCCGCTCCAGGTGGATGCCTCGCACAAACGCTTCCAGTGCCATCTCTTCATGTAGACTCTGGCTGTACGTTGGGTAGCCCCGCCGGGCATACAGCTACAGGTCAGCCGCGAACTTGCCCAGTCTCTCGCCCTTGTGTCGCCGCCTGGAAGCGAGTTGTTCTCGAGCATCGCTGGTGAAGATTCTCTGGCCGAATCGTCGTTGCAGAGCGGCTTCGATTGCGGTCCAGCTTGCTTGCTCTGCCGGTGGCAGGTCTTCTAATACTTGTAGCGCTTCCCCCTCCAGGGCCAACGCCACCTGTACGCCCGTTCTCCCCGCCGACCAGCCATTCAGCTTGGCTGCCAGACGGACCTGCACCAGGTATGTCGCCAGCGGCCTCTCACCACTGTAGCGGGGCAACTTGGCGTTGGAGCGCCCTTCCGCCGCCGTCGCGCCGGGGACCGGCCGATTTCCCTCGCTCCCGCGTGGAGCGGGTTCCAGTGGCGGGATGCTGCCATCAGCCCGGTTCGTCTCCTCCTGTGGCCTGGGGCTTCTTCGTTACGGTCACGCTGCAGGCTGGCTCCATCTGCTGGGCCCAGCAGGTGGCCATGGGCGAGCGCGCTGTCGAAGAGTTGCAGCTTTCTCCTCCCGTCCAGTAGGGGTCGACATCCCACTTCTGACACCAATGTAACAATCTGCATTAACAATAAAACAATCTTTTATTGGTTATGCACCAAAACACACGAACACATAATTCCGGGCCAGACCTGGCCCTTATGCTCCAGCACTAAACATCTATGTGAGGCTGTATCTACAACACACACTAGTTAGACCCGGTTATGAACACTGTAATCAACTATAAACATAAACACAACAGACAGGACATACAACGTTGTCAACCCACCTGGTTTAGAACATGAACATTACACACATACACACACTGCACAGCATCATGGGAGCAGTCATGAACAGCTAGGCTCAGATCATTACAATATGTTCTACAATTTTGTAGAACTTAATATTGTGTGTTCACAGGTGATGGTAAAATGTTGTTTACTTTGTGTTGTCTTCATTCCTTGCCACTGTTGCCATATGGCTTGTAGGGGGTTAAGGGTTAAGGCTGCCAGATCTCAGGTTGTTGTGTTCCTTAAACGTCTGTATATTAATTCATATCATCACAACAATTACTAATGACTAAGGTGGCTGTGTTCTGGGAAATTACAGAGTGCTGTATTGTTAAGTATTTCTGATATTGCTTGGTATGTTAATATGTTGCTGATTGGATCATAAACGGCCATGGCAACGAAGAGGACTGCCTGAAGAACTTGTAGGAAATTGTTGGTATATTGTGGGGGCCCGCAACAAGGGTTTCCGGTTTGTAGGGTTATGTAGACATTTGTTAGCAAAGCCTATATACTACTCCTATATACAACTTGGTGCATTAGCCTCAAAATGTATTATTATTACTATTTTCTTCTCTATTATTGTGTTAAATGTTCCAAATGTAAAGCACATTGAACTGCATTCTGTGTATGAAAGGTGCTATACAAATAAATATTATTATTATTATTATTATTATTCATAATGGTCAATAATATGGGTGATTATCTATGATTATTCGTTTTATGTATCATCATAAATAAGAGACACTCACATTGTAGAAATATATATTAGCTGAGCTCCCACACCTACAGTATTTAGTTATGGGACAATATTCAGAGGATAACACATAATTATGTCCACCCTGTCATGGACCTATGCATTACCATAAATATGTTGTCATGGAATTTTTTTGAAAAATATGAAGTCCCTATCTAAAAGAGGGTTATACATTTGCTTTAAATTGTAAGTAAAACATTTTACATAAACGTCTGTTTTTTTAAGTGACTCATACAGTTCAGCCACACACGTTTTTTGAATAGGGAGAAAACGTTGATATTTGGACATACTTTTTTATTTGTATATTATTATCCCCTACTTATGGATAAATTGCCGTAGATTGTATATATATTTTTGGTATTATTATTTAGTTATTTCGCTGACGTTTTTATCCAAAGTGACTTACAGGCACAGCGCCAGGATTTCAGTTTTGGATGGGCCATATCAATTTTGGATGGGCCTTATATTTAGCCTTCATAAATTAGTAGCTTGCTGCTTGCCTTACTTAAACAACACTGATTGATAACATGCTATTGGCGGTTTAAAGCAAATTTGGTTGCTTATTCTATTAAATATTTTTCCATTACGTTTTCAATGCTTATCTGTGACGCTCTCCACGTCCCAGTGGTTCTGAAAGACGCACAATATAAACAGTGCAGTTTTTCATTGTTGTTATTAGCTATAGCCTATGTTTAGGTTCAAGCTCAATATTGATAATGTTTAATAAAAGCTAAATATATTGTCTTTGTTCTGCAAAGTCATGCTTTTCACCCTATCACAAAAGGCTGAATACATCATGACTTGATTATAGTTTACAGTGCCATACACACAGATTTTTTTCATTTAATAGACAACAGGCTACACAAATTTAGAAACATGGCTCATTTTACTTCACAAGGCAACAAAACAAATACCGTAGTGTAGCAGCTGACAAATTCTCTTAGACTATAAAATTTAGTCAGGGCACTCAGGTGCGTAGGTACACCATACCTATTCTAAGTAGTTTTTCTAAAACTGATAGTTCCGGTCCTTGACTGTGATTGGCTGAATCACGTTCGATGCCGTTGTAAAATGTAAAATGTAAAAAAAAAAAAAAACACACCTTGACCGCATTTCATTCTATATTATTGCGCTACCATAACTTGATACAAAAGTTAAAGTAGTCGCATCTCGATGTTGCTTGGCAACCATTCAGATAGAGGAAATATATTTCTTGGCGGAAGAATGATTATCTAGGAATAACATGTTATATTTCTAGTTACTGTGCCTTTACTTTATGAAACTTTGCCAGGTATTTATAATGACAGTTTTAGAAAAGCAATAAGGCACTCGAGTCCGTAGGTTACACTGATTCTACAAAAGCTAAGGGGGGTTTTAGGTACTCCGCTAGCGCATCGTGCCTAACAACGCCCCTTTGCTGTTGTAGAATCAGTGTAACCTACGCCTCTCGGGGCTTATTGCTATAATGTTGTATTTTAGTAAACTGTAATTTTTCAGTTCTAGGAAATGTCTATGATGTGGTTATTAGTTTATTTCAATACAATCGTGAAATATTCCAAGTCCAACTTTTTGTAAAGAAAAATTTAGGCTGGGCCTGTGGAAAAGTGGATGGACTACCACCCATGACGCCATACCTGTTACATATATCTATTATTACAAGGGATAGTCCCTCCGGAGAAACTCAGGGTAAATTATTGCAACGCTTTGTATGCAGGCTGCAATAACACCTGTCTAAAGAGCTTACAGCTTATACAAAATGCAGCTGCTCGCACACTCACTAGAACTAAAAAATATGAACATATTTCCCCTATCCTGGCATCTCTACATTGGCTGCCTGTTAAAAGTCGCATTGACTTCAAAGTATTACTTCTAACGTACAAAGCCATTAATGGCCAGGCCCCAGAATATATTAAAGATCTCCTAGTCTTATATAACCCACCCAGACCGTTACGATCACAGAATACTGGCCTTCTTGTAATTCCAAGAATCTCAAAAATGACAGTAGGTGGCAGAGCTTTTAGCTATCGCGCACCCCTCCTCTGGAATAATCTACCCTCCTCAATTCGATTAGCAGACACCCTCCCTATTTTTAAGTCTAGACTTAAAACATACCTCTTTACTGCCTCCCATAGTTAGGTGTGGTGTGGAACTTCACCCATCTCGGGGATTTTGGAATGGACCACCCTGCTGAGTCCTCGTGTGACTGACCACCATCTCACGCACGACTGGGGTGCCACTGACCATACCTGCGCTGGTGTTGACTACCCCTCACCATCCCTTATTTATGCTGCTATAGCATAGTGCTGTCGTGGACTTGTCATGTGCCATGCCGTACAACCCCCTCCCCTCCCCTCTCTCTCCTACCCTCTTTCTCTCAACTCTCCCTCTCTTGCCCATTCTCACTATGATTTACTGTAACAATATATAGCACTACTGATCACTTCTTGACATTAACCACATTGATTTCAAGTAATACCCATTCTACATTTCTCTTTCTTCTCCCTTACTGTACCTCACTTGTGAGGTATATCATCACCAGTCATCAACCATCCATGTGCCTGGCCCTCCTCTTACCCATCCCACCTGAAGTCCCATCCTTGACTGCTGTATTACTGTCCCCCTACCTGGATTCCTGGCCCGTACAGCCCCATCACCTGCCTATGACAACTCTGCCCGGATTCTGGCCTGTCTGCTGACCCACCACAATCCCATCACAACTTTCTTTCCTGGACAATTCCGACGCCGGACTATTGCACTTTCTCTCACTAAATCATGATTATGCTTTATCATACCGGACACGTAATCATCCCACCTTCTGTAACCTTCACCTCAGGTGCTTTAAACACCATGTCCTTCCCTCCACACCTGACTGTCATATGCATTTGTCATTGTTATAGACCTTACTATCCGTATTGACCCTAGGCAGATGGGTCAGGCCCTTGAGTCGTGGATCCTTCCTTCCTTCTTTCTTTCTTCCTTTTCTTTTCTCCCTCTTTTCTTTTTCTCTGATTGCCTACATTCTGTAAAGCGCCATGATACATGTGTAATGTTTTGGTGCTATATAAGCACAATAAATTGAAATTGAATTGAAATTACCTTGCTCAAGGGCACAGCGATGACAGTTTCTGGCTACTGCATGCTACAGTAGCCCAGCTCTTTTATCACTACGCTACCAACACCCCTACATGTAGATATTTTATAGTGTGAGTGAATTACTGAAAAATAATATCTTGAATATATCAGGGTGGACCAATGTATTTAGGACCAATGTGTGTGCACAAAATGTCCACCCTGTCAGGTAAATGTCCACCCCGAAAGTGTGGATGGTGTTTGACATTTTTTGACAATGATGGGGTGTGTTAGGAGGTCGCCTAGGCGCAGCATCCAAACTAAGCCACGCTTCACTGTCTAGGGTATATTTATTAGCTGAAGCCCAGCGAGGTGAACACACAGCGAGGTGAAGCACACACTAATTCCGACGCAGTGAGCTGCCTGAGGGGTTAGGTGCCTTGCTCAAGGGCACTTCAGTCGTCCCTACTGGTCGGGGTTCGAACAAAGTTTTGTGTTTGTATAACATGTTCAGCAATTTGTGGGTTAATTAAGTGGCAGAGGAGAGGCAAACATTAAGGGACAAAATTAAGTTGCGGGTAATAAATAAGTAGGCTATCACAACCAATAATTGTGTTTTTCTTAAGTCTCTATCTCTTATTCAAATACATTGTGTTCACTGCCAAAATATATGAGACTGGGTGAAGTATGGCGGTAGTCTCCATAAAGTGACATAGTTGGCATCTATGAATAAGACAACATAATTAACATTAGAATTAAGACCAGACTAGCTGTACAGAATAAATCCTCATGGTAATTTATATGCCACCTCTTTAGTGAAACCAAGTCAAGACCAAATTCAACCAGGATAACCAGGCTTACAGTATGTAAGGTACGGAGCATTCACTGTCGTGGATGACATTACTGTTTTCCGTGGGAGAGAGTAGGCCATTATCATCTAGCCTGCAATTATCTGATTATTATGTAATTGCATACTAATATCTGTTTATATTCGTATTTGCTTTCCTCTCGCAAATTCTGCACACATCATTGACAGTTCAATAATTCAATAAACTAGATGTACCGCAGAGCGGTACAAAATATGACCGCCGCCCAGTCCAGCACATTTTTTCCACAAAAATGTCACGTTTGTCAAAATGTGTACATTTCCTACTTTGTTCCTTTTTTGTGTGTTTGTAATTAAGTGTGTGCAGAGTGTGTGGTTGTTTTTGTGTATATATGTGTGCTTCTGTGTCTGTTTATTGAGTGTGTGTGCCTGCATGTAAGTTAGTTTTTTTGTGTGTGTGTGTGTGTTTGTGTATGTAGGTGTGTTTGTATGTGTCGGTGCATGTGTGTGAGGGTGTGTGTGTGTGTGTGTTTGTGCGTGCCGTGTGTGTGCATGTATGTGTATGTATGTGTGTGTATGTGCATGTGTAGTGTGCTGTTCAACTACTTTACCAATAACCTGGACCAGTGAATCACCATCATTTAACAATGTTAACAAACATCAAGTGTTATATATATATATAGGGGTAGGGAGGGGTGAGAAGGGTTAATGTAACAACAACATATTACAGTTATAGCACTTTTCTTGACACTCAAAGTGCTTCACAGGAGAGGCGGAATCTCACTAAGCACCACCAATGTGTAGCACCCATCTGAGTGCTGCACAACAGCCATTATGTGCCAGAACGAACACTAGGTTTCCGGTGGAGAGTGAATAGTGAAGGAGCCTTAGTAAAAGTGCCCCAGTAAAATTCTAGCGCGGCTCTAGCTGGAAACGGCATTCACGAGCGCATCTCCGTGCCTGCTTTAATCATGGCTCGAGCCTGTCACTTACCAGCCAATAATAATAATAAAAAAAAAAGGAATAAAGAAAGGGGCCATAATAGCCAATCAGGAAATACAGTAGCACCTCTGTAGCTGGGTAAGATTGAACGCAACAACCAATGAAAATCGTTCACATGATTCTTCCGAGTGTTTCGTTGTACTGCACACACATACACTTTGGAATCCGGCTGGAGCTCGTTACATCACTTTGAGCACAGAGTAAGTCGTCCCCTGTTTAATGTTACAACAAATTCACAACTTGTTTGACAGAAAAAATGACAAGTTGATCGCTGTTAGAGAGTGTTACCCACATAACTAGCATCTGTTTTTCAATGCTTAGCGTCATTGTAGCCTAAATTTAGCAACAGTTTACCAGTTTGTGCTCTCACTTACACACACTCACACCATGCGTAGGCTGCATGCACACATGCGGACAATTAATAAGGATTTATACGTATACTGTAGAGAGTCCTGTAAAAGTAGCCTATACTGTTTGTGAAGCTGTCCTACTGTAAAACTAAACATAGCCTTCTGATAAACTATTCAGAGATGGACATCAGAAAATTCTTCCTGAACAGAGGCAGAGGGAGAGGAACAGTGAGGAGGATGAGGGAGGTATGATCATTTTGCCCACATTAACGGTAACATTAACATTTATGCTGGTAATAGCCAATGCTGTGATTTGATCAATGGTTTAATGGCAAACTTAAATAAGTTTGCTGCATTGCAAATGTAGCCTATAATACTATACACAGAATCAGAGTAGCCATCTGTGTAGATTATTATAGGCTACATTTGCAAATTATCACCAAAAGTCAGTATGAAGGCTTTAGTAGGCTATTTAAGCTACAAAAAACTGCAGTATTGCCAGGATGTCTATAAGACCCTTGCCTGGGAGGGAAGTAGATCTCAATTTTGACTAAAAATAAGCTTCCCTTGTGTTAGTAGGAAAGCCTATTAAATTCATGCAGTGAGTATAGGCCTACTTATGCCTATGTGTTTGGATGTTGCTGGATAGTGGCTGCTACAACAATTGAGGGAGAGAGTGCTGGAGGAGGAGGAGAAGAAGGTCGAAGAGAGGGAGAAGAGAGGGGAGAAAGAGCACAGGCTAGGCAGTCCAGTACCAGGCAGGGGGAGGAGGAGGAGGAGGAAGAGGAGAGAGACAGGCAAGAAACGGATGAGGACATGATGGGGGCTAGATGTGAAACTATTCAGAGTATGGAGGAGGATGTCTGTGACCTAGGGGAGATATGTGATGGTCCAAATCAGGCTAGCCATTTATTTCATATTGCGCGCACAGTAGAAAAAAACACATTTTTTTAATGTATTGGGAGTTGGGGGCCTGTGCCCCAGCAAAGCTCTAGGTCTAGAATCGCCCCTGGCAATAGGGCATTGGGATTGACATTTGTTTGGTGGCTTTTGGCCACAGGGAAGAGTGCCACCTACTGGCCAGCCACCAACACCACTTCCAGCAGGAACCTACTCTTCCAAGGAGGTCCCTTATCCAAGTACTAACTAAGCCTGCTTAACTTCAGTAATTCAGCAAAGTCAGGGTATCTGCTGGTCTGGCTGCTGGCTAAAAACAAAAGGTGAAAGCCATATATGATTCTAACCGTCTCACTGAATTGCATTATGCACACTCAGTTCTCACTGGTATCTGCTAGACAACAAGTACCAAAACATGATTAGTTCATAGATTTCACATGTAAAATACATTTTATACAACCCCACCCCATCTTGCCTGTTCATAATTCTGTGAAATTCTTAAATTGTGGGCATGTGTGCGTGTACGTGTTTATGTGTGTGTGTGTGTATGCGTGAATGTGCTTGTGTTTGTGCCTGTGCATGCATGCATATGGCTACTGTGTGTGTATGTGTCATACTGTGAATGTTACTGTGAATGTGCGTGTATCTGTTTATGCACATGTGAGCATATGGAATGGGTTAACATGGCCCCTGAAGGCAAACATATGCAAAAAATTGGTCATCCTAGATATTCACAGAAAACTCTGTTGATGTACAGTCACTAAATATACACATAAATTTATTGTATGGGCCCCCCCCCCCCCCCCTTGAACGGAAGTCCATGAAACTTGGCATGCATTCAGAGGGTGTCATAATGATCCTACACTTCCAATTTCGTGCAGTTTCGACTATTTCAGGTCAGAGATACCTGCGATTACAACATCTCATTTTTGCTTTTTAATTTTTAACTAGGTGGCGCTATACATGAAATGAGTGGTTATGGGAAGGGTTGACATGGCCCCTTAAGACCAACATGCAAAAAAATGTGGTCCTCCTAGGCCCTACAATTCTTGAGATATTCACAGAAAACTGTGTCGGTCCTACTCTCCTTTCGCGACGGATCAAAACGAAAAAACAATGGTTCCATGCTATCCTTGTGGGGCTACATGCCCACCAAGTTTCGTGTACCCCAGTCCTTCAGTGTCCCGGGAATACTTGATGAAAATTACTCATGCGGGGGAAAAAAAAGGAAGAAAAAAACTCTGGCTAAACCTATATGACCGCCGCTTCGCTGCATGGTGGTCATAATAAGGAGCTGGATTCTTATACTGGGTTAGATTTACATTACATTACATTACATTTGGCTGACGCTTTTTAACCAAAGCGACTAACAACATGGTAAACAGTAAGTTTTAGAACAATTCTCACAATTTTAGGACAGTTTAAAAAAAACACATTAGAGTACAGTAAGAATAAGTGCGTCGGTGAGTGCTGTATTTTAACAGTTACTTGTCAGTTTAAAACGGCTGGTGAGTGCTAGGATCAGTAAGACTTGTTGTAAGTGTTGCTATGAGAGTAGATGTTCTCTAAAGAGCTGGGTCTTCAGGAGTTTTTTGAACGTGGAAAAGGATGTCCCTGCCCTTGTAGGAACTGGCAGTGTGTTCCACCAACGAGGAACAACAGATGAGAAAAGTTTGGATTGGCTTGAGCGTACCGGTGGTAGAGCTAGACGTCGTTCGTCAGAGGAGCGCAGCGGTCTGGAGGTAGTGTAAGTCTGTATGAGGGCATTCAAGTAGGTGGGAGCAGAACCGGAGACTACTTTGTAGGCAAGCGTTAGAGACTTGAATTTGATGCGGGCCGCCATAGGTAGCCAGTGTAGCTGGATGAGCAGCGGGATTTAGTACATTTTAAGTTTACTCTGTGTCTTTCACAATAAGCTAATAAAACACTTTTAATTAGAGGTGTGAATAGTCACTGATCTCCCGATTAGATTACGATTATCATGTCAGCGATTTGATTTTGATTCTTTAATGCATCACAATGTATCACGATGCGTCAAATACATTTTTTTATACAAAGTCTGAATGCAGCAGACATTACTTGTCAACAAAATACAGCATTTCCTGAGTAGGACAAACTTCACATGGAACATCCATATCATCAAACAATGTAAACAGAAATGTTGTTAGGCTTACATTTAGCAAACACATCTTTACAATTTTATGTCAACACTAATTACCATATGTACAGAAACCAATTTTACATTTTCTACATAAAATTACATAGCCCTTCAGTTACACAGCATATTATAGGCTACATTGCCTAATGAAAGCGGAAAGTTAAGAGACATAGGCTACCGAAGTTGTGTGCAAGATCTGCTCCAGTGAAATGTGTGTAAATGGACAGACAACCAATCTGAACACTTGCGTGTGCACCAACCAGTGGAATATTCCACATTGTCAGCTTTCGCTGGGCCTAGCAATACAGCTACTACTACACCTTTTATAGTTATTGCACATCTGAAATCTCTCCATGATCTGACAAAAAGGTTTTGTTTTTCGCCAGGTAATGCACAGTCCTATTGCATGGTATGCATGGCACAAAATTTTCAGCGCTATTGCTACACAGAAAGGCTTGAGCCCCCCAAAAAATAGCCTAGCGCCACCCGTTTCAGTCCTTGAACAATCATGCACGAACCGTATGGGACGAACATAGACTGGCCACAGAACTTTCGCAAAGATATGCTTCTATTGGTTACACGAGACGAGCAAGCTTTCCCCCCCCCCCCCCCCCTTTTACGGTCTATGCGTGCGAGGCGAGCAGCATGTGTGCGCGCCGCTTTCGTTGTTGTTTAAAGATTGAATGGGATTCGGAGCCAAAGGCTACAATTTAGACCTACTCCTCAGACTCCACTGCTGATTATACGATACAAAAATGCAACTTTAACAGAACCTTCAGGGAATGTTTTATAGGGAGGGAAAGTAATCTCATCGCCATCTAGTGGTTGCGTTCCTAGAGTTTAGCGGAGTGGATGGGATTTTTTTTTTAGAAAAAATATATCTCGGTGCACATTGGGATCATTTAATGCCTTCCATATGTTAGAAACTGGGGTCACATCTATTGCTTCAAGTGGTCATACCTTATTTTCAGGATCAGTTTTGTTTTGAGTTTTTGTCGTAACACGGTGATAAGGAACTACAGCTGCATGTGACGTCACATGTTTGGGCGCTTAATCTCTAACTGATCAATACGCAATTTGCTTAACATATTTTTGTGATAACGGAACGTGATGTAAACCGCGTGGTGATAACCTTTATTTCAGGATAACTGGTGTTGTGCTTCTACTCACATGAAGAGCTAGCTGTAAGTGTTAAGTGTCAATGCTAACCAGGCTAATAAACAAACCATGCTACCGTGAGTAACGTTGAAGGGTAGTCACATGACTTCTTTTGTAGTTCGTTTTTAAAACAAAAGAAGCAATTTCGATTTTCTTAAATAAGGCAAAATAGGGTCTGACATTTTCACAGTTAGAATATTATTACTGTATAGACACTGAAAAATATTTTTGGTGGATAACATTGCTGATTTGTCTTAACAATATTTTTTTTAAAATAGGTTTATGGGACTTAACATTGGAGCTGCTCTTCGATAGGAACGCAACCACTTGGGGTGCTGGTTTTCACTTCTCCTCCCTATGGTTCGACAAAATAACCATTATGACTTAATGGGAATGTTGGTTATATTAAGATTACATTTTGTATCCTTTAACAATAAGGGAACTTTCTACAAAGATCTGCTGAAGGCTACACAAAACAACTTCTGGGAACGTTTGCTGAAGGTTACACAAATTTAAACCTTTAGGGAACTATCTATCTATCTACGACAGGAACGTTTGTCTATCCGTGTGTGTGTTTGTGTTGCATCTCTCTCAAACTGTTCGTCTGACTGATTTCAAACTTGGCAGGTGTCTTGCTACAGGCACGAGTGAGTACGTTTGACATGGCACATTGGGTTATTTCCTGCTTTTAATGCTGTAGCCACTACCCCGCTCAAACAGCACACTGCAGCACTGAAACACACAGTAACACATTGGTAGTCAAGCAAGTGCTTTTTAGGGCAGGCTAAGATGTTTGGATGATTATCATGTCTGACCTCAACAATACAAAAAGACTGCCTCTGAATGTGGTTTGCTTGCATATAATTATTCTGCAGATTTTTAGCCTGGGAAAACCCTGACAAACTTCCGGCAAGAAGGGTCCGGTGTCAACCAGGCTAGCGGATTTTGCAACAACACGCCATCTTAAACAGGCATGCAGTGTCTATTCCAAACGATGCAATGATTTTTTCATAAACTGACAGCCTACTTTGGACTGTCTTTGGACTTTGAATAATCAAACAATTCCGATTGCACAGACCCAAATAAAAACAAGCAAAACAAAACAGATGTTTTTTAAGAATGCCACACATGGAAAGCATGACCAGCTACAAACAGTGGCAGAGTCTGACGTCACTTATACCAGAGACTAAAAAATAATTGACTAGATGATTAGTACAAATCAGATTTGACTATGTAAACATCCCTACATTTTCAGTACTTAGTTAGACTTCTTGGTGTGGATTTAAGGATTTATACATATTTTATGGATGAATGACAAACAGTAACATAACCATTCACACTGTTTTTTAAGAGTTAAAAAGAACAGGCTGAAATTGTATAATAAAACCTTTTTTATTAAAAGCTTCAGATCCATGTGGATGTAAAACTGTAAGTGTCCATATAAAAAATGCAGGAAATTAAAAGATACGACTTGAATCCGTCCTCTCATTTGGCTTGTTATGGGCCCAAAAACGTATCCATGGAAGACTAAAAACAAATAGATAAAAAAGGGAAAACATCAGTATGTTAGCAGTTTGTTTAAGAGAAACAAATTGAAATCATAATATGCTTAAAGGTATCCTATGCTGTTTCAGGTATTTTTGGCGACTGTAGAGCTCCCCCTAGAGTCGTGATATATATTAATATTTCACTCTGCCATTGTAAGTAGCCTACTTCTCGTGGCTTGTTAAATGCTTTTGTTGTGGAAGCGAAGGAAAGGAAAACGATTCTAGAGAGATGTTCTATTGTTCTATTCTTGAAGTTACATGGCCAAACTGTGACACCTATGCTTACTCAAGATATCCATGTCTTCTAATAATTTGTTTAAAGAGACATGGCAAATTCTCTGGCACTGGTAATTACACTGGTGTGAGGCTATTTCTGGTCCACTCTTAAGAAGGATATGGAAGACGTGGTTTTAATAGTATTCTATCAAATGTCATGGCCTGCAAATGATTTTTCTTGACTTTAATTTCTATTTTAAATTATGCATCCATACATCAGGTGCGATGTTGTCGGCAATGTCAGCCTAATGACCCCATTAAGACAGTGCCACCTGTTCTCCAGGGGCCTCATTACAGAAAAATATCCTAACTAGATCTTAACTAGATCTTGAACAATATTACTGGTTAAAAAAATGCTATTTGGGAAGCGTTTTGCTCATGGCCTTTAGCTAATTCACTGTTTGCTATTTGGGGCTATAGCGTATACCGGAGCAAGCTCTGTAGTAGTTGATCGATGAAAAATACTGTCTCCACGGCCTATTTGATGTGTTTTAATGCAGAAAAACACCGGTGGGTCAATTTTCGCTGGAATTACACTTTAAGATGGGATTCTTTCCTAAATGCAGTTAGGAAACTGACTTTTCGCTTCTGTAATACCAAAAATCCTAAATGCCATCCTAAACTGAACTGAGGCCCCTGGTCTGCCTTGGTCTACAATTGCAAGTGTTGAAATATTTTGACTTCAGTCTGTAAACTCTGAGAGAGAAGGTTTGTTTCTTGTTTCTAAGGTTTGTTTCTTGTTCAGAAAGTTCAGTTCTTACAGAAACAGAAGTAATAAAGCAAAGCAAATTCCTTCATTGGTTATTTTTCCTATGCAAGGTAGTGTACTAATATTCAGGGTTCTAAATGAACTTTTTTGATCACCAGCCAATGTGGCTGGTAACTTGAAAGTTACCAGCCAATCAGAATTTCCACTAGCCATTTTTTTTACCTTCATGATTTCATTTTTATAAGTTTCTTATATTAAAAGGAGATATCAATTATCATCAACAATGACAAGCCAGCTGGAACCTGCCACTCGTTTTCTCTCCCTCTCGTGCACAAAGTATCATCTTTATGTAACATGCTGTTGGTTCATGTTGACATTGTAAACTTTCTCTAACAAGAGATGGTCCCTCCTCTGTCTCTTGGTGCCCTACGCACAGTGCATGATGCGTGTGGTGGTAGCGGCAGCACTGATCAGGCAGCTTTTTTAAACTGAAACTTTTCGCCTACAAGCTCCTCACGTTCCTCTCCATCTAACTCCATAAACAATAAAATAAACAATCTTGCAGCTTCAGTTACATGACATCAGCCCCCCATAAAGGAAATAGGTAGGCTAAAAACAATGTGTTAACGCAATTAATTGCGTTAATATTTTGTAACGTCGTAATCATTTGTAATCGCTGTGATTAATGCGTTAATTTTGACAGCCCTACTTTTTATTTTACTTTACTAGCTAACTCTAGTGTTAATTTTGTCACCTATTTTTAATTTAGTCTTAGTCTTGTGACGAAATGTCCTTTTTAATCTTTGTCATATTTAGTCATTCAAATATCATTTTTGTTAGTCAAGTTTTAGTCTCGTCATTTTAGTCTAGTTTTAGTCAAAAGAAAACTAAAGCTATCTTAGTCTTAGTCAGTTTTAGTCAACACATTTTAGTCTTTTTTTATAACAAATTATTTCTGATTACCATTTCAGTCAAATAGTGTTTCACACATCTCAATTTTCTAACAATACAGGGCTACTCGACTGTTATAATTACTCATTCTGATTTTTTTGTCAGTCAGTACATGCACAGGTAAGTCGAGCTACAGTTATAGCTCGGCTGGGATTTGGCCATAGACCGTAAAAGATTTGACTGGACCACTGTCATGATCTTCATAGACCAGTGTTTCACAAAGTGTGGTCCGGGGACCACTGGTGGTCCGCAAGCTATCCCAGGTGGTCCACGAGCAGACGTGGTAAAATATAATATAGATGAGTTGTTTGCAATATTGAACCAACTTGTATGTAAATTCAAACTGTTCTACAACACTGTCTATGTCAGATATGCCAGTTTAAATCATATGAATCCTCTGACACAATTAAACAAAGTGCAAAGACAATAAGCAAGGTGGTTCAGTGAGTATTGTGTAGGTCAATATACTGCTAGGTCTATTTTTTTTAGCTAGGTGGTCCGTGCGTTTCTTTTTTATTGATTAGTTAAGTGGTCCTTCATCTGAAAAAGTTTGAGAAACACCCTTTTGGACCCAAGTATGAATGTTTTACTCCACTCCACCAATTCGACACCACGCTAGATGGCGATATGCGCCCAAACGCAACACAAACTCTCAATCTTAGCTAACTTGCTAGCGAGCTTTCCATATTAGCTTACTTGTTAGCAAACTTTGCATCATCAGTGTAACTAGTTAAATAGTTGACATTACTTGCTGAAAATTTTCGTATGGACATTCTGGGGGATGTTAATTTGTATATGTATGAGAGAAGCTTCAACTTCTGGGTATGTAGCATTGTGGCATAAAGCCTAACTCTGGCAGAAATCTCCAGGGTTCTTGTTCCATGTAGTTTCCTGCTGCAGCCACAGGGTTGCAGCAACAGCACATAGACTAGCCTACTGGAAAGCTGCTGCGCATGAACCATGAACTCATTCGGAATATTTTGAAAAGGTAGCAGCTATTCTGTCTTCTCATTTTATAGACGAAAATGGAAGAGAAATTTTATCTTAGTTTTTATTTCATGCAAAACATTTTAGTCTCGTCTTTTTTCGTCAACAATAATGCATCTTAAGATAGTCTTAGTCAGTGTTTCAGGACATTAGTGCAGTCTCGTCATCGTCTCGTCTTAGTCATGGAAAAAAAGGTTGTTGACGAACATTTTTCCTCTCGTCTCGTCTGACAAAATGAACACTAGCTAACTCCTTCCTCTTTGTATGCTCCCTGCTCTGGCTCTGTTCGTTCTTCTTCTTCCTTGTGTTTTTTAGTAGACGCTCCGTTCATTTGCATTTTAATGGTCAGGACTGTGACCTCAACATTTTCAAAAAGTTGTGATTTGCCTGTCTATATAGCAACGCCAGGGTGGCATTTAAAAATATTTTCACTCTGGAACCCCTTTTCAAAAAAGCGGCAACTTGTTACCAACATGGTAAAAACCTTTAGGGAAACAATAAAAACAATATTGATTGTAATTGTCAGTCATAAACATACTATTACTACAGTAATAGAAAGGAGGAGTAGACTGCACAGGACAAAGGAAAAACTGCAAGGACAAACCAGAAAAGTAAAATGGAAACAGAATGTGTAGGGGAGCAGGCACTCACCTGCAAAATCAGCCTCTCTTTTCTCATTTTATTGTAAAATGCCAAGACATCTTGGTTGGCCTTCACAATATGTGGATTGAAGTCAAGCACCCGCAACCCCTCCAGGCTTCGTGCACGAGACAGGGCTACGTATGCTTGACCACTTTCAAACACCCGTGCCAGGGAAATTTCAACACAGTCCAAAGTCATGCCCTGTCACACACACACAAAATGATGACCACATATGAATTGAGATAATGAATTAAGGCATGAGTTAGAGTACCAATCAAAAGTTTGGACACATACTCATTTATGGGTCTTTCTTGTTCTGACTATTTTTAAGTATTAAGTAACATGTATGGTAATGTAGGAAACAAAAAAGTGTAAACAAAGCCGTCAGCATCGTACTTAGGGCCAGATTACAACCGTGGTGATGTCCTTTACCAACACCACTCCTACTCGTGTCATATTGCTTACTGTGTGTGTGTGTGTATGTATATGATTATATATACATCAGTGGTGCGCAGGTTCATTAACAAGAGGCATGCACCTGAAATTTAAGTCAACCCGACCGCAACTCGAACGGCAAATATTAATTAAGACAAAAATTATACCCAACCTGCGATCCATTTTTGACCTGCTTAATGTGCGCCTTTGGTTAATGTTGCCTGACATGTATCTATCTATGCTATTCTATCTATTATTGAGCTATGTAGCCGAAAACCTACACAAACAAACTAAAAGCCCTCCTTAATCACGTCAGCCTACCCATGATCTCCCCTATAAAATGCTGCACAACATGTTTAACACACAACATGTTTAACTTTTACAACACTGGCTGTAGGCTAAAAGTCTAACATAGGCTACACATGACCTCTCAGGGATCATAAAATACCCGTAGGCTACGATGAAAGGTGGTAAAGTGTCAGCATTATTTTACTGAGCTATGCTACTTCTCATCACGTCTTGTGCCAACATTGGGCCTCATTCACCAACCGTTCTTACGAAGACATTTGTTCTGAAAACCCACTGACACATTTTTTATGAAGATTCTGACATTCACCAATGTTTTCTTGTTCTTAGGTAAGAACAGAATCTATGAACACTCAAAAGCACTCTTACGCACATTTGAGAACTGACTTGTTTGTGCAAAATAAATGGTTATTGCAATTTCACCATTTCTGCAGGTGTAAAATATGATAGAATTTAAATGATAACTATATTTTTTTAATTTATGAAAATTTTGAATAAAAATATACTTATTTTTTAATAAAATAAATTCCACTATTTTACAAAGCATTAAAGTACTTTGAAATAAATTAGCACAGCAAATAACACCTTTTCTTTTTTTATACTAACTACTAAATATAAAAACTCATTTATGGGATTTAGCATGATAAGAACAAAAATGCGAACGAATCTGAGGTTTAAGAACACCTTTGTGAATCTGTTTAAGAGTTTTCGTGGGACCTTCTTAAGAACAAAGTTAAGAAAATACTTAGGAAGATATTGTTGAATGAGGCCCATTGTGCCTAGCCTAAAACAAGTTGTTCAAGTGGTCAGTGCCCAATCTATTGCTTGAGGTCTGACTACTCTGGCTTACCAGTGCCGCATTTGTAACCAACCATTATGGAAGCATATGTGTAGCTTTATTCAAATGAGAATGCAATCTGCAATATGCAATTCAAAAAGACATTACATTATGCAATTGCCCATTCATTATGCAATTTAATATTGCAATTTGCAATAATTTCCAACAAATTGTATTTTAATTTGCAAAGTGACAATGCAATCCTAAAATCAATTTGAATAATTCTGGTTAAAAAATAGAATAAACATGGATTGAATTGCATTCCATTTTGCCATGGTACTTCGGTCTCAAAATTCAAATGGCAATTCATTTTGCATTTCAATTTTCAGTGTCATCATTTAACTGTCAATTCGTTTTGCAATTTAATATTCAAAGTGCAATGTAGGATTGCATTTTGAAAACATTTGGCAAAACCGACAATGCCAGCCTGAAAACATTTTGGATTATTTTGGGCAAAACCTTTGTGTTGCAAAATTCAAATGGCAATTCGATCTGTAATCTGTCAAGTCACTCACCAAGGCGGGAAATAGCAGGGCTCTACACTAACATTTTTTTTCAGGAGCACTTGTGCGCCCAAGTTAAAAAAATTTAGGAGCACAGACAAAAATTTGGGAGCACAGTCAGTTCTGTACTTAACTTACACATACTGTAATCTAACATTATACTGCAGCTAACAGATAAACATGCCAGTGCACCAATTGCGAATATTAAGAATGACTGACAACATTTAGGCTACAGGAAACAGGATTTTAAAGATCAGTGCCTACTTTATTTTCAGTCTGTTCCATTTTCCTACATTTTGTTAATGTAAAATAATATAATACATTGCCATATTTGCATTTAGCCTGTATATCAGGTATCCTGCCAAATGTAGGCTAATTTATTTATTTGTGAATCCATCTATAGCTAATCCAAATATGCCCATGGTGACCTATCTGACTGAATACTGCCTAATAAGACTACTACTACTAAAACAGTCCATTTTCTCTTCCACAAAACCCAACATAGGCTAATCAAGGATATATGTTTTATACTTTTAGTTTTTATTTGAAATATCTGCATTGATGGGGGCAGTAGGCAAACGTTAGGCCTACTTTCGTTTTGCACTTCAGCTTGTATTCGGTGTAAACAAACATACATGCGTGGAAGCCTGGAGTTGTCAGTAGCGTTCTACCTTTGAATAAAATGGGAGTATTACGGGAGGGTACTTTTGTGCCGGTTCGTTCGCTACAGCTATATTTTGCATATTGCAGCCAATACGTCAACTGGGCTAAAAGGCAAGTTAGGTTACCTTTCCTTCTCTCACTGCATTCAATCTTTGAATCTTGGCTGGCTAGTCTAACTTTCCCCTTTTTCTGCGCGCTCTTGAATTTGATAGAAGCGACTACTAGCGAGTCACAACGCGAAACTGCTAACGTTGATGGGAGGTGTAGTTTTTATGCTGACGTGATTCTATGGTTTGCACCAGTAATGTTTATTGATGTTGCGGTGTATTTTGTAGACAAACATTGACATGGTTAGAAGTCATTCGCACCAGTGCGCCTAAATATTTTTTTGCACTCGCACGGCATCATTTTTACTCGCATGTGCGAGTGAAATGGGCGCACTGTAGAGCCCTGACTAGGCTACGTCACTTCCGTGTTTACGTCTTACCCAAGGAGTTTGCAGCTGCAGGTTTCTGGCCGATAATGTAGAACACCACCGTGTCAACGAGTCTGACTCAACGGACAGATTAAATGGACTGAGTGGGCTATCTAGCCCTACTTGTCCGATTTGATGTCAACCTGGTCCGTTCAAAGATTTGAGGCCTTACAGCTAATGGGCGCTAGCCAGTGGGGAGATTGGCAGATTGAATGGCCATTTGAATTTTGCAACACAAAGAGCGTGGCAAAGTGCAATGCAATCACGGGGGGCGCTATTTATTTTCCATTTGAATAAAATGCCTCAAAACGATGGCAAAACGTTTTGCCCAAAATGTTTTCAGGCTGGCATTGTCAGTTTTGCCAAATATGTTTTCAAAATGCAATCCTACATTGCACTTTGACTATTAAATTGCGAAACGAATTGACAGTTAAATGATGAAACTGAATATTGAAAATTGAAATGCAAAATTAATTGCCATTTGAATTTTGAGACTGAAGTACCATGGCAAAATGGAATGCAATTCAATCCATGTTTATTCTATTTTTCAACCAGAATTATTCAAATTGATTTTAGGATTGCATTGTCACTTTGTAGATTAAAATACAATTTGTTGGAAATTATTGCAAATTGCAATATTAAATTACATAATGAATGGGCAATTGCATAATGTAATGTCTTTTTGAATTGCATATTGCATTCTCATTTGAATAAAGCTACACATATGCTTCCATAAACCATGTTGGTCGTGCCTGTTCTGTGGCTGTGATACTTTTAAATGGCTTTGCAAGAAGTGCATAGAATATAACCAGCACTGCTGTCAACTTCTTTAAGAACCTCTCCAAATACTTTACCCGGACACTACAGGAGGGTTAAAGGTGCTATAAGCAATGCAGGGTAACATCACTTCTGTTCATGTTCAAACAAAACAGAGAGCTAGCTCGCTACTCCCTCCCCCTCCCTCCCGTGCAATTAAAACTCCCAAAACGCGCATCTTGTCAGTGATTTGCTGGAACAGTTTGTTATGTTTCTATGGGCAAGGTATGCCCAAGTTGTTTTGTGGCCGTTTTTGGAGCCTAGACTGTCCACGTTCTTTTTATAGTGTATTAGGGGCACAGGCAGCAAGCAGAAAAAAAAGGTATTAGCTTAGAAACCGCGTTACATCGCTTATAGCACCACAATGGAAGCATCTTTATTTGCCATCACAGCTCTCAAAATGGTAAGCCTAGCCTTTTGAATCCTTTTGCATTCCTAAAGCAGATGATTACAGAATGCCTTTTGAAGTCAAGGTTCCGGTTTTCATTTGATTGTGGCTATTGTGTTAGCTGCCATTTGCCAGGAAACTCCCAGCCCCCTGCCATGTCTGTCCCTACTCCTGAACTCAACTACTGAAAACTGAACTGTAACGGTCAAAATGACACATGTATCTGTGTTAAGTATCATGTTTCATGTCTCAGTGTGAGAAGTAAGAGGGTTTCAGTTGTAGAATTGTAAAGTAAGTAAGTAAGTAAGTAAGTACATACATTATATATGTCTTTCTGTGATCTGGGAGAAAATGGTCCATTTTCTGATGGAAAACTCCCACCACCTCTTGGTGATCTGATAAGGATACCCTGTGGAGACTGGAGTCTCCAGATGTGAATACCGTCTATATGTTAATTTCTGCTTTGTAATGTAATGCAAGATGCCTCTGTTCTGGCTGGATACTTGAAGGTGGAGAGAACTTAGTTCAGAGAGTTTTTCTGCTTAACAGAACTCCAATCTCTGTAGTCAAACCTATGTTAGGGAGTCTTTCCTGCTTCTCAGGGCTCCCACTTCTGGGTAGCTGAATCTCTATGTAGGGAGTCTCTCTGCTTAACAGAACTCCTTTGTGTATATTGTTGAAATCTATGCCAGGTATGTTATATTTTGATTATTAGGTATATATTGGAATTATTTAATTGTCTTTGATACTTTATCGTTTACTGTGTGTTGAATATTGTTTACTGTGTGTTTAATTGTTTACTATGTGTTGATTTTTTTAAATTGTAGTGTATGATTATTCCTGACATTGCAATAAATTGTTAGCCTATGTTAATTGGTAATCTGTAGCATTACTTTCCGGAGGTTATATTTCTAGTAAGGAATCTGCTTAATCAGATACCAATGAATGTGTGAATTCTTAGTTAAATGGTATATATATTGAGTGCTCGTTAAACCAAGCACAATCAATGAACCGTCTTCTGTAATTGCACCAAGTCATTGAACCTCATTGAACCTGAAGTGAATTCTGGGCCCAGGCTGATTACGGTTAAAATGTCAAGGTCAATGAACGGGCAAGCGATATCAAACTCCGTATGTTAACCCGTCCCTGAACTAAGAAATATTGCTAAAGGTGTTGGGGTTGGATCCTATATGATTAACAGTTTTTGATAGAGAGATAATCCTTTGGAAACACATATTACGGATTGTTGATTGATATTTCACAGCCAACAGTAGATACGTGGCTAGCCATCACTGTGTGTTCACTGTTGTGTTGAGTGTGTTTCACTAATTCACGGATTGGGTTAAATGCAGAGACCAAATTTCCCTTACGGGATCAAAAGAGCATATATACTATATGTCATATACTGTTTACACTCCACTACCTGTCTATACTGGTTACACGCCAACTGCATTTTGTTGTCTCTGTATGATGTCTTGTCTGACTCTGCATAATGACAATAAAGTTGAATCTAATTCAATCTAATCTAAATCTATGAAAAATTTTGCTAGTACAAGTCAAAGACATCAAGTTTGATAGTCAAGTCAAAGTTATTTTTAGTTTGAAGTAAGTAAATCTGAAGTCTGACTCAAATCCAAGCCATGTGACATCTCTGGCATCTCTGTTTTCGCTTTTTGGCACAAGACTGCAATCCAAAGTCTATGGAAAATCCATTACAGGAAATTCTAAATGCTGTAAAACAACCCTCTGACAGTCTGGGAAATAAGCACGGTGTTTTAGTTGACTTAGTACTCACTTGACTTTTGTGAATGGAGATGGCCCAGGCTAATTTAAGAGGCAGCTGCAGTCTACTTATAAATTGGCCTCCATTGGCCTTAAGCACCCATCGCTCCCGTCTAATCACTTCTGTGACTCCACAAAGGAAGTGTACACGTGGAAGACCTAAAAAGGAACATAAATAACAAACACTTAGTCGATGAAATGAGCAGTGTTCACAGCACCTACTGCCAATGGTACTTTTACCAACCGAACATAAATAGCTGTTTTTTAGACTAATAGGTTTATTTGTGTTTGCAGTTAACATGAAATATGCATAGCAGTGGCACCTGATTTCAACAACAAGCCCACGTTACATGCTGCACCTGTGCGCCCACTTTGGGGGACTGTGGTTTACTGTTACACTGGTGACTGTTACATCCCTAGTCACATGCAGCCATGCCTAAATTCTGCTCACTGCACATTTATTATAAGCTTATGTATTATAATATAATATTTTGCAGGCTATTGTATTATAAGCTTATGTATTATAGTATAATATTTTGCAGGCTATTGTATTATAAGCTTATGTATTATAGTATAATATTTTGCAGGCTATAATATAATATTTTGCATTTTTTTTTTTTTTTTGCAATATCCCCCCCCCCCCCCCCCCCCTTCTTGTGTTTTCCAACTAGACAAATTTGGGGATTATTAAGTTCCTCTAACCACTGTTCCTGTAACTCTTTCAGCTCTTACTTCAGGGCAGGGTCTTTTCCCTTTTCCGCATAGGAACCCTTAGTGACCTAGGTCTACATTGATTGGCCCAACTTATAAGTCACGCCCACTGTCAACCTGCAATTGAAATGGGCAATCAGTTCCTATGGCCACTGCGAATGCAAATGGCTAGACCAGTTTTGGGGGAGAGTAGTTAGTAGAACTGTTTCGAAGTGGACTGTTCCTATAACTACGTTCCAGTAACTACTTGGCTAATTCTTCCATAGACATAGACAGAAAAATGTATCCGAATTCCCTTCTGGCCCTAGATTTGACATATTATCATTAACATACCTTGATTGCCAGGCTGAAAGTCCAGCACAACCCCTCTAGCTCCATTGACAAGACCTCTCTGAACATCCAAATTCTTTGTCAGCATAACCTGGATGTAAGAGGGCAGAAAATGAAATCCCAGACCCCAAATAATTTTCATTACCTGTAGGAAGTGTCATGAATTGGTTAAACATACATTTGAGAGTTAGCCAGCTAGCTAGCTTTAAATGTGAATCTAATAGCAAGGTAATGGCAACTGTCTCAACACTCCAAACAGCTACATATGTGGGATCCATTAAAGGAGAACTCCAGTAATTTTTCACATACAGGTGGATCTCAAAAAAAATTGAATATTGTGGAAAAGCATTGACTCTGGACTGGACTTGATAAAACACTGTGAACCAACACCAGCAGATGATATGCCACCTCAAATCATCACTGACTGTGGAAACATCAGACTGGACTTCAAGCAACTTGGATTCGTGCCTCTCCACTCTTTCCTCTAGACTCTTGGGACCTCGATTGGACCTTGATTGGACCCTGATATCCAAATTAAATGTAAAATTTGTAGTTTGGACCACTGAGCAGTGATCCAGTTCTTGTTCTCCTTAGCCCAGGTAAGACGCTCTAACCTTGTCTCTTGTTCAGGAATGGCTTGACACTAGGAATGTGCCACTTGTAGCCCATTTCCTGGACACGTCTGTGTGGTGGCTTTTGATGCACTCCAGCCTCAGTCCACTCCTTGTGAAGTTCCCCCAAGTTCTTGAATCGGCTTGACAATTCCTTCAAGGCTGCGGTCATCCTTGTTGGTTGTGCACCATTTCCTACCAATTCCTTCCCTTTCAATCAACTTTCCATGAATATGGTTTGAAACAGCACCCTGTGAAGAGCCTGCCCTTTCAACAAAGACCTTTTGTGGTTCTCCCTCCTTCAAAGACCTTTTGTGGTTCACAATCCTTCTGGAGGGTGTCATGAGTGTCTTCTGGACAACCATCATGTCAGCAGTCTTTCCCATGATTTTGGTTGTGTGTACTGAACCAGACTAAGAGATTAAAGATGTCAGGATTAAATTTCTGTATTGTATAACCTCTTTATTCTAATATTTTGAGATACTGATTTTTAATTTTCATGAGCTGTAAGCCATAATCAGACATTAAAACAAAAAATGGCTAAATAGAATCTAGAAGATATTAAAGATTCACTTTTAAAAATAAATTATGGAAAAAATTAACTTCACATTCTAATTTTTTGAGACCCACCTATAAATCTCTTTCTCGGTCACCAAGTATTGTAGCTATGGAAAATAAAACAGTGCTACCTAGCTCGAGTTGCAGCAGCCAACAGCTAGAGCAGTCAGGCAGGTACAGTAAAACCCAGTAGGAGTAGAGGTAGAGGTGTGCAGGTTCACACTCTGTATAAATAGCAAGACTGAGGCCTCATCAACATGAGAACAAAACGTTTTGAAATCAATATTTCTCCTTTGCGTCCACTCTACATTATTTCCAGAAATATCCTCGTCCAGACAGAAACACAAAAACTGGGTGGAAACGCTGTAGAAAACATTCCTTGTCGGTGTAGAGGTTTCACACAAACTTTCAAAGAGACAACACCTGGAGCATGTGTCCTATGGAAAATTCGATTTTTTAATTCAACTGTAACATTATTATATTTTCAAGATCAAGGTTTGTGATGGCTATGTGGAATTACTTTGGTCATTTTACGTTTGGCATAATGTCTGGTGTAGAGCAAATTATGCTAGGGAACTAAAACTAGCTTGCTATGCTAGAGCCAGGCAACCCTACCCTTGCAGTAATAGTAACATAAACGGTGCGCTTCTAGTTCAGCTACAAAAGGCTGCTGCTTGCTGCTTGGACTGAACGGGCACAGAGTCTTTATTGCAGACTGCAGACAACACAACAGATGTTTCAAAATAATGTAATTTTTCAATGCATAAGCATATCCAAGACCCATCTTAATATTTGAATATCAAATTTGCATCATGCTAACCTAATCCCAAAGATAAGCATTATAGGCATTAACACACTGTGGGATCTTTTTGTAGTCCCTATTTTTTGTAGTTCTTGTGTGCACACCGCATGGAACTAGCACTTTAATTTTTTTATTTTGGGGTAGGGTCTTTTCCCTGTGCATAAGAATCATGACTGATCTACATGTTGATTGGTCAAGCACAAAAGCCAACTTGGCCAAGGCAGTAGAGGCATCATTAAAAGTCAGTGTAAAAAGTAATTCAGCTTCTGTTCAAATTTGTAAAAAAAATAAAAATAAAAAAAATGCACAAGACTGCTGCAAAGGCTGACAAGATAAATACTTTCTGGACAGATGAGAAAAAGCGTTCACAGCGCTTAGCACCCTCGGTGGATAAAAGCCCTCGGAGCTGACCTGTTTTTTTCCGCAGCGCTGAAAGTTGAAATCTGTTCAACTTTTAGAACAGAGCTGGGCTTGTCAATGTTACCTCTCTCTTGTCGACCAATCAAAACTTCGGAATCTAGCAACAATAAACACTTGACTGAAGTGCTCTGAAAATTAAAGTTGAGCGCAGCATCAGTGCAAAAAACATGATTGGTGGACACAGGCCCTAACAACAGTGTTTCCTGATACCATAAGCTTCTAGTTTGTCAATAAACTTCAGTAAATGCTGCAGTAATGCCGTATCCTTCTTTACTTTAATGTTCATGTAATAAATAGCTATTACCCTTAAAGAAGCAGATAAAGTTTTTTGACATCAACCCTTTTGATGTTAATTTGGTGTTTTTATGGATTACAAAACATTATGAATGAAATACACCATCAATTCTGGAGGATTTCTGATTTGAACTGTCAATGTTATGTCTCCAAATAGTGAATTATATGAGCTTGGATTTTTTCATCAGTGGCCTACTCCCATAGGGGGAAGCTTTGTATTTACCAGACTATTCAGTTTAAACACCTGGCTCACAAAAACATGCTTTTCAGTTGGGATGAACCTTTTCTGGAATCGCAGGGAATATTTCAGACCAAATAGCACAGAGCGGAGTTGGACTGGTGCCAAGATCTTCAGTGTTTTCCCTAGAAATGTTTCCAGCAGCCCCCCCCCCCCCCAAAAAAAAGAAAATGTTGAAAAAATGACTCCTTAAATGGTGACTTCTGGTGGATTTTGTGAAAGAAATGGACAGATTGAGTGTTACAAATTATGACATAACCATCAACACAAGCATTTACAAAGCATGCTTATTGCAGTACAGGATTATTCATGTTTTTCTTTCACCTTTTTCATTTACATTATTAGTAAATAGCCACTGTACAACTGTACACTGTAGGCAACTGTACAAACTATTACTATTTAGAATTATTTACGATACATGATACATTCAAAAATAATTTGTGTCCTATTTTTTTTTAATTAAGGCATTAAGACAAAAGGCAAAAGATGTTTTTTATTCCTCCCTTTAGTCAATTTCAGCATGGGTGTCTTAACTTTTGCACAGCACTGTATAAACTATATAGACTTCTCCTTCATGTCATTACATTGTATTGGTGCTATGCAAGTCGAATTGAGTGCCTGTCACATTAAGGCCGTGACGGCCCGTGGGGCTTGCTTGATTCTCACGGTTTTAAGCTAATTTAGTAGCGTTGTTGTGCATGGTGCATAAGAATATGTGGATGAAATGAATTATGTTTTCCCATGTCATTTGGTAAAATAAATGCTCAAAAACTTGAAGAAAATCTATCTTGGATTATAGGAGATAATCTTGTGTCTTGTATCATTTCTATAATTTTGGTGAGCTCTACAGGAATTACAAACTATCTCCAGATGTATGGCTAGCTAGACCTTAGTTTCACAGCCTAGGTATTTTAGCAACACAGGGCTTGAAAGCATTGCCTGTATCACAAACAAAAACGAAGCAATGCGTGGAATTTATCTGGGAATAGGCTACTGAAGGTAGGGGCGAGCTACCTCGCTGGCGTGTTTAATTTGGTTCCTTGGTTAACATAATGTAGGCTACGTTTTTTTTGCACAGAATTGCATCTGCTAATAAACTTAAACATAAACACAAACAAGCATGATCTCCTGTGGAATCCCTGACTGCGCCTTCAACGTTAGCCTACTATTATTTGTTGACATCAAACCTGAACGAACGGCAGCTGTTCCTGAAGTTCACTTTTTTTTGCACTGCTGATGAATACATTGTAGGGGAAACACTGATCTTAACTGAAAACGATCACCTCTCTCTCCTGCACCCAGCATTTTTTCTGCCAACCTTGAGCCAAGCCTCTGATAAGCGCTCAGTAGCCATACAAATACAACACGCTGATGATATCACAACTTAGCTAAACCAAAACACTCTGCACAAGCTGAAACAGAAACCCGCCAGCCTCCACTGAAATGCAGACCTTGGAGAAACATAAACAACCAGCTCAACAGTGCCCAGCCACATCCACTGGACACGATAAGGAGGGTGCTGCTGAAATGACTCAATGTCAATCACTGGCGTCAAACTTCCCACAATCTCGGCAAACAAATGGATGTAATGTGCATGAGGAGATAACACCTATCAAACCTGCTGAGAGGCTATCAGGAAGGACTTGAGACTTGACCAAATCCTAACTGACTCAGGTCAGCTCAGGTAGCTGTGAGTGAAGGCGTACAGGCAGGCTACAAAAGGGACGTACAACAGACGTGACAGCGGCAATACATTGAAATTGAACTGTAACCTCACGCTCGTGCTCACCTGTGCTCCTACTTTTAATTGTAGTAGATTTCCAATCTGACTTTGGGCATCAAGGGTCCTGAGCATGTTTGGGTTGCTATCCACAGCCTCAAATTGATGAAGAGTACCTGAGCAGAGAAAGGGCAGCATATGCTATGTGATTTCAGTGGGAATTTATTTCTGGTCAAATTCTTGATTTCCTTCAATGAAATAGAAACTTTGAGAGAGTAAGTCTCTCCTTAGGTCTATAATGAGGACAGCCTACCTTTTAAGAAAATGAGATGTCTACCTTTTTGAGGCTAAATGTATCAACATTTCGATAAAACTTGCCATAGGGCCATATCTAGGTCACATTCCTACATTTTATGAGGTTTTACAAATACCTCGAAAGTCCAATTTTCATATATTTGAGCGCATGTCAAGTCAATATGGACATGGACATATCAATATGCACATGAAAAGTGCAAAATGCCCACTCCCACAGTAATTGTGACCACCCCTACATAATTTATTTTGTCCCAAGGTCCTTTTATAACCGTCAAGGCCTGACCCTTGACAGTACCCAGCTCAAAAACGGTGATTCCAGAGACTGGTGCAATAGAGGGATAGAAGAGACAGAACAGGAGGGAAGGGAGAAATAAATAGATAGATAAGCAAGTAGACAAATACATAAAAATCAGTCGAGTCATGAGGAAACATATTAGCATACAAGGCTGTCAGTGGGATGCAATACTTATAAATGAAGTTAAAGCAAAGAAAGATGTAAGTGCAAATTGAAACAGAAATACTGAAATTGATAAAATAATCAAACCTGGTAATTGCTGGAGCTTGTTCTCATTAGTAAGTTCCACATCATCTTTATGTGTGCAAAGCCTGGTTGCTAAGATACCATCTCTCTCAATGTTGTGGTTAGCACTCATTATGAGCTTGCTAGTGATTTCTGTGGTGACTCTGAGAGACATTGCAAGACATTAATACACAGGGATTAAAGTTAAAAAAATGGTTTAGGAGTTATAATACCTTCAATACTTTAAGGAACCTTTATATTCTCAAAACAAACAGTACAGAGTGCAAACAAAATACAAATAGAATACATTACAGATACTTTGGCACCATCAATGTCAGGCTGTATTCAGAGTGTGAATTATAGAATGACAACCAGGAAGGTCAAGTTCTTCACATTACTATTAAGTAAATGGACAATTGTACACAGGTTTAAAGAGCAGGCTATGCCTAAAACATACATGCATGGCCCGTCATTTGACTCCTGAACATTATCCCACCCATTTTCCACACACGAAAACATTAAACTGACAAGGGAGTGGACATGGGAGAGGGTCAGACCCCCTAATAACCCGTTATTTTAACTTTAGCTGGGGAGGGGGGGTCTACTTCCGACATGGCTTTGCGTGTGCATGTGTTCTTATGAAGTTTTTACCATTTTTACTTTCGTTTTGTTTATATCGGGATGTTGAGTAACAGAATTTTATCTGACATATCTCTGGATAATGATCGCCCAGCAAACACCCGTTCAGGGAACGTTCATGTGTTTTCCCACCAGCGGAGCTAGTTGGCTAGTTCAAACTTATGCCAACTTAAAAAAAGCTTATCTCGTGTCACGCTGTTCGCCAACAGCAACATCCACCTTCTTTGTTTTTGAAGTAGCAGGGAATTCACGCCGAACCGTTACAACTCTGCCATCAATCATTATGTTAAGCCCACCTAACGACTATACATGATGTAACTGGCCCTATCTAAGTTTATTTTTTCCAACGGAGAGTTGCTAGACTAGCCCGGGCAGCGAATTAAATTTGCTGCCACTAGGGTGCGTCTAGATTTCTAGGCTAAGAGATTACAGGCTTTCTACAAACTCTGAATTTTGAAGGAAACTGCTGAAACTGGTATATGTAGCATGAAGGAGACTTAAGAAGAACATAACAAGTGTTTTGAAACTATGCATCATTTTTGTAACGCATTATGTTGTAAAAAACTGCCGTTATGGATGTGACAGTTTCACGTTATGGATGTGACGTGTCTGAACCAGTGTACATAAAGCACATACTGTACTTAAGTAGTGAATTTTGATACGAAACAATTGAAATAGTAATTATGAAAAACTAGCAATGAAATTATTGCTTCCTCAGTGCCCATTAAGATCTACAGGAAGAATCAGGACAAGTCATTTAAAATATAAAAAAAGAAATATGTTTTTTTCTTTTACAGTCATCAATTTTGGTCAATGATTGCGGGTTACTGAAACACCAGGGAACATGACATTTGTACTTGGATGGGAGACGACCTTGGAAAACTAGGTTGCTGCTGGAAGTGGTGTTGGTGGGTGGCCAGTAGGTGGCACTCTTCCCTCTGGCCAAAAAAGATCGATCCCAATGCCCCAGTGCCGTGACGGGGACACTGCACTGTAGGAGATGCCGTCCTTCGGATGAGACGTTAAACCGAGGTCCTGACTCACTGTGGCCATTAAAGATCCCATGGCACTTATCGCAGAGAGTAGGGGGTTCCCTGGCTAAATTCCCAACCTGGCTCATTCAATCTGGCCCCCTAATCATCCTCCACTGTAATTGGCTCATACACTCACTCACTCTCCACCTCAAGCTGGTGTGTAGTGAGCGTTCTGGCGCATAATGGCTGCCGTGCATCACCCAGGTGGGTGCTACACATTGGTGGTGGTTACTAGTGAGGTCCCCCCATCCATGTGATGCGCTTTGAGTATCGAGAAAAGCGCTATATAAATGTAATGTGTTGTTGTGGTTATTTGTTGGCCACTCCCCCACTGCGCTAGGCTAAATAATTAGCCCTACCTGAACCGTTGCACCCAAGATAAAATGCTTATGGTATATTAGTCTCAAGAGCCCGCATCAACCTAGCCCATACCCACTCATTTGTGATTTGCACAAATAAAGTACATGCGCGCGCGCACACACACACACAAAGACAGGCAAGCACATACACACACATACACAAACACCCGCACACACAAACACGCACGCGCACACACACCCACACCGTTAGCACCCTAACACACACACACACACACACACACACGCTCTTATACACAAAAGCAAACTCACACATGCACACAGTCATTTACATGCACATGAGTTGCAGGAGTAGGAGATGGAGACAAATTGACAACCATGATTTATTTTTGTGGAGAGAATGTGCAGGGATCATATTTTGTACCGCTATGCGGTACATCTAGGTTATTGCTGGCGTTACTCATGTTACTCTGTGGGTATTAGCTACAGAGGATCTGACACTTCAAATGCTGTCATTGAGCGTCACATTTTAAATTAAGCTGTGAACGGCAGGCTGAACACGTGCAACAGAAGGAGGTGGCTATGTTAACTCCAGCTGCAAAGTCAGGCATCCTCACCAGCGAACACCATAATCCAGTTACTGTACAACAACAGTATGACAATTACGTAAGGGATAATGTATAGAACGCCTGTCATTATCGAGAAATAGGTCCTGACAGGGCGAACGAGACTGACAGCTTTTTAAAAGCCCAAACCCGTTTACAGCCCGACATTATTCAAATGTCTGCACGCACGCAGCTCTTTTGCCTTCTTTTTGAGTCATTTATACATTTTTTAACATAATTTATTCATGACTAAGGTAGGCTAGGCCACTTGGAAATTGGAACAAAGAAATAAAATAGCCTAAGTCCTCTGTAACATCATAACATCTCAGCACTCTGAAGTTTGCGGGAACCCTCCCATACGCAGTCCCGACATTAATTCGATATTGCGCCAGCTCTTCAAACCACTCGCCATTTACAGTACGATATTAAAAGGCCTTTTCTGCATGTACTGTATGTTTTTCTTCACCCATTGGGTGTTCATGTTGTACTTTTTGTCCTATGTTGTCTATGGATGTCTTGCTGCAAACCAAATCGCCCTTAGGGAACAATAAAAGCTTTAAGTAAGTAAGTATATCTTTACAGCGAAAGCTGACACACTTCTCCGTAACCATTTGTTTCCCCTTTGCAGGGTTGGGTTTTGTTGCTGTAACAAACGATGTGATTGTAAGTTGATCCTGGGCACTGGCAGGTGTGGCCAAGCGTTGATCATCATGCCTTATCAGCGACAAATTCCCTGTCTTTCTGCAGAATGTTGCATTCTTTGGATTTCACATAGGCTAACCCACTGGCTCATTATACGTCAAAACTTTACCACACCTCCGACTTTGCTTTCTTTGCCAAAGCAACTAAAATGTAGTCGCCAGAGGCCAGCCTCCGTTTTACCTCCTTAGCATCCATTTTTGCATCTTTCTCGCAGCTAATCGAAACGCATCACCTCACCGCTCATTTAGCCTATCGCGCATACTGGCCCGAGCCTGTGTGAAATGATAGAAATTAAGCCCGAACCCGACCGAAACCTTCGGGTTCGGGCAAACATCTTCAACTCTAGTCCTGATTTGATTGAACACTATTGGACAATAATAAAAAGTTATTGTTTTTTTAAATGTAAACAAATGTATTTTAAATTATTATTTATTTTATTTAGCCATTTATTTATTTATTAATTTATTTATTTCATTATTAATTTTTTTTTGTATCAAATATGAGCTCTTGATATGGCAGGTAATCCACTGCATGTTCTTTTATGGGCATGCCATGTGCATATCATCATTACCATCTTTGTCAATAATCTATGAAGTTTGAGTCATGTCAAGCAATGCATGGACAATTTTTGACACATTTCCTGTTTATCTGGCGAGATATTTAAATGAATTGTGTTGCCATTTTAGCATAATTACAACATATCTAAAAAAAACGTTGTAATTTAGAATCAGCAACATCTTGTCATCATGTACACCAACTTTGACATGAATCAGATGAATCGTCTAAGAGAAGTGCATAAAAATTGATTTTTTGATTTCCTGTGGGCGTGGCTAATAGAATGTATACAAGTTCTTTCATCTTTGGGAGTTACACACACCTACCAAATTTGGTGTGTGTACCTGAAACTATACGCCAACCAATGGGTCCATCATGTAAGGCGGCTAGAGAGTCCCTGGGCCACCATTTTGTCCTTAGAGCTTTGTCAGATACCTGTTGTGTGTGCCAAATTTCATGGGTTTTCGCCCATGGGAACCAAAGGGCAATGTATGCAGGGAAAAAACAGGGAAAGGGCAATGTACGAAAAAACTGCTAAACAATAGTAATCCTTACAGAAACAAAAGGGCTCTTAAAAGGTGTAGTGAAAGTGGCAACAAAGCAAGTCATTTTCTTGTGCATTAACTTCTGCTACCCAAACACCAGGTCACCAATTATCCTCTAGTTAGTAATCAGACTTGGTTTCATATTTGATCGTGCATTAGGTGCTTGAACATTTTGAAAAGACAAGAGAATAATACCTGCCCACTCGTACAGCCTGCAACAGAGAGATAAAGGCTTGGTCTGTCTGCCTGCGCACCTCTTTTAACTCCATATTCAGCTGAATGCACTTCTTCCAGCTTCTTGCCTACAGTACATTACAAACAAATCCCAAAAACAATATAATAAGTACAGGACACATTAGGAGTTTCTAAACATACTGTGGCTTAGGACAGTGGAAGACTTTGATCCTTTACCTGGAAGCAAAACTGTGGTTTGTCTTTTCCTTTACCTACGGGTGGTAGTTGAAAGAAGTCTCCACACACAATTACCTGAATACCACCAAATGGTTCTGTGGACCTTCTGATGGACCTGAAGCAAGGAGAAAAGTCAAGGGTCAGGTTAACATCTCACCAGTAGGGTTGGGCGATGTTCCCTTAATTGTATGGATTAATTGTGATGGACGATGTTATCGTGTGTGTGTGTGTGTGGGGGGGGGGGGGTAGTAAACAGTTTACAATGTGTCCGTACAGAAATAAATATATAATTTTCTACATAAAAAATATAAAATATTATGTAGGCTATATATGGCCTGATGAAAGTGGACTGACTAGGCTACCGAAGTTATGAGGAAGATCCACTCCAAATCCTTGTAAAAGACGGATAGACAGCCAATCTGAACACTTGCTTGTGCACCAACAAGCGGAATATTCCACATTGCCAGCCTTCCTTGGGCCTAGCAAAAAAGCTAGGCTACTTAAGACTATACCGCGGTCACTCATCTGGCCCACTCTGTACCAAATTCATGCTACGCATCCCACGTTATTAGGCTACCGGCATGCAGACTATGAGCGCAGCGGAAAGTGAAAGTAAGGGGATGCGATCGCACAGTCCAGGCTAGGAGGACGAAGTAAACAACTTTTACAAATAACGAATTCCGATTACCACTCCGCTGCTGTCTGGGGCTTTTGCTAAATGCAAATGCAAAAAATACAAGCCTTACAGTGAAAGACGGATATCTTCGTATCCTATAAAATACAGGGGTCATAAGTATTGGCACCCCTATGTTAAATTCCCATAGAGGCAGGCAGATTTTTATTTTTAAAGGCCAGTTATTTCATGGATCCAGGATACTAAATAATAAAATTTTGATCAACTTTGAGGGACAGCTATGACAATGCAGGATCATCCAGACCAAACGTGACGAGTTTGCTATATACTATTCCTATTTATGTACAAGCATGCAAAATTTGAGCCTCCTACATGGTTTAGTTCTTGCGCTATGGGCTTGTGAACTTTGACAAAAAAAAGAGGCTGAACAAAATCGACACCCCCCTCCCCCCGTAAAACTGGCTGTATCTTGGAAAGTATTGATCTTACATAAAAGTAATTTTACAGTGTCTCCTGGGTAACATAGGTACACCTGGTATTTTTTTTGAGACCTAAGTGCATGGGCCCTGGTTGAATTAACATGGAATGACCCTTATCCAAACAACGTCAAACTCTCAAGCCTGTAGCAAGACACCTGCTAAATATGGAATCAGTCAGATGAATAGTTTGGGATATGCGAATAACAGACAAACACAGACATTCCTGTAAATAATAGATACCACAATATCAATAAACGTGCCTTTTACATTTTCAAACCATTCCATCACTAATCTGTGACAAGGAAATGCAAAAGGCCCATTTACCTAGCAATTGCCTCCAACTTGTCAAAGAACTGGGCGTCAACCATGGATATTTCATCAATGATAAGGTGTCTGCAGCTGAGCCAGTTCTGTACAACACCAGGCCTCTGAGCCAACTCAAGACAGCTCTCCAGAGAACCTGATCCAGACCCAATACCTGCCAGGGATAAAAAAAAAAAAAAGTATTTTCAAAGATATTTTACAAGAGACAGTCTACTGAACACCTGTGATACAAAGTTCTTCCCCTTCAAAAATGTATTTCTTGCCAATAGTATAGGCGAGGCCTACTCAAAAGTTTTAAATAGGTTTACTAGGTAAATCCATCAAACCTGCAAAGTTGTGTAATGTTGTTCCCCCAATATGACATGCCGCTACACCTGTGCTTGCAGTGGCATAAGTGCTTTTGGGAGGAAGGGATCCAATAATCCTCTTCAACAGGAAAGACTTTCCTGTACCTGTGAAAGTAGTTATTAAAAGAAGAAATATGAATTAACCAATATGTTAATGGAACAGTTGTTGTTGAAAAAATATCAAGGAAGAAATTGAATTGTTAGGGTAATTTATAAGATTTTGGGTAACACAGGCTACATTGGGGTTGCCACGTTTTTTTTTTTGAGTGACAGTCCCGGAATATAATCTTTTCCGACATGAATTGCCCCAGATTTTAGTTATGTTTATACATCAAATCCTGAGTCCATACACAGATACAAAAGGCATGTCTTTATTTGAACAGTAGCAAATAATCCTGTCTGATCAATCATCCAATTCATATCACTAGCTTTACTGACCTGGAGTTGTTCCAGGAGGGCTGTGCCTGCAATTGGTCTTTTTTATAAAAAGGGTCAGCCTGTTAAATGAAATGAAAATAAATGTACCAGCACTCCCGGTGAAGAAGACATTCTTTCCACTGAGGACGGCATTCAAGACAGCTAACTGCTCTTTGCTGAGTTTTCGTCCAGAGGATAAAGCAATAATTGGCTTTTTTCTTGGATGTAGAGATATATTCTGTAACAAGGAATTGAGCATACTGTAAGTTTCAAAAGGCACGATACATGGAGAGTAAAATTTTCTATCTTCTGTAGGTCATGAAGACACTGTATCTGTCTAGTAATTCTTTTCACCAAACTGAGGATCAATCACAAAGCTGTTTTAATGGATCCTTAAAGCAACACTATGTAACAATTCAACACTTTTGACAATCCGACTCCTCCCTAGTGTCACCTAGATTTAGCACCATCTTGGATATTCATCTGATGGTACAGTTGCATGCAAAGGTGTGGACACCCCAGGGCAAATTATTTAATTTTTTTTTGTGATTCTAAGACCATATGAACCAAGAGTGTCCGTCTCCGACTTTTGCATTGAAGTGAGCTTCGATGACAGTATTTTCTTGTGTCTTGCATTGTATACTGCTTCCTCTAGCTCATTGTAGTGCCAACTTGAATGGCACTAATGACAAAAGGATCATCATTCAATTTAATGTGGATTATTCCCATCACCATTAGCCATAACCTCTTTAGATATAATGTCCAAAAATGCATAACTCCAAGAAACAACTCACCGATCTTGTCGTCGTCACAGAATAAGAATGTCAATAACTCAATTTTGACAAAAATATTGATAGAACCGTTTAATTCTAAGGGGACGTTTGTTTTGGTCTACTTTTCTACATTGTGCACGAGCAAACATGAAGCTGCCTAAGATTGCTTGAATAAACGGCAAGATGGAGCTAGCTGAAGTTAATGGAACGGCTTCAGCATCAAGTTTAAGTCTACACTACTTTAAGCCAGGTTATTTCTGTTAATCGCTGCCTTCATTAGCAGGTTGATGGAATACCCCAAGGCTATGTTTCACGATTCTCGCAAGATATATCCGGGTCGACGAGACCTGCAGTTCCAAGGCTGGTTTTCCCATGGTCATGGTAGGGCAACGATTCCCCTACTACAAGTTAATTTACCATCAAATTGGCTTCGAAGCTGTTATATTAAAGCTGGACTTAGCCAACATTTTGAATGTTACAACTCTCATGTCCCTTCCCCACTACCACCGAGCACCCTCTCATTGAGTTTATGCTTGTCAGTACGCATCAGACTGTGATTGACGGTCAGATCTCACACAGCCCTGGTCTGATTGGACCAGAGGAACAGGGAGCTGTGGATTTTTGCAAAACAAATAACAGGCTCTAGGTGGAGGTAAAAGTGTGTTTTTTTTTTTCTAAAACCGGCTGATTTACGTTGTTCTGTCGGAGCTTAGTGTCGGTTTCAGTTAATATGCTCAAAAAAACTGCAGCTTTAAAAGGTAAAAAACTTGCATAGTGCTGCTTTAAGCCCAGTCATTTCACAAAATGGTGATTAGCCTATCGCCACAACCCTATTTTGTCCTTAAAAGAGCTTATGCCGACAATATGGCCCTTACAAGAAATAACTGCAGTTTTTGTTCGAAGTAGACTAGGCTACAGTGCAGTACAATATTATTTGCATTTCTGCAGTAGGCTACAGTAGGCCTACCTTACTATGTAATGTAATGCAGTTGATCATGTCCAAAATGTTGCATTTCCTGCAATAATTCCTCCAAAACTGCAGTTTTGATAGTAGGCCTACTTGAAGTAGTGATGTTATTTTCTGTAAGGGAGATGGCCATATCTTCAACCTTCTCACAGAAAAATAGACGATTTAAAATAGGCTAAATTGCTGGTCAAATCGCATACATACCATACTATCATCATGGTCTGCTCTTGGTCTCTTAACTTGTAGACGTCCATTCATCGCAGTGCAGTTTCTCTCAGTGCGCCCGGCGAGCCGCTGGTCACTGGCTGTGTTCTTACCATGAGCTCTCTCTAGCACTGCTACATCCTTTTGCTGGAGAGGACTGATTGCGACAAAACTCCGTGGAAGTCCAGCGAGAAATTTGTCCCGATCATTTAAAGGCTTGCTTGACTTCCATGCCAGATGCTTGATCCTCAAAGTCTTAATAAAAATGTATAGTTGATCTGGAGGGCAGTCTGATATTAAAATCTGGATGTTGTCAGGCAGAATTTTCACGGTACACTTGCCATCCTTTGAAAAACGTGTAAACAGTTGCAGATCATGAAGTGTGAAGTTCTGATGAGATTTGCCATCATGCAGTCGTATAACAATTTCTTGAAATTCATTTCGTTCCAAACTGATAAAGGCACGTCGAACAGATCGACTTGTTGCAGCCAGACCGGCTTTGTTAAGGCGCTCTATAGTGACACAACATTGAAACTGAATAACAGTGTCCCCCTCTAACATTGTACTTATGTATTAAAGATAACCTACAACGTACCCTACAGAATAATTGCGTCTCAGCAAGTAAAATAAACTGTGCAAGCTGCAGAACAAGAACGTAACGTTCGTTAATCTAGTTCGGGTACTTTAAAAACCTACTACTACAACATGCCGGCAGAACTACCCAAATAGATATTGTAAGAGAAAAAAACCGTAACGCATAGTTGCGTTAACACTGTGCTGCTGTCAAATTGGCAACTACAAACAATCACACAACATCTTCTGGTTACTCGACAAAGGCATTTAAAATATCAGTGACAGATTTTAAAAGTTACGTTTAAAGACGTTTAACCAATGGAAGTGCTGCATTTTTAGCGCATTGACGTCAGTCATAGCAATCCGTGTTGGTTGGCTGAGCTCGTTGGCTGCCATGCACCCAAAGAGTAGGCTTGTTCGAACAGATGCAGTTCTGCATAGATCTGACTTGATCATGGAGGTAGCCTATTAGATATAACTGGAGCGAATGACTAAGTAGACTCAATTGGTGTACTTTCGTGAGGACACTTTCGTGCAGCACCCTGTGTGCTTACTAGCGGAGTGCGCACATTTTAACAGAATAGTAGTAGGCTTGTTCGGTGACTTTCTAATCTACATCAACGTGAACTGCAGAGGCTAGCCGGGAGGAGCTACAACAGACGGCAGCGTACCTAGCGTTCATGACAGCACCGGAAAAACCAGAGCCCGTCTACGGAGAGCCTTGGCACTTCCTATTAAGCCCCATTGTATGGAAATTGGTTGCAGTTCCATTAGAATTCCACTGGGGGTGATCGCGGGCGAGTGCAGGTTGAATGGGGGTCTATGGAGCTAGACGGCTAAATGTATCTCTTTCACCTGCTTGTCGTGGAAGAATCGTAGATTTTATTGTAGTTTATGCAAGTTCAATATAGATTTTAGATCAAAAGTTGAATGAACGAGTACTTATGTCCTTTTCATTTCTTACAGGTTGGGTCATTGTTGCCCACATCACGCTAGCATTGTGCTAATGAATGATGTCATTGACATATTTGAAAGACTTTTTAGAAGACTTACGTGACTTCAAAAAACGAGCATATCCGTATCCGGTCGGCAAAACGGCAAATACATCCTTCTTTGAAAGGAATGACTTAAGTGCATTGTGTTGCTCAACTTTCAAAGAAAAGCACAAGTCGAACTCCTCCAAAGTTGACGCCAACGCCGATTCAAACAACCGCTCTTCGTTCGCCATAGCCACCTTCCTTGTTGCTCACCGTCACAGGACTGTCGTCATCCTGTTAAGCCCGCCTTAAGACTCTAACAAAATAGAGCACTGTGATTGGATGACGTCCACGGCGTCAGCCAATAGAAATCCCTATGGTTTGATACTAGACGTACAGGCTGAGCAAATTAATTTGCTGCCGCTAGGGTGCGTCTAGATTTCTAGGCTATTTTTCCCCATCAAGAATCAAACATTCTTTAGAACACAGCTGATCAATTTTGAATGAAGTTCTAATGCAATAAGTGACCGGACTAATTGCGGAGTGATATGAAAGACGTGAATTAGAAGCACAAAACTAGAAGAATTAGAAGCACATTTTCCTTGACAGCGGTCTGTTATACTTAGCAACGGTCTGTTATCGAGAAATATCAGACCACCAAACATTGGAAAGGCCCATTCAAGTGAATGGAGCATTCTGCAGCATTATGAAGAGCCATGTAATAAATTACTTTAATGACCATGGAGCACAATGAAGAGAGCAGCACAATGTAGAATTGTATTACAATCTGACTGCTATAGAGATGTCACCGCACTGGACCGGCATATTATGCACTCCTGACTGGCCTGAAATGAAGTATTGGTAACAACAGGGGTATAAATGTCAAGCATATTTTGTGGATTACATTCTGCTAAAACTCCTTGAATTACACATAGCCTATAGCTTCATATTTAAAACACTGGCAAACAGGACCCACATTGTCTAAAATAAAAAATAAAAAAGAGCTTGCAGCAATGGAATTGTTCACTCTGCAAGTAATACCTAATTTGTGATTTATCTACTTGCATTATCTCAAGACCTTGGAACAAACATTGGTGAAAAGTCTAGACCTAAAACCTCCTACAAAGCCAGCTGATGCAATACAATGTAGCCAATATACCAATCTACCAGTTTGCTTATCAAACTGGTAGAAGTGTTGATGATGCAAAACTTTTTATTTTAGATACAGTATATAAACAATTGGAGAAGCCTGGGTCCCATGTTAGGCTTTTATTTGCAGATTTTTCTTCTGCTTTCAACAAAATGCAGCCACATATCTTGATCGAGAGACTAGCAAATGTTTTTCAGGTACCGAATCAACTATTGCTGCTACTTTTACATTTTTTAACAGATAGAACACAGAGAGTCTTAGTAAATGGTCAGTTGTCCCAACCTATTACTTCAAATACTGGCTCGCTGCAAGGATGTGTACTCTCTCCCTTCCCAACAGGTCTTCCCAACAAGGAAGCTACCTAGTCAAGTTTTCAGATGACACTGCACTGCTATCTTTATTCCAAGGTCCACATTCCAGTCATGGGTTAGCGTTGACATCATTTGTGAAGTGGTGCGACAATAATTTTTTAGATTTAAATGTAGCCAAAACAAAGGAGCTCATAATTGATTTTAGGAGGACAAAGGCAGAACCAATAACAAGTGTCATACATGGGCGGGATGTGGAAATCGTTGATTCTTACAAGTACTTATAGGTACAATATTTGACAGTGAGCTCAAGTTTCATGTAAACACTGAGACAATTGTCAAAAAGGGACAACAGAGAATTCATCTGCTGAGGAAGCTTAACTCCTTCAGTGTCTCTAAAACCTTTACGTAACTTTTATCAGTCCTTTATTGAGTCTTTTAACTTTTTCTTTTTTTATGTTGGTTCAATAGCCTATCAGTCAAAGACAAGAACAGTCTCAGCATCATTGTTAACACTTCATCAAAGATTATTGGAACACAGATAAATAGTCTGAGTGCTCTGTTTAACAAACAGGCAGTCCAAAAGGCTAAAAGTATCATCAGTCAGCCTGATCATGTTTTAGGTGGTGAATTTTCATTAATGCCCTCTGGGAGGCACTATTATTCTGTCAGGACAAAAACAAAAAGGTATTCTGGATCCTTCATCCCTACATCCATTAGATTATTAAATAAGGTTGAAGGGATAGAGTACACTACTGAAAATTTTGATTTACTGAGCGCTGTTCATCACTGACAGGACAGGGTGCCTGACTGTATGTGTGTGTTAAGATGTATATGTCTTTTATTTTCTTATTTATTTTATTTTCTTTAGGTCTTGTATTTCTATATTTTATATTACATAACTTTTTTTATTTATTTATACTATTTATTGTAGATTGATGGAGACCGGGACTGCAAACTTAATTGCCCACTGATGGGATTAATAAAGTTTTCTGAATCTGAATCTGAATATGATACCATGCTGACTAGTTGAACAGATTGAGAAACTAAATGGAGACTGTAGGATTGGTATAACAGGCAGACAAAATGATCTGTAAATACTTTAAAACCAGTATGCATATGTGTTTTGTGCTTGTGCCATGTCTGCCTTCTTCAGGGCACATTAACAAAAATACTCAGGGGGGAAGGCTGCTCAGGTTAAAAAGGCTAGGGTGCAGGTGCCTGTAATTAGTCCTAACAGAGCTATAGTTGTCTCTATTGAAGGAATGTTCTAATTTGAAATCAGTATAACGTTTGAAATAACCTAAATTATGGTGCTCTTGTGCTCTGTGAATGTTCACAATTTTTTAGTGTCATGTGGTTCTTTCATTATGTACTGAAGATGAATGAATATAGTATGTGGGGACTGCATTTCGGGGGTGTCTGGTGGACCTTAAGCAGCAGAAAATTGCTTGCTGATAGTTGTACTTTGTGGATGTGCACAATTGGTTCAGAAACTGTTTGAAGTGGTACTCTCAACATTTAATCTAGGTCAATTGTATGATATTGTATATTGGGGCCGCATTTGAGGGGTGTCTGGCAGGCCCTTTGCAGCAAGTAATTTGTCTGGCATGGTGATTTTTGGGTTCGGTGGGATGTGCTTTTTCATTTCAAGGTGGTTTCATGTGGTACCTCCTTCGTTTAAGCTAGGCCATATCTGAGGGGCCCTTTTGGTGTTGGCCGGGCCCTTCGCAGCAGATAATTTGTCTGGCAGGGGCCATTCATTGCTCCGTGAGACCTGCCTGTTCATATCAGATTGGTTTGAGATGGTACTTTTGAATGTTTGCCAGATACCGTATAACACCGGCACATCCAGACTGTTTCATACTTTGACAGGTGCCGCTTTGGCACCCTGAAGTATTTCTCAAAAGTGACATCATTCAAGAGCCTTTTTTACCACATAAAATCTACAGAACTGTAGTTTTAGAGATAAGCATGTCATGTTTGTGGTCAAGCTGGATTTTAATTGCCAGCCATTGTTGAGTGAGCCAAATTAAACTTTCACATAATGAGTTCAAATGTAATGTAATATTATATATTTATGTAATAAACACTTTGTAAGAGTTGACAATATTTTATTGATTTTTCAATTTATGTAGCCCTGTGGGTGAAGTACACAGTGAGAAAAGAAAGTGTGGGTAGATCGGATACAAACTATAGGACTCCAAAAAGTGTTACAATTGTAAAAATCTGTGTATGTACAATGTACAGGTGAATGCTGCTCAGTGACTGAATGCATATTCTGTGTTTCCCCAAAATAGTTTAATGCAACACTATCCAACACAAAAAATATTGTTAAGAAATAAAGAAAAGGATTTTCAAATAAATATATAGACAGTATATGTGCATCCTTGGGTTGAGATATTGAGATACCACATACTTCTCATTGTCCACTCAACCCTACAAATAATTATTGGTGTTTAGAAATTCAGGGTTTTGTGACATGATAATGCAGTCTACTCCATGATGGCTCAAAAAATGACAGGCTCAATGTAGTCTTCTCTATAGCGTGAATTGATGACTCGCTGTCTCTTGGAATCCTGGTTGACCTCCTTCTCCACAAAAACACCTTTGAAGCGCATATCTGAAGCAACGGACTGCAAAAAAAAATCAAGGAATAACAGTCAGTGAGTGAAACAATGTTGAATGTTCATCTATTAAATAAAATAATTAAGGCACATCTATGATTTGATGGTAACACTTTATTTGGTAACACTTTATTTTAATGTGTCGCTGTTACAGTGTACCTACCTAATTAGGTACAGTGGCACAACCTGTGTAACAACATGTACTATCAGGTACTATCATTGTACTTGCATTATGTATTTGTAGGTACCTACATATAGTTGTTACATTGTAATACTGAGTGCTTTTACAAAACTTTGCCAATTTGCCTAAATTTTCATCAGAGGCAAAGAGCTGACCTGAGACCTGCTGGATGGGGTAAATCTGGTCATGATAGATTTGATATACAAAGCATTCTTAGCTCCAGTCAAGGCCTCATTGTCTTCAGTACATGTAACAGCTGTGCTGCTACAACCTTGTTATTCTTTGATACAGTGGAATAAACCTATTAAGTGTACCAGTTAATTACTTACATGTACATATGACATATATGTTGTGTCTTCGATGTCTGAACAGTCATGTGTGTACATTCAAGGATCATTGTACAAAAAATTAAAAGGTAATATGTTTGTAAGGAAATATTGTATTGCTAAAGAGTTCCCAGCACATATTCCCAGGTACTTAGTTACACAAAATGTACTACCCCAAATACCTCACATATACAGAATAAATAAAAGATTTCTGCTATCAAGAGAGTTTGTGCACATTGAATACAAATTCTAGAATTGTTGTCCCTCTTCCTTGAAAAATTGTTCAGCCCACAGTTTCCCAACAAGACTGATATTCTAAACAAATGTTGGTGTCAGGGGCAACCGGCACTCTGAACTATGGTGGCAGGCTGCATTTTCAATCTACACTGCAAAAAGTAAAATCTAACCAAGTGTTAATCTTATATTAAGATAAAAAAACTATTTAGTATTATTTGAAGTATGAATAGACTTACCTAGCGTTCTCTCGAAAGATCATTTTGACTTAATTTAATAAGACTGACTTATTTTAAGCATTTCAAGACAAATTTACATAACGCACTGGCAGACAAATTTGCTTGCTTGTAGGATGAAACGTCTTAAAATAAGTTAAACTCTTCTTAAATTAGGTCAAATAATTTTACAATAAAGTGTCAGGTAAGTGACAATCATTGAAAGTGACAATCATATTCAATGCAAATCAAACCAGCTAATAGGCTAACTGAAAGAAAATCATTGCACCACAGCGCTATGAAGTCCCTGGTCTACACCCAGGGCCAAGCCTTCTTTCCTGGGTGCTATGGTCCTATTGTGCATGCCAAATCGGCTACTTGCCAAAACAAAAAAATAAAAACTCTACGATATGTCTCTACATTTATTTGTTACCGTTTCGTTGTGGCTTTTGCTGAGAAACAAATAGTTTGTAACACACGCTGAACTTGAATCAAACATTCTTTAGAACACAGCTGATCAACCGTCTGCCTTCACTTTTGAATGAAAATCCGTTGCCATTGACAGTGGTCATTATTTAGAGGTCCTTAGACGAAATAATGACCGGTTTTCCTGGAGAGAACGTGTTTGAGTTAGAATTTAAGAAGAAAGGTTTACGATAGAAAAAAACAGCTATGGTAACCTACTTACAATAAGGATTTGCTTGCAATACACTAAATAGCCTACCTTGCACTGCTGTTTGGTTGTCCCAAACTTTTAGATGATCCATAATCCATACATATTAACTGAATCTTAAAGTGCCCATATTATGAAAAAATCACTTTTTCTGGGATTTGATGTGTTATTGTGTGTCTCTGGTGCTTCCACACGCATACAAACTTGGAAAAAAAAACACCCATGCTGTTTTGAGTGAGATCAGGGTTTCTGGATGTATCCTGCCTTCAGCCTCCAGGGTGAGCTGGTCAAAATCGGCAAGGCTTTTGACGTCACAAGCCAAAACATTTCAATATTCCCACCCATCACCTCCTTTTAGGGCAATTGCGTTACGTGGATATAATGGAAACCTATGGAGCTACATCGAAGTTACTTACTAAATCGTTGAACAAACGTGAATAAAAGGCACAAAATAAGGTTGGTTTAAGAGTTATCTGTTTGTTCATGGGATTCATTCTAATTCCATCACTTACATATTTCCTACAACTAGGTGAGATAGCTAAGCTTATGTTGTAGGCTACTGAAGTTCCACTGTTAAATAGCTAGCTAGCAAGCTAACCGTTTTACATAGAGATTATGGTAGGCTAAGTGTTAGCTACGGGCTATACTATGTAAAACGAAGATGTTGGGGGATTTTGAATTGGCGTGTTTCAGACGTTGCATAATCAACACCCCACCTCTCCACACCAAGCCTACGAGTTCAACTGTTTTTTAAGCCTACATATCTCAGAAAATAATGTAGATACAAGCTTAAACCTTTGCACAGTAGTTGTTGGGTAATATTTAGCATTATTGACATAAAGTATGAAGCAAAGCCAAGATGGTCAGGCTAGGCTGGAGGCATTTGTTGATTTGACACGAATGACCCTGGTAACAGTTAATGGAGTGGGGCGTGGGTAAGTGAGCAGCAGCTCATTAATATGTAATGAGCAGCAGAAATGGCACACTTTGACAGGGACTGAAAAAGAGTGTAATAGAGGTAGGTAAGAATCTTTTCCTACAAGCTATTTCCAGCAAACAACTTCAGAAACATGTTTTCTGGAACTCATAGACCTATTTTAACTTGTTGAAAAATAGTCATAATATGGGCACTTTAACCGGCCAGTTATCAATCTTGAAACCCGAACGGTGTGAAAAATAAAGCTGATGAGTTATTTTCATGACGAGCACGTTAATGAAATGAACGGAATGTTGAGTTTTTAAGCGAGTTCTTTATCATGTTATGACAAAGTTTACATCAATTATCATCTTCTAATGTATGCTTCCTTATGCTGAGAATCAGGGAAAGTCTGCTCCCTTTACCCCAAACACAGGATATCATTTGTGTGTGAAGCATGTTTCAATCAAGACATTACATAAGCTATTTTTATTGTGGTATTATATCACTGCTTGGTTGAATTTCACATCGTCATGCATTCTTTAGAGTGTGTAATAACCATAGGTTATTTCATATCACTCCTCAAGTAGTCTGGTCAATTCTTGCAATGGAACTTCATTCAAAAGAGAAAGCAGACAGTTGATCAGCTGTGTCTGAAAGAATGTTTGATGAAATGGTAAACAAATTAATTTGCAGAGTCATATCATGTGGGGTTTATTTTTTCATTTTGGCAAATAGCTGTGTAATAAGCGGGATAATGTATAGAACACCGGTCATTATCGCTTTCATCTATGTAACAGTGTATCTATGCAACAGGCCAATGCATTTTAGTCTTAGTATTTCAGTAATGTTAAAACTGTAATTGCATAATTTCAGAAACTACACTGCAAAAACTGCTTATCTAACAAAATCTAACCAAGTGTTATTAATCTTATATCAAGATAAAAAAAACTAGTTGGTATGGTTTTCAATATAAAGACTTACCTAGCGCTTTCTTATGAAATCATTTGACTTAATTAAAATAAAATTGACTTATTTTAAGACATCTCATCTCGAAAACAAGCAAATTTGTCTGCCAGTGCGTTAAGCAAATTTGTCTGCCAGTGCGTTGAGCAAATTTGTCTTGATAAGACTCCTTAAAATAAGTTAAAGTCTTCTTAAATTAAGTCAAAATGATCTTTTGAGAGGGCGCTAGGTAAGTCTTTTCATACTAAAAACAATACCAAATAGATTTTTTAATCTTAATATAAGATCAATAACACTTGGTTAGAATTCATTTTTTGCAGTGTATTGAGAGGTATGCAAAATGAAGAGAAAGGGTGACATCGCACGTTTCTTCCACCCAAAGAAGAGGGATCAGCGTGACACATCAACATACCATGAACAAAATAGGCTCAGTGCTCACGGAGACTGAGGTTCAAGTCTGGCTTGAGGTAATTTCCTGAACCCACACCTCATCTCTCTCCTCGCTCATTTCCTCTCATCTCCTTACTATTTTGTCCAAAAAAAGGCTAAATGGGGTGAGCTTTATATGATGACAGAGGCTGCAATTATATTATGGGGTTACGGTTGAAAACATGGACATGCATTTTCTTTGAAATTGAGCAAATAAATGCATTTAAAACCTTTTTCTTTTGCAAAAACAATATCTTTTTATGGGAACTGACTGGGCGTTGAGTCAGACAAAACAGGTGCTCTTCGGCTCAGAGATTCCAGATTATATTGTGTAATATATGTAATGTGTATTTTGCTAAACTGTCATGCTTCATGAAATGTTGTATCGCGCATCTATTTCGGGCAAAACTGCGCATGCGCAAGGCTTCACGACACCAACTTCGCATCAGCAGCAAGATCACAACACGATTGGTACAATGTATTCACAACATACCACATGACTGGTACGTATTCACATGTCGACTTTTGGCCATGGAAGGTGCGGGATACGTTATGAACCAACCCTATGTATTTCCATGGAAGGTTTTTTGAATGCTGTGTCTCATCATTAATAAGTCTCAAGATTCAATCCCCGAATTCCAAACTTCCTGTTGATTGTGGTTGTTTTACAAGTGATAAGACCTGCTCAGAGTACAGCAGAAGTGCTGTTCGCTCTGTTAATGCTTATGTACCATCAAAATAATTTCGGAAACTCTATTTTAAGGTAAAAAAAACTTTTTATGGGGAACAAATTCAAAAAAATTATTAGGAAGATATGGATATGGTGAATGAGGCCCATTAATCTTAACAGCTGGGCTACACCAGATGCACAACGGTAGCGTTCTATTTACAGAGTGTGTGCTGCTACAATTAGCTTCCACTATTATCAATGGCTCCACCAGAGACGAGAGTTGTATGCACATTTGAAAAAAATTAGACCAGTTTTCTAAAATTATTTTTACGTTCTGATCTTCTTGGTGGAGATACCTATCTATATATTGATATTATTTTTGGGCTGCTTACCAGTCGTGTCTTCACACGCTTTGGTAGATCTTCATTCAGGCTATAGACATCATCTCTCTTCACACTGAGTTGTGAGCCATCTTCAAAGTCCACCTGGCAAACATTACAAAGTTAGAGGAACAAAATTAATAGCACACTACACTCATCACAGATGTCCTCATGGCATAATTTGAAATAAGGACACATACTATGCAACATGTAAGCATGTTTCAGCATCATTTTCATAAATTTTTGGTTACAAAAGAAACCTACAATTTCAGTCAAATTGTCTCCAGGTGAATAAAATGTGAAGGACTCCTCTCACCATATACATTGGAATCACATGTTCTGCTACAAATTTGGCTCCATATACCAGTCCGTCTGTCCACCGCACCTGAACCACAGTGCCCTCTGGTGGTGGGCCGAGCTCTACACAATCCCTGTTCTAAAAAATCCATAAATAAAAGCATGCACTACAATTTAAAAAAAGAGTTCACATTACATTAAAGAAATACCAGTGCTTACAATGTCGCAAAAGTTAAGCTTTGTATGAAAAGATCAATAGCTTGAAAACATGAACTTAAAGGGGCATTTTGCAATGATATAGACTACATGTCTATATATAGGCTGACACCAGACATAATTTCACTGCATTTTTTACTTCCAGTAACTATATGCATGTGACAATAAACTTCCTTGTATCCTTGTATGTCACAATGACCCTTGCAAGTTTTTCAGCTGCCTGACAGGCCAACAGATAATTTACAACCCAAACACAGAAAAAGTTGACATTGTGTAAAATGCAAACAGAATGTGATTTATCTACAAATCTCATAAACCCATATTTAGCTGCAAAAATATCAAATGTTGAACATGACAAATTTAATTTAATGGAAAATATGTTTATTTTAAATTTGATGCCAGCAACATGTTTCAAAAAAAGTTGGGACAGGGGCATGTTTACCATTGTGCTGCTTCACCTCTTCATTTAACAACATTCTGTAAATGTTTAGGAACTGAAGAGACCAGTTGCTAGAGTTTTGAGAATGAAATGTTGTCCCATTCCTGCCCAATACAGAATTTCAGCTCAACATTCTGGGGTCATCTTTTTTTTTTTTTATTGACAATTTGACAGGTCTAAATTCCATTTTAGCACCTGGACCTTTCCTCTATGGAGAAATACTGTTTAAATATGTGCAGAATGAATGGCATTTGTTTTCCTGAAATATTCAAGGTCTTTCCTGAAAAATACATTGTCTGGATGCCAGTGTTTGTTGCTCAAAACCTCTGTCAACCTCTAACCAATAATTTAGAATTGATTGTGCCTTACCAGATGTGCAAGATGCCCATGCCGTAGGTACTTATGCACCTCCACACTGTCATAGATGCTGGGTTTTGAACTGAGCATTATAACAAGTTGGATAAGTTGGATAGTCCCTCTCATTTTTAACCCAGACGGCTACATAATGTCAAAACAGAATTGCACATTTTGATTGGTCTAACCACAGGACCTTTTTACCTCACTCACACTTTACCTCAGTCCAATTTCAATGACCTCAGGCAAGGTGGCATTTCTGTATCATGTAAATACAATTTCTTCTTTTGCAAGGTAAAGTGTACACTTGCATTTGTGAATTGAGTATCAAACTGCTCATAGATAATAGGGCTTTGACTCCGAACTTCGTTATTCGAATATAATTCGAATATTTAAAAAAATAATATTCGAAAGAATATTAGGCAGCCCTTAATATTCAAACCATTATTTTGTTAAACCATTATTTCAAACCAATTCATTATTTTTTTGTAAATGTGTTTGCTTGTTAACGATGCTTTCAATTCAGATTCCGAGGCTTTTTCACGCCTCGTGAAGTTGTGAATCGCGAGCTCATTAGCAAGGCTATGGTAGAAGGCTGCATTGACTCTGCACTTAATAAAACAGTCCAGCATCAGCAGATGACGTGACACCCCAAATCATCACTGACTGTGGATATATTAAACTGGACTTCAAACGATTTGGATTCTGTGCCTCTCCACTCTTCCTCCACACTCTTGGGACCTTGATTGGACCCTGATATCCAAATGAAATGCAACATTTGTTTTTATGTGACAAGAGGAATTTGGACCACTGAGCAACCAAGGCCAGAGCCAGGATTTTTCAAATACCGACGTCAGGGGTGTCGCTTGGAATTTTGGGCACCCAAAATGCTAGGGGGTTGTTCTGAGCCCTCCCAGCCCCCCAAACAAAATTTTGAAAAATGAACCCTTTAAACTAGAAATGCAATTCCGAGGAATTGCACGAGGGGATGCAATCTGCTGGTTAGGGTGTTGGTGGGGCTGTTAAGCTTGATGCTAGCTGGTTGGTAGGGTAATTGTGATACCTGCAAAGGTGCTTTTGGAGTAACCAAATTTAAATCTTGTGTGACATGGCATTCTTGAGATATCACACTCAAGGTGTTTTTGACCTTGACATTTGACCTTCAACCTCCAACATCAACTCACTTCATCTTTGAGTCCATAAAAACACTCGTACCAAATTTGAAGCATGTACGTCAAGCTGTTCTGGAGATATAATGCTGAATGCATGAGCTATGGCTGGGACTTTTATTTTGACACACAGGAAACACTTTAACAGGATGTGTAGTTCAGGTAGAGCTAGATTGTATGCTTAGAAGCTGAGACAGTTGGAGTCCTCACAGGTGACACCTGTGCCAGTGTTCTGATTAGAGATGCACCGATAGATCGGCTGGTGACCGGAATTGGCCGATTTTCACGTGATTGGCCATGACCGGCGACCGGCCGGTCAGTCTGAGACATGCCGATTTTATGCCGGTCAAATGCACTCGCCCGCTGCAACTGTAACAACACCCAGCTGAGTTTGCAAAGTTTGAAGAAGCTAGCAACCAGGCCAACACTCAGGGCTGGACGTAGGGCTACACAGAAAGCACTAATAGGCTATTGAGTTTTTCTATGCAGCGAACGCTGTGCTTTGCCATATTGCGTGGAATTTACTAAGCTGACACTTCATAGGCTATGTAAACATCGCTCATCACCGCCCATCCCTGCCGCTAATTGCGTGCCCACAGCTGAACCACAAGCGCAGCTGAACGGAGATAACCGATTGCGACAATAAAAAGAATCAAAGTTTAGTGATCATAGGCTACATGATAATAAGATGTCAACAAGCAGCGACATACAATAGCCCTAGTAGTTCTACTCCACTTAAAAAAAATACTAGAACTATTTACTGCACGTAGGGCTATGCCTAGCAGATTGAGAAGTGGATCTCGTGAAGGTGAACGATAGCCTATTAGAAAGGCAAACAAAAGTTAAAGTTGCGTTTGACATTGTAGCCTACAATGAAGAAAACTGATGCTCTGAATACTGAATCAGCGGTCTCTGAAAGTTTCTATAGCCTAATTGATGCATTTAACCGGATTTAAGTTTTTCATCGCAAAACAGACGTGCGCTGTTTTCATATGGTGGAGCACCTAATTGCTATTAGCACTTCTCCTCCCCTGTGTTTGCGTGATAGCCTACTCCCACTTTTCCCTCACCCTCCCATAAATTCATCAATGCATATGAAAATATGTTCCATGCAGCATGTTCAAATGTATCATGAAGATTGTTCTTATTGGATATTGGATGTGAGAAGAAAAAAATGGATGTTCTATAACAGTGCATTCATATTAGTAGTCTGTGAAATGAATGTCCCACACTGTAGTTGGCATTATAACATATGGCATTATAATTACACTGGCATTAGTTTGATACTGCAGCTGAAGTTAGACTTGAAGAAGAATCTGTCTAATCACCGGTTCCATTTTTTTAACAGCCATTTCATTATTGATAAGTTGATTAGGCCTACATTTCTATATGAACATGTTCTATTAAAGAAAAGATAGAAAATAACTATTTGTGTGCGCTGTAAAATGGTTAGAAGAAATGAAATCGGAATCGGCTAAAATAGGGCTGGGCGATATATCGGTATTACGACTACGACCGATATATTTTTGAAAACGATATGTAGTTGAGACAATATCGTAATACCGGTATTATGTCAAATAATGGGCCATTTTATCAAAGCCACTTGCTCTTCTGTGTTCAGACCATTCAGATAGCCGCAGCTCTGCTCAACTGCGCCCCTTGCGTGTGCACGTTCTCCCTCGCAGCACTACAAACTTTCAAACATGACGGACACCGAGTCAGATTTTGTTTACCTTGATCAGAGGTTGGTGCTGATGCCTATTCCGTCGGCACATCAACGGCTAGACCGAGAAAGTAAAAAATCAAAATTCCACCGGAGCTCCAAGCGGTTTTGTACACGCAGATTTCAGTTACAACACTGTTTACAGCTCTTTGACTCACGGTAAAATGTCATTTTTGGTACATAGCCTAGCTAATTTAAATACACTGATGAATGCTTGCGTTTAGAGATATACAGTAGCAGATCTAAAGTCCTCAGGGAGACAACCTACACGCTGATTTTATTAAGAGGATATGCACACGACTCGCGAGCAGTTAGGGCATCATTTTTTATGATTCCTGAAACCCCATTCAATCGTGCATAGGGATTTTTCTTACGAACCGGAACATGCAAAAATGAACGCATACAAAACGACGGTAGCGTCTATCACACTCTTGATGAGTGACTCAGTTACGTTGTTTTAAGTAGCCTAATTGTTTAAAACTATTTTTGTTGTTAATAGCAACATGTCTAGGCCATCATAGTGTACATTTGCTTGTCATCTAGGCCCCATCAAACCCTTACAGGTAAAAAAAAAAACTGCATTGTGTGACAAAACTGCAGGATTTTTCAATATTGTTGTGCCCAAAATAGCCTATTGCATTGTGCAGTACAATGTAGGCCTGCGTTGTCAGTCAGGGTCAACTTTTGGTCTTTTGTTATTTGCACAGCTTTATCAGAGCAACTGTAGCCTATGCCTATAGCCGCAGCTCTGCTCAACTGCGCTACTATGTTATTGTTTACACTTTTTTGCACAGCTCTGTTAGAGCAGTCTGAAATGAATATAATTATTAATGTGTTGTCATAATTGTTGTGTTGAGTGAATATATGAAGCACTTCGCTCTTTCTGTTTGAAATATCAATATCGTATCGATATCGTATATCGCCAATCAGCCCCAAAATATCGGGATATCAGTTTTGGTCCATATCGCCCAGCCCTAGGCTAAAATCGGTATCGGCAGGTGAAAATCTATGAAAAATCGGAAATCGGAACCGGCCCAAAAATTGCAATCGGTGCATCTCTAGTTCTGATTAGCCTGGGAACTGCACTGAGAACTACTTAACGAGCGCAGCTGGCTCTATTATGACATCACAGCCCCCATTCAAGTCTATGGGAGAAAAATACACTTTTAATTACAAATATCTCAAAAAGTATAAACTTCTCAAAAATGAAAAATGGATAGGACGGTAAAGCCTTGGAAGATCTATGAAACGGTGTTTCAACCAAATTTGTACGTTAAGCGGTTTGAGCTGAATAGCGCGCACAAAAAGGTAAAAAGAAATATCCCCGGATTTCAATAGAGGGGATGTATCCCCTCTAATTATAACTTCTGGTGCATTTTTTGGAAACAAATTGATCAATTAACAAATATATTTCATACATTATAGCATAAATCATGCTACTTTAGCAAAAGTAGCCTACGCAAGACTAAACCATAGAGGGTTTGCCAACAATGATGTACAACCATAAATTTGTTCAGTTTATAAAATGTTTTGTTGATAACTTGAACCAACACGTTTTTCCACAATATTCTATTTTTTTTAGATGCACCTGTATATCTCCAGAGCCTTGTCCCAAATTGGCTTTGGATATTTATACTAGATCCTGCTAAATCTGTTAGGAATGCTCTGCTTCTCATCAGCGTAGCGAATGCTGCATTTTACATTTGCAAGGACTGCAGAGCGTGTAGGCTACCTTCTGACAAAGTGTGTCACGTCTTGACTCTCACTCACTTAGAGGGCCCTGCACCTATCATTTCCCTCTCTTCTCCTCCTCTTTCTCCTCAACTGCCTGATTTCTATCTCCTGTCTTGAATTTCTTAAAACAAGTCTCTAAATTACTGACCAATAATTGATATAATCTGACAATAGGGCCATGTTTGGGCCATGAGATAATATCAATCACAACATTAATTATCCATCCTATATAACATTAATATAGCTTGTTAGCTAACTGCATCTCTACTGAATTTTAAGTTAAGATGTTTATTACAGGTTAGCATGTCATTGGTAGCCCTAATGCATCTTTTATTGTATTCAACCATTACCTACCTTGGTCGCATTCATTAATTAGTTTAGGACACATGATAGCCGAGTCGACACCACTTTGGTTTTGACATGTCAGAGGTATCTGCAACGACGTGTCACGTGATTGTGCGTTGATGCAAGGATCATGGTCTCTCGGCTATTTGTACTTAATAAATGAAACGAACCTTGAAGAAAAAATACAGAGGACATGACCTCGGTGTCCTCTATGGTAGCTGCAGACTCCAGCCTCAGTCCACTCCCTGTCAAGTTCCCCCAAATTCTTCAATTTGCTTTGCTTGACAATTATCTCAAGGCTGCAGTCATCCTTCTTGCTTGGACACCTTTTCCTACCACACTTTTCCCTTCAACTTTCTATGAATATGCTTTGATACACCACTCTGTGAACATCCTGGCCTTTCAGCAATGACCTTCTGTGGTTTACCCTCTTTGCGGAGGGTGTCGATGAGTGTCTTCTGGACAACTATCAAATCAGCAGTCTTTCCAATGATTGTGGTTATGTTTACTGAGCCGGACAGAGATTAAAGGCTCAGGAAACCAATATTTCTGGTTATTATATTATAACATCTTTATTCTAATATTTTGAGAAGCTGTAAGCCATAACCATCGACGCTAAAACAAAACAACAAATCCAATCTATATGTAATGAATCTAAAATATATGAAAGATTCAGTTTTTAAAAATACATTATGGGAAAAAAAACTCTTCGACAATATTCAAATTTTTTGAAACCCACCTGTATATGGGTATACGAGATTTGCAAATTGTCACATTCTGTTTTTATTCACATTTTACACAACATCACAACGTTTTTCTGTGTTGGGGTTGTAGACTGATGGTCTTACAACTAACCTAGGCAACTAGGCATAAATACCGATCTTTAAAGGAGAATTCCGTGTGATATTGACCTAAAGTGTATTGAAACATGATACCGAGTGTGAACGTATGTCTCATAGCCCATCTCGACTTGTCCCCTGCACTCCAAAATCTGGCGCTAGTTAGCCGATGCTACCAACAACTTTTTCAGTAGTGGTGCTTCGGCATCGGGCTAGCCATGCAAATAAATCACTGTTTTACACCCATTTACGAGGCTCAATGTATCTCCACGCTTCATTGGTAGACTTCCTAGGGCCCTGACATTTAAAACGAGACATTGAGAACTTTGAAAAAGCACTGGTAGTTTACTTACAAGACGATTTATACAGACAGTATCTTCACGAAGTTTAACGTTTGCAGCCATCTTGAATTTAGTCACGATAAGTCGAGCAACGAGTAAGAATGAACAGGTATGATAAGGGATCAGATTCTAAAAATAATTCAGTGGAAATGCATGGATTCCAGTTTCTTCCAGTAGCAGCAACTGGAATCCATGCATTTCCACTGAATTATTTTTGGAATCTGATCCCTTATCATAGCTGTTCATTCTTACTCGTTGCTCGACTTATCGTGACTAAATTCAAGATGGCTGCAAACGCTAAACTTCGTGAAGATACTGTCTGTATAAATCGTCTTGTAAGTAAACTACCAGTGCTTTTTCAAAGTTCTCAATGTCTCGTTTTAAATGTCAGGGCCCTCGGAAGTCTACCAATGAAGTGTGGAGATACATTGAGCCTCGTAAATGGGTGTAAAACAGTGATTTATTTGCATGGCTAGCCCGATGCCGAAGCACCACTATTGAAAAAGATGTTGGTAGCATCGGCTAACTAGCGCCAGATTTTGGAGTGCAGGGGACAAGCCGAGATGGGCTATGAGACATACGTTCACACTCGGTATCATGTTTCGATACACTTTAGGTCAATATCACACCGGAATTCTCCTTTAAAAGAAGAATAAGTTAATTTTATCGTTCAAATTTGTTTTCCAAGTTATACTCCTTTTAAAAAGAAGCATTGCAATTTATCTTTAAGTGTTCAAATGTTATTCAGCAGACACTCTAGACTGTGTTTAAACAAAATGTGTTGATTCTGAAAAGCTGTGTAATCAATAAGGAAATCAAGAAAGAATTGGACCAACAAGCAGAATCAACAATGACATCAATATTGATCAAATCTAAATACTAATTAGGTGAGATAATTCACTCCCACATATTTGACTTCCCAATCCCACCTGATGACTACTATTTCCATTTAAGCGCTAAAACCCAGCTAAAACGGCACATAACTTGGGTGATACTTGGGTGAACGGCACATTACTTGGGTGAACTACTAATCAATTACATTTCTCTGATCATGTGGCCTCAGTCTAAAAGTCATATAGGTTTATCCGATACAATCTTCAGAAAGATCACAGTCTAGGCTCTTCTGTAATCTTTTATTTCTATATCTGAATGGCTGGTGGTCTAGTATCTCTTGAGAATTTTCTGTTTTGACTTATTTTCTTTTATTATTATACATTTATTGCTTTTATTTTTTTCTGTGTTTTATTTATTATTTATCATTACCTCTAAGTTGTACTTGAATGTTTATGCCAAATCACATTGCCCATGACTTTTAGGTGACTCTCAAAGGATGTTTGTAAAAACAAACTCTAACAAAGCAAAACAATGAACAAACTACTTTGAAAGCACTTAAAGTGATATTCCCCCATTTGGGGAATTACACTCATTTTCCACCTCCCCTCGAGTTAAACAACTGAGTCTGGCGATACCACTTTTAGCTCCAGCCCAACATAGATCATTGAATCAGATTAGACCATTAGCATCTCGCCTGCTAGCATCACGTTTAAAAGAGACTAAGATTTCCGGTAATTTTCCCATTTAAAACTTGTCTTTTCTCAAGTTGGAACAGAAAATGAAACGTGCAGATTTTCTAGGCTGATTTTACATGGATGTATACTCTCATTCTGGCGTAATAATCCAGGAACGTTGCGAACGTAACATGGGCGCTGCAGCACAATATCACGCAGCACCTGAAAATAGTCCCCGTAGGCATTCCAGCAACAAGTTTGAGCTGCAGCAGATTATTACGCCTGGGAAAATTACTGGAAATCTTAGTCACTTTTAAGCGTGACACTAGCAGGCGATATGCTAATGGTCTAATCCAATTCAATTATCTATGCTAGGCTAGGGTTAAAAGTGGTATCGCCAGACTCAGAGAACGGCTGGATGAACTGGAGAAAGGTAAAAATCAATTGTTTAACTCGAGGGGAGGTGGAAATGATGGAATATCCCTTTAAATTACCATAATCTCTAAAACGATACACTTACAGTAATGCTTCAACTTTTTTCCTCTTACCGTGATGTCTTCAGGGAAGAGGTTATCACTAAAGGAGCCATCATCAAAGATCACCTCATAGAAGGTTGCCTTTGTCAGCTCCACTACTTCAGCTTGGTAATAGCGTCCATTCTTGTGTTTGCAGATTACTTGCTGGCCCTCCACCAAATCTTGGAGGGATACCTTGTTCCGCTGAAGGGAAATACAAATGGATGGTTGACGTTTTAGGGGGAAAAAAAGTTTTTGAAAAAAAAAAACATTCAGATATTAGGCATGGAAATCACTTAGTCCTGTTGTACTGACTCTCCCATTCCCAAAAATATGTATGGTCTTTTAGATTTAGTGTTGGAATTTATATTTCTTCACTAATTTGTTGCATTAGTAGGGTTGGGTATCGTTTGGGTTTTATCCGATACCGGTGCTAAATCGATACTTTTAAAACGGTGCCGGTGCCAAAACGGTGCCTGAACCGGTACTTTGTTTTTAAAATGTTTTAAATTAAAATGGTCTAAAGCATGAATTGCTTTTTTTTATTGATAAGACAAATTTGAACATGAAATTGAACTGTTACAATTCAATTTCCTATCAATATCACATTGCTCCTACGAATAATACATTTAAATGTTAAAACAGCTTGCCATGCATGCACACACAATGGTAAGCTCTGCTTTCAAGTTTACCCAGTGTAGGCGGTTTGCCATAAGGTATGTTAAAACCGCTTGCCATAGAACTGCCAGATCATGGACAACTGCATTTGCAAGCAAGCTAATCTAACAGGGACTCTACTTTCCAGTTAATTCAGTGTGTTCCCAAATGCTTCAAGAAATGTCATGTCTTAATCCATAACACATAATAGTTTTGAACATGTTAGACTACATGTCGGTTTGAAGTGTTTAGATTCCCAGCGCTAGCCTAGTAGGCATTTTAACAGCAACTATGGCTATGCGCTAACACCAGTCAGCTGAGTTTAATTAGCGATAACGTATGGAGATGTTTTCGTAGCCTCTGACAGCTCAGTGACATCAGGTATGTAACCTACATATTTATGTTTTTGCCAGCTAACTTTTAACATGATCTTCATATTCATTGTGATGCTATATGGGCCTCATGCACATGAAATATTAATATCATGCCATTATGTTGTTTAGAACACACCGTGAAATAAAGTTTTCACCTTACAACTTTGCTGATAACATTTCAAATAAATGCCAGTTAGCGCATTAGCAAGGATATTGTGTAACGTATAGGATGTTGTTTCATAGCCTTTTGCTTGTGTGTAGTTAGGCCCACTGCTAGATTTTGACAGGAGCTCGCGATATCGCTTTAAAGTAAGCTACCTGGGCTCACGCAAGCTGTCAAACACTGTCCACTCGCCTATGTGGTGCACCCCTCTGGTTTATACATCCAGTGTTTGTGTTAGCTAACTGTATCTGAATGTGTTGCTATCAGAGCAAGACAGAGATGGCGCATGACATGCAGTGATGCCTCGTATAAAAAATAAATTAAAAAACGCTATTTAAGCACCGAAATGAGGCACCGAAATCCACGTTGTTATTCGATGCAGTTACTACCGTTTGCGTCGGCACCGGTGCCATATTAGAACCGTGTTTCGGTGCCCAACCCTATGCATTAGTGACTAAAATTGTCCTATGGTGTGACAGGAAAATGATTGTGTGTAAAATTATAATGGTATTTTTGTATGTAAATCAAAGTATCATAATCTTCTTCCATTACTTCATTAATATCTAACATTTCCTTGTGCAAATGTATTACATTTTACAGCATATTTCTTCATCAATACACAAAGTATGGCATTTGTCCTCAATCTTTCAACAAACTTCATATTATTTTTGACATACCTTGATATAAAAGAAAGAACATGCTTGTGACTTTTGCTGACCCTATTTCCCATCTGTTCCATTGAGATTTGTATGATTTATACCCAAAAAACCTTTTTATTTTCATAATTTCTAATGGTGTCACGCTATATGATAAATCACACCACATAACACATCTGTTAATGCAAAAAATGTGTATTATATGTATTTCATAAACAACAAAAGACAGTTTAAGACGGGTATATAACGCAAGGTTCACTGTTAAAACTGTGTAAAACAGAATGCCACCAAATATTGTATTTTTGTGGCACTTTTGTGGGGTAAATCAAAAATAAGCTGAAAGAGGCTAAGGAGGACTACAGAAGGAAGGTGGCACAGTAGTTGCAGGAGAACAACATGAAGGAGGCATGGGATGGAATGAAGACCATCACTGGCTTTAAGAAGAGCAGCAGCTCTGTGGAGGGAGATCTGGACAGGGCGAACCACTTCTACAATAGGTTTGACTGCCCTGCTTCAGCTCCAATGGCAGTGGTCTGTCCACCACCCCCTGCTGACTCAGACACTGCTCTTGCTTGCTTGCCTGCCCAACCCATACTTCACCCCCAGTGCAACACTCACCCCCACCATCACAGGCTATCGCACCCCTCCCCCACATGGTGACCACGAACAGTGTGGCAACAATGGCTTCAGTCAATAGCCATCAGTCTCCAGCCACCCGACAACCCCCTCAGACGCACCCCCCCCCCCCCCCCCCCATCATCACAGCAGATCAGGTCAGAGGACAGCTGATGAAACTTTGCCCTAGGAAGGCAGCCGGGTCTGACAGACTGTGTCCAAGGCTGCTCAAGTAGCGATAAGCAAATGAAGCTTTGGTGAACCACTGAAAGACCTGCTGTGTGAAGCTAGCGACACTAATTAAAAAAATCCAATATGGCCACCACATGTAGATTTTTCAACATAAAAGTCCTTACCCAAACCAGTATATATAACCAAAAATACTGGTTTACTTAAGGACTTTTATGTTGAAAAATGAATGTGTGGCAGCCATCTTTTTTTTTCAGCTAGTGTCACTAGCTTCACACTGCAGTGGTTCAGTGGTTCACCAAAGCTTCATTTGCCCATCACTATGCTCAAGGTCTGTGCTGCTGAACTGGGGGAGTCACTGAAGCACATTTTCAACCTGAGTCTCCGTCTCGGACGAGTTCCAACACTGTGGAAGACATCATGTCTCACCCCCGTCCCTAAGAAGCCACACCCAAGTGAGCTTAATGACTATAGGCCTGTCACTCTAACTTCACACGTGATGAAGACAATGGAGTGACTGGTCTTGTGTATACTCAGACCCCAGGTACGCCATGCACTAGACCCGCTACAGTTTGCATACCAGGAGAAAGTGGGCGTGGACGATGCCATCACTTATCTTCTACACAGGACACATTCTCACCTAGATAAGGGGAAAAGTGTTGTGAGAACCATGTTTTTTGATTTCTCAAGTGCTTTTAACACCATCCAACCCCTCAGATTGGGAGACAAGCTCTTGCAGATGGGTGTGGACGCTCACCTGGTATCCTGGATTACAGATTACCTGACCGAGCGGCCACAGTTCGTCAGACTGAAGAACTGTCTCTCTGACACTGTGATCAGCAGCACCGGAGCGCCACAGGGAACTGTGCTCTCTCCAGTCCTGTTCACCTTGTACACGTCTGACTTCTGCTACAACACTGAGTCATGACACATGCAGAAGTTTTCTGACGATACTGCAATTGTGGGGTCTATCAGGGACGAGGAAGAGGAGGAGTACAGGAGCCTGGTGGAGGACTTTGTGCAATGGTGCAAACTCAACCACCTTCAACTCAACACTGCGAAGACCAAGGAGATGGTGGAGGATTTCCGCAGGTCTAAGCCCGCTCTGCTACCAGTCTCCATTGATGGGGTCAATGTGGAGGTGGTAAACACCTAAAAGTATCTGGGTTTACACCTGGACAATAAACTGGACTGGTCAGCCAATACTGAGGCACTCTACAAGAAAGGGCAGAGCAGGCTGTACTTCCTGAGGAGGCTGCGGTCCTTCAATGTGTGCAGCAAGCTCCTCAGGATGTTCTACCAGTCTGTTGTTGCCAGCATCCTGTTTTATGCTGTGGTATGCTGGGGAGGAAGCACAAAGAAGAAGGATGCTGGGTGACTAGACAGGCTGGTAAGGAAAGCTGGCTCTGTAGTGGGAGCTGAACTGGAGTGCATCACTTAAATATCAGATAAAAGGACCCTGAACAAACTGATCAACATTTTGGACTATGACTGTCATCCACTCCACAGCACTATTACAAAGCAGAAGACCTTGATCAGCTGGAGACTTCGCTCACTATCATGCACAACTGACAGACTGAGAAAGTAATTTGTCCCCAGGGCCATTGAACTGTTTAATGCTTCACTTAAGGAAAGAGGAGAGATATACTTCTCCGCATAGTCTGTCTGCCTCTCCACCCTCTCCATGTTTGTGTACTGTCTGTCCACTAGCCACTTTTTACCACTGTCTTACTGCTACTACCACTGTTTGCGTGCTGTATTAGCCCATATGCATAACCCCTCTCTGCATCCCACAGCCAGATTGTGGCCACACTTATACCTTTACTTAACATAGTTATATTTCTATAGTTTTTTTATATTACCTTGCCTACTCTCTTATATGTCCATATTTATTTTATGCTGGTCTCTAGACTTTATTCTTGCACTGTTGGACTTACTCATTTGCACTATCACCATGACACTCACTCTCACAGAGCACCTTACCTCACTATGCACAGAGAATCACAGGCTCAGTCCCTGCCTCAGTCATTACAAGCGCCTCATGCTTAATCACCCACTATGTGGATTCTGTTTTAGACTTGATTTAGATTTAGTGTTATTTAGTATAATTTGTATTTTAGTATATTGTTTATCTTGTACTGTCCTTATTGCTTAGTTGTGTTTTTTTATATTATATACTTTTAATTACTTTTTCTGCTGTTAGTGAATGTTGTGTGTGATGTCTATATGGTACTGAGACCTCGAATTTCCCCTTGGGGATCAATAAAGTATCTTTTTCTTTCTTTCTTTCTTTCTATCTATCTATCACTGCTGCGTGTACACACAGGGAATCCAGACTGTTTTCATTTGAGGTCCCCCAAATGGTGGAACGACCTGCCAAGTGCCACCAAAGCAGGGGTGTCCCTCTCTGTTCAAGAAGCTCTTGATAACCCAACTCTTCCAAGGATATCTCCTCTCTTAACACTTCTAACAATCTAACACACCTAACATGAACTTCCCTCTCTTCCCGTCCTCTACCTCCTCTTCTACTTTGATTCGATTTTATAATGCTGCCACTCTTCTCTAGTAAAAATATTGACAGATGCAGTAGTAATTCCTACCTAAAATCTCCACATGTACTGTGGCTTGAATGCTATTCTCTTTCTGTAAGTCGCTTTGGATAAAAGTGTCTGCTAAATGAATAAATGTAATGGGTTGCCCCAACCCTACTCCCTAACCTAAATATGTGCATTAGATTTGTAAAGCAGTATGTAAGAAGCTAAACAGATTAATGACACGGATGAAAGGGGACACTAATTTACCTCGATGGCCCAAGTGTTCTGCAGCAGAAATACAGCCCTTGCACAGATCTCAACTCCTATATCCCAGTCAGTTCACCAAATGGGAAATATCCCATAAATAAAACGAAAAACTATGTGCCCGACAAAAGGGACACACTCGGAATTTAAGTTGTCTGGCCTTCCAATCACACCATGTTCCACACCAAAGCCTCAACAGCCTCCAGACAGGTGGCATTCTAGTTTTCTACTTAGTGCTATACTTGTTCACGCAATGAGATGAGGTTAATACACAAATGGTGCACATAAAATTAGTACAAAATGTTGGAGCTGACCATCAGCATGGCTCCTATATTGGCCAATTGTTATCTATATAACAATTATGGAAGCTTTGAATGTCACAAAAATGTCACAAAAAATGTCATGGTTCACATGGATGGAAAGCTAGAATAAAAACACTAAGAACAAAAGAACACTACCTCTGGGTGTGAAATACCCTTATGACGATGGCAGGTGATATATACTACAAAGGGCCAGTCATCAGGATACATGAGGACACCTGCGGCTTGGGCACAGGTTGGGTGGAAGGCAGTTGGACAACGACCATGTGAGCACTGTACACAGCAACCCATTGTCTTCTTGGTGAACTTTCTACAATAGTAACATTTCTACAGAATGGATACAGGAGAAGAGTTTTAGAACAGAGATCTAATGAACTGTAAAAAACCTGTAAAGTTTTTTTTATTACCAGTAATCACACTTATGTTCTGTCTAGACTGGCAGTTTCAAATTACAAATAATAATAATAAAAAATGTATACATTCTTACAAATTCTTACAATGCTACACCTATATCCTATAACAATGATATCACTATTAGTCCAACAGCAAGGCAACAGAATTAATTATGACTGCATCTGTATTTTATACATTTGAGCGCAATGTGCTAATTGGCACAGCGCTCAGCAGAAATGGCTGTTGTTATTGTTGTAATGAGGAGAGGTGCATGAAGAGTTATGGATGAACTAAAGTCTGATTTAAAACCAATTTCAGAAATGATAATTACTAGTCATTACATATTATAAAATATTATACTGTACACAACTTGTTTCCATTCTAACAATGAGCATCTGTACAGATATCAAAAGCAAATCGTTATCATACGGTTTAAGATATAATTGCTTTTTCACCAAGCCTTCGTGTACATAGCCGGCTGTGTAATGGGTTCATCCTTGGCCCATACTACATCTTTTGTCAAGTTTCACGAAAATTGGGCTAGTAGTTTTATGTTATGCTACAAACAAACCAACCGATTATCAACTTGATGGAGCATCTCATGTGAGGTCCCTGGCGGAGGTATGCACTTCACTACCATTTTAGCTTTTGGCTAGTAAATTGTATTCATTAGCTGATTAAAATGCTGCAGAATCATACTCACAAGTTTAAACCTCTGCAAAGGGATCTTGCTGAGGTCAACAGGACCACGGTCTACCACGCTTACAAAGCGGGCTTCCAAAACTGCCACAGCACATAATACATGCACCCACCTTAACAGACAAAATGAATGGATAACATTGAAAGAAAAAAAAATTAACATGACAAATTAATACTTATGCATACCAGGCACACACAAAAGCATATAATTAAGTTCTAATGAACACTGAGGTGGGATGTTGTGAAATATTATCACCCTAATGTTAAAATGAGTCAAAGACAAATTTGAGACATGTTTTAGATCTTTCAAAAAAATTAGCTTTTCAAACTCAAAGGCCCCGCCCCTTTGCCTCTACACTATATGGACAAAAGTATTTATTTCACCATTGAATTCATGCGTTTCACTCAGACTCACTGTCATAAGTGTATAAAATAATGCACTTAGTCATGCAGCCTACATGCAAAAACATGTGAAAAAATGTATCAGTCTGAATAGTTCAGAGAATTCAAGCATCATAGGGTGCAAAAAAAGGTCCATAAAGACATGGTTAGATGGGTTTGGTGTGGAAGAACTTGACTGGCCCACGGAGCCCTGACTGACCTCAACCCAGCTTTCCCAGCCAACATCAGTGCCTGACCTCACAATTGTTCTTCTAGATGAATGGGGGAGATAACCCAACAGACACACTCCAAAATCTTCCCTGCAGAGTGGAAGCTGTTATAGGTATCCTATGCCTATAGATTAAAAATGGGATTTCATAAAGGTGTCCCAATACTTTTGTCCATATAGTGCAATTTAACACAGTTCATATTCAAACAGATCATGGTGTGCTATGATTTGGACTGTGCTGAAAGTAGTACAAGCCCAAATCAGAAAAAGTTGGGATGTTGTGTAAAATGTGAACAAAAACAGAATGTGATAACCTGCAAATTTCTTGCAAAAACTCATATTTAGTTGCAAAAAGGACACAGATACCATATCAAATTTGACTATTTCATGGAAAATATATGTTAATTTTGAATTTAATTCCAGCAACATGTTTCAAAAAAAGTTGTGACAGGAGTAACAAAATGCTGGAAAAGTTGTGTAATGATAAGGAAAACAAAAGGAGGAATGTTTCACAACAAATTAGGGGACTGGCAACACGACAAATATCATCCCAGAGAGGCAAGGTTTCTTAGAAGTAAAGATGTGGGGGTATTCATCACTCTGTGTAAACCTGTGTGCACAAAACTTAACCTAAAATTGTTAAGTATTTGGGGAGTTCATCATCTACAGGACATAATATTATTAAAACATTCAGGGAATCCAGAGAAATCTTTGTAAACAAGGGAAAGAGCTGAAAAATTGGAATTGGATGGCCGTGGTCTTTTGGACTTCAGATGGCACTGCATTAAAACCAGACCTGTTTCCAGACCTGTCAATCAGCACGTTTTCATGCCGGGAATAAATCGTTTTGAATCAGTTTATTGCCCAAATTCCGTTTATGTAAATATTTCGTTTAACCTGTTTACAAGCAAGTAGAATGTCGCAACTGAAATCCTATATCCTATACCAATTCTTTTTGAAACATGTTGCTGGCATGAAATTCAAAATAAACAAATATTTTCCATGAAATAGTCCAAATTTTAATTTTCAACATTTAATGTGTTGTCTGTCCTTTCTGCTGCTAAACATGGGTTTATGAGACTGGTATTTTATCACATTCTGTTTTTTTTTGCATTTTACACAACGTCCCAACTTTTTCTGATTTGGGGTTGTAATATTGTAGTGCTCCACAGCATAATGATTATCTGCGTCGCACTAAAGACTGTTTTGCTGTTTGGAATTGTGGAGTGTCATAAAAGCTAGACTATGGAAATAGCTCATTGCAACACACATTAACACTTTGTACAATTTTACATAACCTGAGAATCCTCAGAGCCACTAATCATTGTATACAGTTATGAATGCATTATGAATATAGTTCTGAATTCATTTTTTTAAATACATGCAGGTCTCTTAGTTTTCATTTACTTTGATTGAAATTTTGGATAAAGACTGAAGTATGAGCTACACATTTCAGATAGAATTTTCATCATAAGGAATGAAGCTAGCAGATTTATCAATACATTGAAAATCATATCACAATTTTGCCATTAACTGCCATAAATGATGCACAGTGCTTGGACCCGTAACAATCAGAATAAATTAGGGTGACCAGACGTCCTGGTTTAACCGAGTAAACAAAAAGCCTTTCGAGGCACAAAAATGTCCCGGTTCACACCAACCACTATCAAAGTGTCCCGGTTGTCAGCGGGACATAGCCGGCGTGGTCTACCCCGATCATTAACTAAACCCACATAGAAAGACTAGCCTAGAGCGCCCAGCGTATGATTTTGACAATGTGTGCGCATGTGTGTGTGTCCGTCAATCATAGTGGTCTGCATAATCTTTGCAGCCAAAGTTACAATGTATCTCTGTAAACATTGTTGCAATGCCTCTTCATATCTGCCTTGTTTTAATGGTTAGGCTACACTACAACAATGCTGAAGAGAAAGTCATCATTCTCAAAATAACCTATGGCTGTGAGTTAAATGTTTTCATGCATGTCTGGATAATGGGTGAGGAATGTTTAGGAGGCAAAAAGGACCTATTCTCTGACAAAGTGCACAGAACTTGTGTATTTACATAACAATATTTAATACATTTTCCCAGGGGTGACACCCGTTTGGCCTAAACGCGAAATTGTCTGACCAGGCGAATGTTCACGTTTAACGCGGTCACGTGTCAAGTGTCTTGGTTTTAGTTCTGAGAAGTCTGGTCACCTTAGAATAAATATGAAAGGAGTCATGTCGCTTCCCTGCTTGCTTCCACTCCAATAAATAACAGTTATAGAACGGTCACAACATGTTTCTGATAGTTTACATGCACAATCAGCTTGAGTACTTACTTGTTGTTATTGGCTCTTTTCAGGGCTCCTCCTCGTAAAGAACATAAACAACAATCCTATTGAGGAAATAAATTAAATGCTGTGTGGGTCATTCCATGAAACAGGTGCCTTTTCCATTATACATTGGTCAAAATTTTCATCAAAACTACATCAAGACATGAGCACCCTCCAAAAAAAATCATATTTGCCCACCTCAGCCATACCCCCCCCTAAAACTAGCATAGTTAGCTAATCGGTACAGTCCAAGTGACATTATGAGAACAGCACTTAGCATTGCAAGCCTAGCCCCAAAAAGATCAAGTATATTTCATTCTGAATATTACAAATGTTTGATAATAATATAACATTTATGTGGTGATATTTTAGATGTAAATGTCATGTTGGTCAATCCGGGCATGGAAATGGTCATGGACTTGTGAAAAATGGTTAAAATAGTATGATGCTCTTCAAGAATAGTATTTTCTTGTTAACAAGAACCCTTGATTATTGACTTTAGGCTTTAGAAACACACAAAAGGCTCTAGTTTGTGCCTTTTGCATCTCATCAAATGCCTGAACGCAAATGGCACCCGCTTCATAGAATGACCCGTGTGATACCCAGTGGTAAAAATAGCTGGAATTAGTCATCATCAGAACATCAACTTTAAAGGGCCACATCTTTTAGATCAGAAACTTTCAGGGATGCTAACCTGAGTAATTGCACTGGCTTCACAACGTGTGCACCTCCAACCATCCAAAGATGTGTCATTGGAAATGCCATAGCAACCTTAAGAACACATGTAGAAAAAGAAAGGTTTTAAAAAATTGCTGTTACATGTGCTCTTTAAATAAATTGACATTCACATTGACAATAATGGAATATATGATATGCTGCTTCTGAGTTAAAGGGGGAATATGCTATGGGCTTGCAAGCAAAGGGGCAGCATGCTAAGGCAACTGCATATGTTATAGAGATGCACTGATTGCAATTTTCTGGGCCAATTCCGATTTCCGATTTGTCATAGAGTTTGACCTGCTCAAACCGATTTTGGCCGATCTTTTCTTTAATAGAATATTTTAACATAGAAATTGAATCAACTTTTCAATAATGGAATGGTTGTTAAAAAATGAAACAAGTGAACAAACAGATTCTTCTTAAAGAAGAATCTCACATCCCTTATCCATCTAAAAACACAAAAAGAAATCATGATACATTTGAACATGCTGCCACAGAACATATTTGCATATGCATTAAGGCTTAATGCATTTATGGGAGGGCGAGGGAAAAGTGGGAGTATTGCGCAAACACAGGGGAGGGGAAGTGCTAATAGAGATTGATTAGGTATTCCGCCATATCAGAGAATGTCTCATAAGACGGACTCTGGCCATACATATAAAAACAGCGCACGACTGCTTTGCAATAAAAAAAAAACCTCTGCCTGTTAAAAGCAGGTGTAATCCAAATTCCGGTTAAATGCGTCAATTAGAAAAAATTTCAGAGACAGCTGAATCAGTATTCAGAGCATCAGTTTTCTTCATTGTAGGCTACTGTCAAAAGCAGCTTTAACTTTTGTTTATAATATTGTATTTTCACTTCCCATTCTGCAAGACTAGGGTATTAAGTCATAACCATAGTCTACATGCAGTAAATAGTTTGAGTATTTTTTAAGTAGAGTAGAACTACTAGGCCTACTCTGTATGTCGCTGCTTGTTGACATGTTATTATCATGTATGATCACTAAAATTGTATTCTTTTTAATGTCGCAATCGGTTAACTCCAAGTGCGCTTGTGGTTCAGCTGTGGGCACGTAATCTGCATTGTAGAGGGGCAGGGAAGGGTGGTGATGACAGCTGTTTATGTAATGAAGTGACATCATGCAAACTTGCTGTCTTCTTCACACATGCTGAAGAATTTCCGCGCACCACAGGAGTGCATTTGACTGGCATAAAATCGCCATCTCTCAAAGTGACGGGCCGGTCGCCAATCATGGCCGATCACGTGAAAATCGGCCAATTCCAGTCATCAGCCAATCAATCAATGCATCTCTAATTTGTTATGTATTTTCTTGAAGCAATGCGTTTAAAAAGTCAAACTTATCAAACCTGTTTTCATCAATTTGGCCTAAACAATGATACTAAAGCAGTTATCAGCATTTAAACACAGATATTCCCATAAGTATAACATTCCATCTTTCTGAAGCAATCACATATGGGAACAATGTAATGTGTCTCTCAACACATTTTAAATTACCGTATTTTCCGGACTATAAATCGCACGGGAGTATAAGTCGCACCAGTCAAAAAATGTGCCATGAAGAGGAAGAAAACATATATAATATAAATATATATGTTGCACCTGAGTCGCAGGACCAGCCAAACTATGAAAAAAAGTGTGACTTATACTCCGGAAAATACGGTACGGATTATTTTCTGAGTCTGAGTATGAAACTACTGACAAGGATTAGGAGGTGGGGGCTTACTAGCGTGGACTCGAACGCAACACTGCACGCAGCTGACCAGGTGGCTGCTTCCATCCTCCTGTAGGTATGGGGTGGAGAGGTGACCTTCTGTGCTACCACTGGAGTTAAAGCACATTTCAGGGATTAAGGGCAAACTGCTTTGCCTCCACTCTCCTGGGCCCTTACTGTTACAATTTCTGTTGATGCCACTGCTGGTAAAATCACTCTAAAAGTCAGTAGACAAAAACACAAAGAGGTTATAGTCATGCTGAAACTATGTCTGATCCATGAGAATTATTCTTAAAACTTGATTAATGAATGCAATGGAGCAATTAAACCGAAGGCCCTAAAGGTTAGAGCATGAAAAACAGATTACACTGGAGAAAAAAAAATCACACATTCTACAATAGTTCTCTTCATTTAATTTTAAACGTTCCTCAAGCTTTTCATCACTACACAATCAAGAGTATTCCGAGAAACAGCCTGGTTGTGGGTGATTAGTAACCAATTACAAACAAAAGGCCGCTGCCATACCTGGTTGTATGTATAGAAGAGCGTGCAGATTGCACAATATGGGGGTTGCTGGCCCATGCGCTGATTGTATGATTGTTCTGCCTTTATGTTGTGGGGCTGGTGCTGCCACAGATCGGTGAGGAGACGAGTCCAAACCTCACCCTTTTCTGCACTGCTTTTCTCATTGTCCTGATTGGATGTCTCATCTGATGGTGCTGTGTATGGTAGATTGAAATACATTTGTTAAACTATTAAAAAAAAAGATTTAAATAGCCAGAGGTGTGGGATATTATCTACAATAATATCTCTTGTAGTGTTACACATGTGCAAGCTGACATTAAATATTTCTTAAACTGACCAGTCCACAACAAGGAAACGTATGGTTATTTACAGTATATAACCTTGGTTCTCTGAAGGAGCTAAAACCAAGACAGAAATTGGTCACAGAAGCACTGAGTCACCGAGTATTGTCGATACTAGGGCTGTACCGAAACATCAAACTCACGATTTGGTTTGTATCACGATTTTTGACCCACGGTTCGATACATACCTCTTTTTTTTTTTTGGAGGGGGGGGGGGGGGGGGCTAGACTTTTTATTAAATAACATTTAATAGCCTACCTTGGAACACCAGAGGATTAGAATATAATATTGTATATCTGTATTATTTTATATCCTGATATAAAAAGAGGGAATACTGAATTTCTGATATTCATGACAGGCTAATCTGCATAAAGTGTGCTATAGCCTAGGCCTACTATTTCTATTACAACTCTACCTCTTTCATCCAGCTGTCTGGTTGAAACCTGGAAATATTGTAAACAAAGTATCGTAAAACCACCAATTACCAACCCTTTCGTTCGAAAATTCTAATACTTCAATTCTAATACTATTTTTAATACTTCAAAATAACATTTGAAAAATTAATCTAACATTTTTCAGTAGCCAGTTTGGTTCTTACCGGGGCTTTTACTGCCTGAAATATCCAATTTTGTTTACCACGCTCGGAGTTTAGTGCTGGGCTGGTGGGTGCCTATTTCCAACCTTTCTCACGGCACATCAACGGTTAGACCGAGAATTCTCGTCACAAATCAAAATTCCACTGGAGCTCCAAGCGGATTTGTACACGCAGCCTTACAACACTGTTTACAGCTCTTCGAGTCACAGTAAAATGTAATTTTTGGTACATAGCTAATTTAGATACACTTATGGTGTGGGTGCTTGCGTTTCTTTAGGAATCCGCTGTCTTGGTTTGTATAGAAATGAATATTAAGTGACACATACACGTAAGAGGTTGGAAATACGGGACGGTTGGTAATAGGTGGCGTTCCTATAGAATAGTTGGCTAGCTTATCATTGTCTACTGGTTGGACTGTTCAGTTTCCCCATGTGTGTTTTAGCTAAGTTTCAAGGTAATACTTGTTCTCCTTGGGACAGGCCCTTTTGGGAAACTTTGGTATTGAGATGATCAGTCAACTTGAATGCAAGAGTTTTAAACAAATGTGTGCCGCATGCTAATGATGCTAACTGGATTTAATAGTCATTTAGCTAGTCGTCTCTTATGCATACTTGCTTTCACGATTGTGAATGTTTTATTTAGATTGTGCATGCAGAGTCGCATGTGTCCATTGAGCGAGCGAGGGAGAGCGGGGCAAAGAGAGGGGGTTTACTTCTATATTGTTTAGTAAAGTTGCACGCATAGTTTACAATGAAAGCACCGAGAGGTACGGAATTATTTGTTGGCTACCAGTAAGTTAGGCGGGAGATGTGTGTTGCTTATGCGGCCGCGTAAGCTGCAAAGCGCTGCGTGAAACACTAGAAAGGGTGTGTCACGATTCTGCGAATATCCCTTTAAGTGTGAAGTATATGAATATGAAGTGGAGTACATGACTGAAGTAACACATCCTGAAGTATAATTTGCTTCAAAAAATTACATTCATACCCTACTTCACAAGAATACTCTTATTCCACTAACTTCTACCCAACTAACTATGACAATATTGTTAGTTTTAACAGGGTTAAACAGGGTTCAAGCTAAACAGGGTTCAAGTTAAGTTAATCAAAAAGAGGGAGTTGAGGAGACAGACCAAGTAGTGTTCTCTCATCATGATCATTGGTGTTTTCTAGCATCAGAGGATGCTGATGAGGAAGCTTGCTGAGTTGATGGCGCTGGCTCTTCATTTTTTTCTTTTCCTCAATGCCTTTCAACTGCAACTAATAGGAAGAACATAATTTCATTTTTAACTTCACATTTCTAGAGAAATCATCAAACTGTATACAATATCTTTTATAATGAGCTGACCTTGACTGGGCTTGTTTTTATTACTGTGTGTGTACTAGACTGCTCTGGTCCTTTGTTGGGCTTTTCCTCCAAGTTGATGTCAGTCTTTACACTGGCTGGTAAGTCAGATAATGGAGTCTTCTCTGAGTTGTGCTGATAACATGTGGCTGTCTGTATAGAATAGTTGTGCACGTGTAGGGCTTCACTGGAACTCAGAGTTCTGTGAAAGAGAAGACTTGCCACTCCTGGTTTTGAAACAGATCTGGGTAGGGCTGAGAGGGAATGCAGCACACTATCCGTTTCTTGGTTTCCAGCACTGGTTCTAACCAAGGGGATATTTAAACTTGTCTTCATAGCACACACAGGTAATTGTCTCTTTTCCATTTTATTCAGTGTAGTATCTTGAGGTAAATGCTCAGCTATTCCATGTTGCTCATCCAATTTGTGCTGACTGGTGAGGCATGTGTAGTCAGGTACACCTGAAATACATTAAAAAGAGAATGAGAGTGTGCTTTCCTAAAGACACAATAATGATTGTGTATGAAGCTTTTTCTCTTAAAGATAATATGTAAATTATGGACTATAACAATGAAAAAACATGGTATCTGCTCATTCATATTTGCAGGAAATACAAAATTCTGTGAGCTGACGAAATAAAAATTGCCAAGGACAAACAAGAACATAAATATAACTAGAATGCATTTTCAAGAAAATACAAAATGTGATGGAAGATGTATCTTCAGCAGTTGAAAGAGGGCATAGAAAAAAAATTGTAATCAGCCCAAGGACCCCTTGGCTGAGAGAGACACTGAGCACGGATCCCCACCCCCGCCCCACTCATATTCAAATTTGCCGTCAATGACAGTCAACTCATTTGAATGTCACTCAGCAACTGTAGGATGAAAGAAACATGTGCAGTGGTCTCTTAATTTTTTCCAGAGACATATCTTATATTGAGAACTAGGGACGTCACGATACCAAAAATTCAGTAGTCGGTGCCAATACCAGTAAAATTAGGAGGATACCACAGTAAAATAAAATCCCATGTGCTTAAACATGAATTTATTTATTAAAATATTTGTAAAATATCAAAATGGCATTTCTATAACAAACATACAGAGCATAACAGTATACAGTACAATGATTGGCCTTAGTGCAACAACTTAAGATTCATACATTCCAGAGGTATCATTTTTAATGGCTACTTTAACCCCGTCTTCACCAGTTCAAGTTTTTTTCTTTTTTTTGTCTGAAGAAACTAAATTATCAATGTCATGTTGGTGTACATATGCAAGAAGAGAATATACAGCATCTAATTGCAACCATATCACATACACGTAATTAAATCAATTAAATTACTTTTTTTAATGAATTGTGCAAAAAAACCATAGCCACGTAGCAATATTGAGATTTTAAAGGTTACTGCAATCTCGTCTGACGTCGGTTTTTATCAATTTTTGTTAATTCACTTCAGCCTGGCTCTGCCCACCTAGGTCTGGCTACAGTGGATAGTTCGAGGATAGTTCAAAATCATAACTGAGATAAACACAGTCATTGTCTCAATTTACATTCCGGGGAACCAGCTAAACTGATGAAGACAGCGCTGCAACGTTGGAGGACAGTACACATTGGTCGTAGTGTTATCCGTTTGCTTCGAAGTCTGAAATCATTCAGAGTATTGAGTAAACCAGGTCTAGTGTTATCCAATTGCCTGCAGTGAGATTTTTAAATACATGCTTGTTGCCGCCCCACGAGTTGGGCAATTACATTGTTCGTGGCCAGACCCTTAATCTTTCTAGATTACCAGGGTCTGGATTTTCCAGGCTAAGATTTTGCCGTGGCGGTTTACAAGTAAGCCTTTTTTTTTTTAAATGCTCCTGTATGTGTAAGTGAAAAAAGCTATTCAATTATAAAAATAGTAATGCATGCAGGCCTTCACCTCTGATTCCACAAGATGCTGACAAAGTTGGCCAATGTAGATAGGCCTTCTTTCCATACTCCTTTTCATCATCCTCTTCAGATTCTTCCTCCTCCTCAAATGTGCCTTTGAGGAGCATGTTCTCCGGAACCTCTAAAGCTATTTGGTGTCTCTTCAGTCCAATCCTATGTTTGGTCGGGCTGTTTGAAAAAGAGTGTGCATGGGGCAATGGTTAAGTTTAAAACACTCTTATCAATTTTAGTGATAAAACTGTCTCTGAATGCATGATCACAAACCTCTTTGTCGGTTCTCCTGCTGTGTGGTCGTCTGTGTTGTGTTGTAAATTCTGAGCATAATCACTGCCTAAAAACTCAGCTGCCTCTGGTGTGGGTTTGGAGTGGTCAACAAGACCAGTGTCTTTCCCTGCTAGCCACAAAGCATAGCGTTCTGGCTGAAACTTCTGAACAAAGACATCCATGGAGATCTTCACCATGTCTTTCCTACATGAGCACTAGTATGAAAGTGAAAACATTATATGTTATATACATTGCAAGTATTACCTTTTACAACCAAGACATACTGCAATGGCAAATTAAACCAAGCCAAAGGATCTTAATTGCAAAACAATTTTCTTAGGAATGTTTTTCATGGTTTTGCAAGCATGTCAGAATCAGTCCTTTGGAAAGATACAATGAAAGATAGCAGCAGCTACTCAGCAGCCCCACATCAGAAAGGTTCCTGGTGTGAATACACACATGCAATCGGACTGCAACAGTGGCGGTATGCACATACCATGGATCGGGTATGAATGAGGAATGAGTAAAAGCCTCTTTCAGTGCGTTTCCAACTTAAGTCCCGTTTCAAAATTAAAATATATTCACCATTCATCTACATGCAAGGTGTACATTACAGAAGATTGTCTTTAAAATTAGAGAAAAAAAAACTTTATATTTTGAAATTAAATATATAGGGCTACCTATATATGCCTTATGTTGATTGTATAATTTTACAGTATTAGGCTGTTATAATAGCGCCCCCCCCCCCCCCCCCCCCCCCCCCCCCCCCCCACACACACACACAATATGTTGTATTGGTAAATCTCACCAGAACAGCATGTTTTCCATAATCAATCCATCTCTGCATTGCAAAATTTGTTGATTCAGCACAGTTGAATCCATGGTTGAAACCAGCATGGTAACTGTATGGAAATGTGACCATAAATTCTCCTGCTTCCTGAGTAATCTAGTCCAGGGCAGAATACATTAGACTATCATTAACTTCCAATACACTTTAAAATAACTTCAAAAAGGAAAATTACATGATTGCTGAAACATACTTTTTCAAATGGAATGCCGTATTTCCGTAGAATTGAGGGAGATATAAGAGTCATCTTGTGTCTCAAAAAAGCTTCACAGTTCTGTGAGCTTCCAGGAAAAAAACCTGAATGCATGAGCACAGGTTAGAAAAAAACCTGAATGCATGAGCACAGGTTATATGTAGTCATACTAATTATTATTACTACAAAACGATAACAATAATGTTTATTATTATTATTATTATTATTATTATTATTATTATTAATGACAAAACATAAAACGGTAGACCGGACATAATCCACGCTTACTTACCTTTGGCTAGACGCTCCAATCGTTTGCCGTGCTCAGGGGGAACACAATACCTGTTTAGTACAACACATTATTAAACTTCTAGTGTTGTCTCTTAAAGGAAAATTCCAGGTTTTAGCACTTTAAGGCCATTTTCTGGTTTGTTTTGGATGAACTAGAGTGGTGGACACCGAAATTTTGACGATTGGTCCTGTCTCGACTTTTCTGACTCGTTTTGAATCGCCTTTTCACTTCTCAGGGTGGCTGGCAATGGGCATACTGTAGTAGGCTACTCAAACATGTCCTAAAACAACCCTTAACGTTCGTTTTCAAAACTGTGCAACTCACCGAGTGGTTAGTGGTGTTCGTTGATGTTCCAAAACAAGTAGCGTAGCGAAATACAGTTTCTGTCGTCTTTTATTTGGCATTTTGTAAAATCCCATTGATTTCTGTCATTGCACGTTGATATTACTGCGCCACCGTCTATGCTTCAGGTTCAAATACGAATCATACATTGCGCCGATATATTTGCTTTTAATAGTCAACGAACTCCACTAACCACTCGGTGAGTTGCACATGTTGGTCAGTCTTTGACATGGCCATAGTCAAGTGGTGTTTTTTGTTAAGAGTAAATGCTCTTTCAATCAAATGTTCACAGACATCCATTTGAGGTGTATGTTACAAAGAGGTAGGATGGTTATATATCTAGTATGCTATTTCAAATAGTCCAGTGTAGGGAATGAATTGTCTACAAAAATAAGCTGGCCTGCTTGTTGGCTAAAAAGTTTCTGAATCTACAACACTTAATATAATAAAATCTTGTTGAAATATCTTGTTGAGGATATGAAACCCACTGTCTTTTGGAACTCACCAATCCTATTCTATGAAACAAAATGATACCTATGCCATTTCTATACAATGAAGGGTGAACAATAAAACATAAAAACTATTTTTACCAGGATTTAGGTTCTCCAAAATGTAGATAGTTGATGCTGTAGAGGTCCATGTCTTCAGTATGCCAAGCAAATGTTGTTTTCCACATGCCAAAGTACAAGTAAGGCGTGTTCACCCCCTCAATCGTGATTCCACTCTCCCTCTCCACTGTATCTAAGATTGTTTGAAGGCAACCCACGTTCCACTCCTTGACAACCTTAACAACAACAAAAAAAACATTTGTCTTTACTGCCAAACTGAGTCTAAATTTCCTTTAAAACAGTAGGCCACAATAACATATTGTGTTGTGTTGTATCGATCCACTATATAGGGCCTAAACATAATATCGACATTACATACAGTACATGCCATTTGATTGGAGGCCAGTATCACTTTGTCCCACAGCAACATTAAAATAGTTCAGATTTGTGTACATTGTTTCTGTTAATAATGTATTGTATTAAGTGTCCATTTCATTATAATATTCAGATTTATAATCTTTTGGCTTGACTAAAAAATGTTAAAATACAGCCTTTCTGGAATGGTTCAGGAAATGCAAGGTAGCCAAGATGGCATTTTTTTGAAAGAAACAAGATCCACTGACAACTAGTCTGTATACCAATGTGTACAATGCACATTACATATAACCTTAAAAGTCATTACAAAAGTTAATTCAGTTTAACACTCACTGGGTCATACAATGTTCCATTTACATCTGCACCATAAATAGGAGGATTGAAGGTCACATTTTTCCAGTATTTTCTTTCCAGCTCTTCAAAATTGTCATAGTGTGGGCTGCAGAACCTTTGGGTAAAAACACATACCATGGCAAAGATTAGTTAAGGATGTACAGTGAGTTGAATGGGGCAAGCTGAGCTTTATAACAGCCTGTAACGATAAATTGTATGTATCAAAACCGAAATCACGACACACATATCCACGAACCTGTGTCGCGGTGTGAGAAGGCAGAATCGCGACACACCGCTTCCAGTGTTTCCCGCAGCGCAGGCGGCCGCCTAAGCAACATTCGTCTCCCGCCTTAACTACCTGTAGCCTACATTGTCCAAAAATAAATAAATAAATAAATAAATCATAATTTCATAGCTCTCGTAGCTTTCATTGAAGAGCTATGCCTGCGACTTTATCAAACAGTATAGAGATTGCTAAGACACGTGACCAAGATCATGGGTACGTTTGGCCGTTTGCATTGGTTTACATGGGCATGGATTGCCGCGGATCCCCAAAATGCTTTGCGTTCACCCATAGACTGTCTCCAGAATAAGTCCCGCCTCCTAACTTCCGTATCCATCCAACCTTCGGTCGTCAAATGTCTATGGGAAATAACATGGCGTTTTGAAAGATCTGTAGGTGACAAAGTAGAAAAAGCTGGTGGGCAGATTGGCCTACACACTTCTGCCATCTAGTTTCCACTGGATTTTTTGATTGTCGGTGCCATTTAAGTAGTATAGTCTATAGTATACTACTTAAACGGCACCGAAAATAAAAAAATCCAGTGGAAACTGGAGAGGTCTATAGGAAAATGCCATGATGACGACACATTCTCAATCTCTCTCTCTCTCGCTCGCTGGACACACCCCTCAGCATGCACACATTAAATCCAAATTAAACAATCGTGAAAGGCAGCCACCCTATAACGGCAGCGTCCATTGAGACTAAATAGTCGTTGACTGATCCCATCACTTATGAGAGTGGCAGAGTGCACTGCACGTACGGTAATGGTTAGGATTCAGCTCACAGCAGCTGCCCCGTCAGGAAACATATTATTGCACTTTGAGATCAATATCAGAGGTAAAGTCCTATGCAAATATAATGTATGATTATTCTTTGCATCATTACAACATCTGGATCTTAATGATTGTATGTGAAAACAAAATCTTATAGTTTAGAGGAAAGCAACTATGTTAGAATTATACATTTATTGTCACAGAAACAATGCAATTGTGCAAAACAGACCAGCATACCAGGCCTCATAGCATTCATCCTGCAGTGAGAGAGGGGATAAGAGAACATACAGTATCATGAGCTTTCCACGCCAACCGAACCACTACTCACGGATGAAGGGAGATGTGGAGAGGGAGTACCCGAGCCCTGATTTGAACCTGCTCCCCATGTACCGCCTGTACAAGGAAACCAATCCAACATCCACTACAAAGTTCTGGCTCTATAGGGACATATTCAGGCAGCAGAACCTCAGTTTTGGGCAGCCAAGAAGTGACACTTGTGAAAAATGTGACGCCCTCTTCTCAAAATTAGCAGCTGCTACAACAGATGGAGAAAGGTCGAAGATTGCAGCCAAGAGGGAGCTTCACCACCGGAAAAAGCACACACAGTTGCAGGCTGACACAGAGTGGGCCAAAGCCAATGATGACTGCCATGTAATTTGTATCAACATGCAGGGGGTAGTGCACACGTCAAACCTGACACACTCCAACGTGTACTATCAAAGACAGCTGGCCAACTACAACCTGTGTATCCAGGGGATGGGCACTGACGATCCTCTTACAATGTGGCTCCGGCATGAGGGCATCGCTCACAGAGGTTCCATCGAGGTGGCAAGCCGTCTTTTGAAGTAGGCAGAAACATCTTTCGCTCCCCTAGCCCAGGCAAAGGAACAGAAGCTCATCATGTATAGTGACCGATGCTGTGGGCAGAACAACAACTGGCGAGTCCTAAACCTCATGGCCCTGCTCGTATCTAGAAGGTACTTCAGTCAGATAGAGCAGAAGTTTATTGTGTGTGGTCACTCCTTCCTTCCCTGTAACCGTTCCTTTGCCACGCTGGAGAAGAGGCGTAAGGTGTCTACTACCTACACCCCAAGCGATGTCGCTGAGATGATCCGTGGAGCCAGCAGCAGCATCCATTCAAAGTGATTGAGATGCAAAGTGCGGACTTCAGGCAGTTCCCTGATGCAACACTGAAGCGTCCATCTGGCTTCCTAAGCACATCCATGATGTGGTTGAAAGTGACAGGTAAAAAACTAAAGAGTTGGGTTTCTGAGATTAAAATCATGGGGATATGTGCGTGAAGGAAGAATCTTTATTGAATTTCTTGTTGAATCATGATTTCAACTGAGGGTTATGTAAATAGAATATTTCAGTCTTTTATTTTGTATAACTTTATGGAACACTCCAAACACCTGTTTTTGTGGAGTGTTGGAGTATTGTGTGTAGATTGATGAAAAAAAATTAAAAGAATCCATTTTAAAATCAATCTGAAAAATAACAAAATGTGGAAAACTTGAAAGGGTCTGAAAACTTTCCGGTTGCACTGTATCTATGATGAAGGTTCATTTGAAACATTGTTGAACGTTCAGATGAACATGGTGACATTTTTGTGAAATTCATTTAGTGTCAACAACATCCTCACATAGCCATCAGACCAAAGACTGTTGGGTACCATTCCAACAGATCATTTGTTGTGTCAGTGTGCCAGACATCTATGGACGCAGTGCTCGCCAATACAAACTTGACCAAAAGGACCATGACAAAATGATGTCACTGCTTCCACAATTTCTTGGATAATAGTTAGACACTATTCAATTTAATTTTCAATGACTTATTTTCAACAACCTAGCAACCAACTGAATTATCATAGCAACAACCTAGCAACCACCACAGCAAGCAATATGATTACCCCAGCAACCATCATAGCAACCGTTTTCTTTTGCATAGCAACCACCATCACTATGTCAACCTAGCAACCACCATAGCAACCAACAAGATTACCCTAGCAACCATTATAGCAACCACTTTATTTTGCATATCAACCACCATATGTTCCCTAGCAACTACCAGGCAACCAACTGAATTATCATAGCAACAAACCAGCAACCGCCACTATGTCAACCTAGCAACCAACATGAGTACCTTAGCAATCAGCATAGCAACCGCTTTATTTTGCATAGCAACCACCATATGTACCCTAGCAACCATATGATGTACCCTAGCAACAACCTAGCAACCACCACTGAAATGTCAGCCTAGCAACCACCATAGGAACCCACATGATTACCCTAGCAACCACTTTATTTGGCATAGCAACCATCATTATTGCTATTACATTATACACTATTGTAACTATCTCTGCATTATCTGTTTTAACTCTGTATGGTATTTTAAGATCATATTTTTTGCATTTTCATGCACTGGTAATTCCATGGGAATTGCATTTCTAGTTATTGTTGTTATTATGTAAGGGTGTATAATGTATAGAATGCTGGTCATTATTGGGAAAATAAGTCCCGACAGGGCACCCTGAAGGGACTTATTTTCCCAATAATGACCGGCGTTCTATACATTATCCCGCTTATTACACGGCTACTTGCCAAAACGAAAACTCCCCACGATATGACTTTATCCTACATAGCCTAGCCTATTTGTTACCGTTCATTGTGGCATTTGCTGAGAAACAAATAGTTTGCAACAACACACGCTGAACTTGAATTAAACATTCTTTAGAACACAGCTGATCAACCCTCTGCTTTCACTTTTGAATGAAGTTCCAGTCTTTTTCTAGTGATATGAAATACCTGAATTAGAAGCACAAACTCCGCACTATTTTTTTCAGAGGTCCTTTCCTCAGAAATATTGACCGCTAGAACTTTGGGAAATCATATTCAAGTCAATGGATCGTCCTACTTGCCTTGTGAAGAGCCGTGTAATAAATTATATTATAGATAGATAGATAGATAGATACTTTATTGATCCCCATGGGGAACAATATTATTATTATTATTTTCCAACCTATTCTTCAATAAATCTTTCAATCCTTCATGAGACATGTCAATAAATTATAAATAAAAAAAAACAATGACATAAATTATGAAAAATATTTGTTTAAATAATAAATTGAAAGATATATTGATGTATATAAATTACGGACATATGTATTGACCAATACATTGACACATACAATGATGAATTGACACATAGATTGATACATAATTAAAGATATGTCACAAAAAATCCTCCAAACTAAATGTGATTCAGTTTTCAGTCAGAATTTTCATTTCAAGCATTTCTTTAGGATGCAATGTTTCATGCCGATACAGGCTAATTGTATGTTCACTCAGAAATCCATTCTGAAAAAGCAAATCACTCGCCCAGAGACACTTCACTCTCTCATTCATTGACACACACACACACACGCACACATACACACACACACACACACACACACACACACACACCTCACTTACCCACTCAATTCAAGCTGCTACTCAGTGTTCAGGGGCCGTATTCACAAAGCCTTTTATCTTACCACTAGGAGTACTCCTAAATCGCACTAAAAGATTTTAAGAAGAGTTTTCTCTTAAAAGCTATTCACAAAGCCTTTCAGACCTACTCTTAGTAAGGAAAAATGACAACTCCTAAACTAAGAGCGAGTCTTCGTTCCTATGGATGACGTCATTACTCATGCACAAGCTTGACTGAAGTGACCACCTTGATTGGCTGATGATTGTAACGCGGGAATGATTCCAAACACCTCCCTTACGATGATGAGTGACAGGTGACAGGTCTGAGAATGCGTGCACTACACAACTGGTGCAAAGGACGGAAATTGATGAATAACTGAATAAAAAGGCCTAGCCTAAATGAATAAAGAGTAAGGCAAAACAAATAGCCTAGTAGCCTAATGAAACATAGGCCTACGGATTGATGCAGTAGGCTAGGCTATCTTTGCAACATTATTAAATTAACCTGTCACCATATACCTACGTTTGCAAAGAGGAGAATATTTTAATTTGATTCACAATGAAACGTTACATTTAATTTAAAGCCCCACCTATCCCTCATCGCTCTAAGAAAGTGGTAGGTCAAGCTTAAAATTGTCAAATGTATTGACATAATGACAAGTTCTAAATATATTCTCTTCACCAGAGTTAAAATCAGCTGGTGCTGCAGATATAATAATAAATAAATACATAATGTGCCATTGTAAATTAAACACACATATTTCTGTTTTCCAGCAACATATTAGGAAGCATAGGCCAATATTTTACAGCATTGTACACTATATTCAATGAAAAACCAACATGCTGGGATGTGATGTAGGCCTACTGTTTAATACACAGGATCACAAGAGTGGCTCCCGAAGCAGACGTTTCAGTCAGATTCTCAAAGGCATAATACTGTTGCGATCGAGTCGCCTGTCCCATACCTCAAGTTTTTTGGTGAAGGCAGTAATCTTATCTGCTAGGTGAGGTAGGTGCTCGTCTTTGCCTTGTAACTGGAGATTTAACTCATTGAGCTTTCCAAATGTATCGCTAAGATAGGCCAGCTTCGCCAAGAAATGTTCATTAGTGAACGTGCTTGCAGATTCAAACATGCTCTCTTCCTCCAAGAAGAGGCGACTCGGAGCTCAAACACGCGCGACAGCACTTTACCTCGGGAAAGCCACCTTGCCTCGCTGTGAAACAGTACAGCCTTTTGGTCAGCTACCATCTCTTCGCAAAGTGCGGAGAATAGACGCACTTTTAAGGGCCGGGTCTTGATGAAATTCACCACTCTCAACCTCGTTCAAAATCTCATTCAGGTTGTGACTAAGCTGCCTTGACACGAGCGCTTCCCTATGAATAACACAATGCGTCCATTGCGCATCGGGTGCTACCTGGGCCTAGGCTACAGATAAAAAAATAAATAAAAAAAAACAGTTTTTCACGTCAGCATGTCACCCCACCTGGCATGTCTCCAGTTTGAGAAACACTGCTGTAGGCTACCCTTTCGTGTCTTGGTTCTCGGCAAGTTTGATTCATTATAACCAGCCTTGTGCATCGTAGATGATGGCAATTTACACATTATCGATGGGGAAGTAGGTCTACATCTCATATTAGCCTACACGTCATGTTATCTTAAAGTTAAAAAGTTAAATGTTAAGAGAAGTGAATGTTGCTGGATTCATAGTAGCCTAATAACGAAGACAATGCCAGGCTGAATGAGACCTTAACTGAGGGTGATCTAATATTATCAAACGGTCTAGATTCTCGGCAAGTTAGTTATTAACCAAGCCTTAGGCTATTCTAGTATCGTAGATGATTGCGTTCATGGCAATTTACACATTATTGATGGGGAAGTAGCCTACATCACATAGGCTACAAATACACGTTATCTGGGTAGTTATAAAGTTAAATGTTAGAGAAGTTAATGTTGCTGGCTTCTGACCACGCATCAGGCTAGCCTACTTACTGAACAAGACCATAACCGAGGTATAGGCTATGCGTCTATGTAATCAAAACGGTTGTCTAGGTTCGCGGCAAGTTATTAACCAAGCCTTGTTTTTAGTGTATCGTAGATGATTGTGTTCATGGCCATTCACATATCGATGCTGTCAGATCGAAACAACGTGGATCTAATTTGATTGGATGTCGTGCCACACACACAGGTGCAAAAGGAGATAGAGCTGTCAGTGTTGTGTGAACATACTTTTTAATCTTTGGGTTCGAGGAAAGTAGCGAGTCTTTTCAAGTCAAAAAGTCCAAGTGAAGTCACGAGTCACTGATGTTAAAGTCCATACCTAGAGATTGGCATGGTTTTATTTCAGTTAGCCTAATAGCTGGTCCGATTTGCATTGAGAGATGATCTTATGGAAAGTACCCCATACTGCATAGGGATCATGCTGTATATGACCCCATTTCAGTAATATATTCCAAAGTCACAAGGACTTTGTGTTACCTCAGACTCTCCCAGGTGTTTAAGAGTGCAAACTCCACCAAAGGCAGTCTATGCATTATGGGGAGGGGCTTTCCACACTCATGCATTCTTTCCCATCACTTCACACTCGAAAAAAGATCTCTCACTAGAACACTGAACACAAAGATTCTCAGGGCACAGGTGGGAAAAGAAGAATGACTCACATTAACAAAAATGAATGTTGTACATGACAAAGCCCCTAGCTGAATACAGTGCCTCACACAGCACAGTGCCTTTATACAGTAAAGGCTATCAGTGATGTTGCTAAAAAAATGGCATGTCTAAGGTTTCTACCATTGTAATTTTGGTTTGAGTTCAAGAAAAGTCTCAGACTTGGTGAGGCTGCAGGCTGACCATGTTAGCTCTGGCATTAGTTAACTTTACTTTATGCTTCATAAAGACCTCTTTATGAAAAGACCTCTTTATGAAAAGACCTCTCCTGGACCACCAACACTGCATCACTGGCGAAGAAAGCTCAGCGCCGCCTGTACTTCCTGCGAAAACTCAGGCGAGCAAGTGCTCATCCAGCCATCATGACCACATTCTACCGAGGCACCATTGAGAGCATCCTCTCCAGCTGTATCGCTGTGTGGGGCGGAAGCTGCACTGAATACAACAGGAAAGCCCTGCAGCGCATAGTGAACACAGCTGGAAGGATTATTGGTTACACCTCCCACCTCACCCGCAAGGCGACCACAATTGTGAGTGATGCAAGTCACCCCGCTCACAATTTGTTTGATCTACTGCCCTCTGGGAAGAGGTACAGAAGCCTGCGCTCCCGCACCACCAGACTCACCAACAGCTTCATACACCAGGCTGTTAGGATCCTGAACTCTCTCCCCCATCTCCCCCCTCCACCCTCAGCTACATAACATCCTGGACTTTTAGACCCACAATGGCTGCCTTGCACTACTCCACTTGCACTACTCCACTTGTACACTTGCAACTTGTTGTTGTTGTCCTGAACACTTCTGAACACACTTCTGCTGATCTTACATAACTTGCACCACTATGCCACTTGCATACTTAGGTCAAACAAAACTACCTCAGCCATTTATTGGCCTGACTTTTGCACTATTATATTGACTGTCTACTGTATGCACAATTTCTACCAAATTTTGCTGCTCTTATTTCTTCATTGTATGTGCCTTCTTATTTTTACTTTTTATATTGTTTACTTGAATGTTATGTTTATCTGTGGACCTAATTGGTAAAATATGTCTTGTCTCCACCGTGGGATAGTAGGAAACGCAATTTCGATCTCTTTGTATGTCATACATAACTACAGTTGTGTGGATTTAACTCTGTGATATGTGGATAACTTTCAGTGGCTCTTACAAAGATACATTAGGTATCATTATTAGGTCATTGGCATTCAAGCTGACCAGTCTTAATCACTCTTTGCAGCAGGCCAATCTCTGATGTCAGGCTATATCCTCCACTCCTTAGTAGATTAACATGACGTTGACTTATGCATGTGTTTGCCATTATTTTATGAGTTGCACATGAAAGTTTTGTAGCTTATCTGCCAGCTGCATGTTGACCTATAGTATTTTTTTTAATTGCCCTACAAAATCCCAAAGTCAAATGCTATTTCTATTTCTCATCAGAAACAGGTGTAATGTATCACAAACGTTATTTACCAAAACTTCAGCAAGGCCTCTTTGCCGGAGTTTGTTATAATAACAAGATGTGGTAATAGTCTGCATGGATTGCAGAACCTGAACCCAGTTGTGGGTTTAAAGATACGGGAACAAAGGGTAGCGGTGTTGTGCATGTTGTGTGATGACACATACATAAACAACGACTCGTATGTACACAAGAATGTAACCCAACGTAACCTTAACTCAGCCTATACATTCAGTTCTCATGTATAATGCACATCCCTAATATAAGGTTTTTAAAAATAGTGGGAAAAGGGTGTATTTTACACAAATTTTTCCAACCAACATTGTAAATGTTTAATTATGTTTTCAGTGTTGTCAGTAATTCATTGTTTTTGTTCATTATTGTAATTCGGATGAAGATCAGACCCCATTTCAAGCCAAATGTATACCTAAATTCTGGTAATTGCAAAGGGCTTACTGACTTTTCTTATCACTATACACACATGTATAAGTGTGCATTTTAACTGCACTCCATGCTTGCATGAATATGAATTAAAAAAAGATGAAATTAATCAAAGTCTTACCGATCACTATTTGCAGTCTTGCGAAACTCTCTGACTGTCATGGCCTTTTTCTGGATGTTGTATTGGGTAAACAGACCTGACTGGCCTGTGACCACCTGCTGAATTGGTGCTGGGATTAACAGATCATCAATATCATCATAAGACTGTCGGGGTTTCCACTCTTTAGGGGGGATTACCTGGACACAATAAAGTTATGTTTTTTTAGCATAAACATGAACTCTGGAAAAAAAATATCACTTTCCTAATTCTCATCTCAAATAGGGTGGCCATTTCCATGCCAAAAAGGAGTACATTTTGCGGCATTTAGCAAGAATAATTACATAGGACTAGTGAATTCTGAAATACTCTCTTCATTGCAAGACAATTTGATCTACAACATATCATGATGTATGTGTAACAGAAGTGGAAAACATATTACTGAAAAGACAAAAAAACAGTAGCCTATTTGTATTTATTCAATACATTGTGGTGTCTGTTTCAAAAACTGACCAGATGAACCTGCCTTGCAAAGTGCACAGTGCCACAAAGCATTTCTGGATTTGCGCAAAAAAATGTGCAAATTTAGCTCACATGAAAATAAATAACAAATAAATGAATGCAAAAATACACATTTCAGTTCTTAATAGTGATGCACCAATATATCGCTTTTTTGCTGCCATCAGCCATCTGCGAAACGGCCGATATTAGTAGTTCAAACCAACCTATTCTAAGAGTGCAAATCTAAAAACTTTCCATAAGGGTGTAGCAGAGGGATATGCTAGATTAAAGTTCTTTTCTTTTTGAGGTGAAGTCTCAAGTCAAGTCTGAAGTCACTGTTTGTGCAAATGAAGTGCATCTCAAGTCCGAGTCTCAGACTCGAGTCCCCATCTCTGCGCCAGTTGCTGCAGCAAGCATGTTTGTGAGCCCCCATGTTCATGTCCCCAGCTTAAAGTGCATATGTCAGGTTAAAAAACATTTTTGACAAATGAAGGTACATGAAGCAAGACAGTAGTGAGTTGTGATGTCTCTTGAAAAATCAACTTTAAATACAATAGAACAATATTTACAGTTATTTTTATAACTGAATTTATGAACATTCCAGACAGTGATGACCTCATAAGAGGGAGTCCAGCAAAGTTGAGCATAGGGGAGAATGGGTTTTCACTGCATTTTCTTTTACACTTATAAGGCCAAAAATGTCCTCTATGACATACCAGTGGTTCATAAGCATGAGCCTGACTGGCAGGGACAGTTCATCCTAGGGTGTTTTTGTGAATGTACATGAGTCAAACGTTTGTTTAAAAGCATAATTACGTCTGAAGCACCACTTTCAAGCTTGTCCGTGTTGTCGTTTTTGGGTCAAATGGAGTTTTGAATGGGAACTATTTTTTGATACATGATTGCGTCAAAATCGCTATTTTTAAAACACTAAGAAGGCTCGACACAACATAAAACTTTGATCTTAGTATCATCAGTGTCTCTACACATGAACTCGAGCATTGAGAACATTGTTCGTGTACACAGCGTTCACTAAAAGAAAGGTTTTGAACAACTCACTTGGATTTTCTCCTCACCGCCATCATGACAGTCAAGGAGTGAGTTGTCCAATACCTTTCTTTTTAGTAAACTATGTGTACACTAACAATGAAACCTCTCTCATAGGAAACGGAACTTTACATAAAATAAAAAGTACTAATATCTGATGATTATTAAAAAGTTAAAGTGGTTACAAATATGGGAGTCCTACCACATAGACCGCAACAGTACCGCCCACTGCTGATTCCGGAAGTAAGAATTCAATACAATTTCTTCATTGACAACTGGAGTATAAGCCATAAAACCATAACCGTCCATGGTAGACCTTAAACCAGCTATGACATGACTAAGCGATTGCACATGCTCATATTAAGGCCAAAAGTTAATGGGGCATCAACCTTGTTTTGAGAAAAAAATGTTTTATTTGCGATTTAACAGAAAAGTACTACACTACCCAACATCCTAACGTGTAAAAGCTGGTAAAAGCAGAGCCTTTCATTGGTAGAGATCGCCGTTGCCTTGGAAATGTTTATGCCACTGTTCCCGCGCCTGTCGAGGCTGTCAGAACTAATGTGTGGCCAGCCGATAAAAAAGTTTCTCATCTTGAAAGTTGAATTTACTCAATGAAAACCATAAGAAGTCAGTCATCTTCTTGTGTGAGATTAAGATATAAGCATGTTAAACTATTGTTAGGCTGCGAATGTTCGAAATGTGCAAGTTTGAAAAGGCTCATGGGATGGTAGTTCCTTCACTTGGAATTTAAAATATGTACACAGTCTTGTACCTTCGCCTTTATTTTGAAATGATGCGTTATGATTATGAGTCACGTCCTAGCTGGTTAGCCTACCTAAATACCTAAGGCTAAATACCGGAATTATCCTTTAAGCCAACTGATGCGGTGAACTACGAGGTAGCGTAGGCCGCTCAAAGGGCCTGTACTTGTTTGGAACATGCTGATGTTAGGCACTTTTGCGAAGTCCTCAACTCCTGTGTTGCCTTTCGAAGTAGGCTACTCGACAGGTTTGTCTTTGACAGGGTGCTTTGTTTCCATGTGGCGTTTTAGTTTCTCTCATGTGCCAGCAATCCACTGCACACCACACACTGGGGTTTCTGTCCCTTGTTGTCCTCAACAAAAGTAAATTCATACTTCAAATATTCAGGGTTATTTTGCCATATTTATGGCAATGACTGGCATACAAATAATGTTTATCAAAATAAAAGGTCAGACATTAGATCTAATAGCGTTTTTTTTTTTTTTAACCACAAGCTCCGCGACCCACCCAGAACGGTTCTGCGACCCACTTTTTAGACCCACCAGTTAAGAAACACTGGCCTAAGGCATGGTCTAAAACTCTTTATACGGATTTGTCCAGACGGTGATTGGAGAAATGAATGGGAAACTTACTTCCCGAAACTAAGCTCTCTCGAAAGGGAGGCTGGACTGTTGAGTTTACGGGTTGTGTTTAAACAGTCAAACCTTTTCTAAACTCTAAAATCTAAGCAGTCGTACAGAAAATAAAGGGCCCTTATACCAAAGGCTAATTATCTTGTAAGGGCATACAAGGTTGTACAAAAGCACAGAAATCAAATGTCATGAGTTATGTTAACTAAATTTGAACAAGATAGGTGATCCAAGGCATACACAGGGGACACAACTGACACTTACTTTGGCCAACCCAGCTCTGTGTGCTCCTTGTGACTCCATGTAGGCGATGTACTGACTGAAGTTTCCAAATTCTTCTTTGCTAGGATAGAAGGTCATAATGCCTCTAGACCCACAACTAGACTCTGTGGCCATCATGACAAAAGACCTGCAAAACAGATGTGAAAACGCTTGTAACGTGATGCAAGAATAACATGTTTAACATCATTGGGGAATAGTCATGGCTTAAAGGTTCTAGAGAAGCTGATCCTAGAGTTGAACTGGCAAGAAATATTTGGGCAGGGTACTACTACTACTACTACAACTACTACTACTACTTGCTGAAGGTGTTCAAATATCAGGGTAGTAGCATTAAAATCAGAAGTCCAAGCCTTGTAGAACCCAATAATGTAACAAAGAATGTAGTACAGACACTTTTTAACCCAAAGCAACTTCCAACAAGGGAAACAATCAAGGTAGAGTGCAATAAGCTGCTAAGTTAGTGCAGCAGTAAGTGCTACTGCCATACAGTCAAGAGTCAGTTTTAGTCAGGTGGTAAGTGCTAGAATTAGCTAGTCTAGTTGTAGGTAGTGCTACAAGAGGAGATACTCTCTGAAGAGCTGGGTCTTCAGGAGGTTTCTGAAGGTAGAGAGGGATGCTCCTGCTATGGTAGGAACTGGTAGTGCAATCCACCAACGGGGAACAACAGATGAGTAAAGTTTGGATTGCCCTGAGCATATGGGTGCCAGAACCAGACGTCATTCATCTGAGGAGTGTAACGGTCGGGAGGTAACATTAGGGCTGGGCAAAAAATTGAAAATCAAAAGGTTTTTTATTCAAATTGATTTATTTTTTTAAAAATCGATTACTGAAACATTATCTGGCATATGCTATGTCAAAGGCTATAAATGATCTGGCATAAGTGTGTGTGTGTATAGCATAGGCTATGTCCAATGTCTCTAAACCTTATCCAGTTGCTGATGGGCAGCAAAATAAGCAGGATCTGATGTCAAAAGTAATGGCACTCATTAATGAGGTCATCCATAATAGTGGGGGGCCTTAAGCACATAAATAGGTCATTTTGCGCAAATTCTTCTAAAAGCGCCAAATTTGGCACAGATGTAGCTCAAGTTATACTGAAATGATTTAGCTAGGGCGCCGGAGCCAGCGGCCCTCAGGGCCAAGATGGTGGCCAAATCCAATATGGCCGCTACCCGAAAAGGGTTCTATAACTTTTGAACCACATAAGGTACAAATACAAACTTGATGTCTTTTTCAACTTAATTGATCATTGGAAACACATAGGAATGTTTATATTTATGACCCAGTAGATCTGGACCACTTAATCCTCCAATTCCAATATGGCCACTGTCCAAAAAAGCAGTTTTGACTGTAGACTGCCAGCGTCCTCTTCTATGTAGTGGTATGCTGGGGTAGCCTGACTAGCCACACCCACATTAAAATGTAGGGTCTGGGCACTCACCATTGGCAGTGCTCAGTCCGAGGGGTGGGATGATCGGTTGTCTTTCAAATTCCCTCTGCACACAATAGGACAGCGCTATGAGTCCCATGTGAATTCCCACCAGCGGAGCTAGTTGGCTAGTTCAAACTTTTGCCAACTCAAGCTCAACTCGTGTCACGCTGTTCACAAACAGCAACATCCATCGTCTTTGTTTTCAAGTATCAGGGAATTCAAGCCAAACCGTTGCAACTCTGCCATCAATCATTACGTTAAGCCCGCCTAACGTCTCTATACGCGATTTGATTGGCCTGATAGAAGTTTCAATTTTCCAGCTCACAAGCCAACGGAGAGTTGCTAGACTAGCCCTGCCGCTAGGGTGCGTCTAGATTTCTAGGCTAATGCTGGGGAGGAAGGATGCTGGGCGACTCGACAGGCTGGTTAGGAAAGCTGGCTCTGTAGTGGGAGCTGAACTGGAGTGCATCACTTCAATATCTGATAAAAGGACCCTGAACAAACTGATCAATATTTTGGACAATGAGTGTCATCCACTCCACAGCACTATTACAAAGCAAAAGAGCTTGATCAGCTGGAGACTTCGCTCACTGCCTTGCACAACAGACAGACTGAGAAAGTCATTTGTCCCCAGGGTCATTGAACTGTCCAATGCTTCACTTAAGGGAAGAGGAGAGATGGACTTCTCCGCATAGTCTGTCTGCCTGCCTCTCCACGTTTGTGTACTGTCTGTCCACTAACCACTTTTTACCACCATCTTACTGCTTCCCTGCTTGCGTGCTATATTAGATAGGTAAGATAGATAGATAGAGATTACTTTATTAATCCCAAAAGGGAAATTATGGTGTAATTAATACTAACATATGCATAACCCCTCCCTTCATCCCACAGACAGATTGTGGCCACACTTACCTATACCTATACTTAATACTTTATAATCAATACTTGTGTAACGGCTGTAACCCTATTACGTCAACCCATTCTTGCACTGATATAGTTTTTCTATAGTTTTTTAATATTACCTTGCCTACTCTCTTATATGTCAATATTTATTTTATGCTGGTCTGTAGACTTTATTCCTGTTGGACTCATTTGCACCATCACCATGACACTCACTCTCACAGAGCACCTTACCTTACTTTGCACAGAGAATCACAGGCTCAGTCCCTGCCTCAGTCATTGCAAGCGCCTCATACTTAATCACCCCTAAGCACACTATGTGGATACTGTTTTAGACTCGATTTAGATTTAGTGTTATTTAGTATAATTTGTATTTTAGTATTTTTTATCTTCTAATGTCCTTATTGCTTAGTTGTGTTTTTTATATTATTTACTTTTATTACTTTTTCTGCTGTTAGTGAATGTTGTGTGTGTGATGTCTTTATGCTACTGAGACCTTGAATTTCCCCTTGGGGATCAATAAAGTTTCTATCTATCTATCTAGTTACACCCCATTGTTTGCGCCAATTTATCTACAATAAGCCAGTGGTTCCCAACCTGGGGTCCGCGGACCCCACTAGGGGTCGCCAGAGATTCCAGGGGGTATGCATAATGTTGTCTGGGCTGAGGTTGTAAGGTTACCAAAATGATATTTGTGCACATTAAATGTATAAAATCCCAATAACACGCCCAATTGGATAATCAAAATTCTGTATAATCCAAATTAACACATATTTTTGTTCCACATTTAAATTCATGTAGCTATTTATTACCTCTGACCTCTGAACTTAAGCAACCTGCAGGTCGGGCTACAGTAGGCTAGGTATTGGTAATTCATCCCCGGACCCCGATTGTTGAATAAAACAATGTCTGAGAAACGTAAAAGTACCGATGATTCATCTGAATCAAAGAAGAAAACAAAGCAATATCTTGAGCGTTACCTTGATTTTAGTTTAATTGAAGGACAGGACAGATTTCGGCCAGAATGCATCATTTGTTGTGAGAAGCTAGCAAATGGCAGTATGAAGCCAAGCAAACTGAAACGACACCAGGAGACCAAACACTATGAGACTACTGGTGAAACTCGAGAATATTTTGAGAGGAAGAAGCAATTGGCACTATCAAGAAGATCCACGGATATTAGAAAAGCTTTTGAAAGAGCGGGTAGTGATTTACACAGAGCCACGGAGGCATCATTTGACAGTTCGCTGTTGATTGCGAAGGCTAAAAAGCCACACAATATAGGAGAGCAGCTAATCAAACCCGCCTGCCTGAAAATTGTGGAGAGGCTGTGTGGATTGCATGTTGTTGATAAAAGTGAAAACAATACTGTGAAAGACAGAATAAATAAAATGGCTGCGAACTGCCAAAACCAGCTGCATGAGAAGCTGAGGAATGGTAACTTTGCTATTCAGCTGGACGAAACGACAACCGTGTCAGACGAGTTTCCTCATTGTTTATGTGTGCAGTATATTGATGGTGAGGACTTGAAACAATCTTATGTCTACGAATCTAGCAACAACAACAACAACCAGCCAGGATATATTCATGGCTGTGGACTCATATCTCTCATCCAACAATTTTGCCCTATGAAAGCCTGGTCGCATGTTGCACTGACGGGCCGCTGCAATGATGGGCAAAAACAAGGGGTTTAGCGGCCCCCTGAAGGAAAAAGCCCCAGGGTGCGTGATTTTCCACTGCATGCTACACCGGCAAGCACTGGCAAGTAAAAAATGTTCAGAAGACCTTAGCAACACCCTGTCAACTGTTGTTAAAGTTGTAAACTTTATTAAAGCTCACCCAACTAACAAGAGACTTTTTGCCCAGCTGTGCGAGGATGAAGTGCATCAAACACTACTGTTACACACGGAGGTGCGGTGGTTGTCGCGTGGACAAGTGCTTGTGCGTTTTATACTGCAAGACAAAATCAAGGAATTCTTGCAAGATCACAATTGACCACTGTGTGAACAGCTGACTGATGCGTTTTGAATCAAAGCGGCATACCTGGCGGACACGTTCACGCTCTACAATGAGACGAACAAGCGGATGCAGGGACCTGAATCTAATGTCATACCGTGCAAAGACGCCCTGGGCGCTTTTGTGCGCAAACTGGATTACAGAGTTGAAAAAATGTCAAAAGGGGAATTACAGCACTTTCCACTGCTGCTGAAGCAGTCTGCTGGCACTGTGCGTGCGTCTTTACGCACCGAGTTTACCTGGCACCTGAACCTGCTCCGTGAGGAGATTAAGAGCCGCTTTGCAGACATCGTAAGTACTTATCAAAGGAAGCGTAGGTGCTGGACCCCTACATTTCCAACCTCAAGGATGAATACCTCGGCTGTGAAGATGAGCTTTGTGACCTTCAATCTAATTCTGTGTCAAAAAAATATTTACAGGAAACGGATACAAAAAGTTTTGGATTATCAAAAGACAAGCTATTGCTCCCAGACTGGCCAAACACGCAGTAACCAGGGTTATTCTTCCCTTCAGCACTACATACTTGTCGGAGACAGCATTCAGTGCCCTTGGGACAGTAAAAACAAAAGCCAGAAACAGACTTGATGTCCACCAGAGGGGTATTTCACAAAGGCAGAATTAAGACATCCAAGATGGCTATTTCTGTAAAACAGCAGGAGTAGGCGTGGTAGACAAACTGAATGCAAATTTACGTATGCACCCACGTGTGAGTGCTTCCTTGTCTCGACACGCAACATCATTAAAAAAAAGCTCTTGCCACTGCAAAGATGCACATAGTATGACATAGTATGACAGCCGTTTCAATCAGCTGCTGTGCTGCTCGAGTGTTTTGCTAAAAAATGGAGGACAACACGATCAACCTGTGCGACATGAGAGAGACGAGTGATAGGCCCTAATAACTTGGAGTTTGATGTGGAAGTAGGCCTACTTCGGGTTTTTGGTATATCAAACTATGGAGAAGAACAAAGCAGTAGGCTGCGCAAACGAGTTCTACGTACTGTAGGCGAAATTTGTTTGACATTTCTAATTGTAAACACAGACACAGCTACGTTGAAGCCTGCAGTCATGTTTGTCACTGATGTAATGGCAGTCCACTCGGCTTATTGTGTTTCGAGAATGTTACACTCCTGTTTGTCATTGTGCACGAAACTTCACACCAATAAATCATCAGAAATATTGCTGGCTTGCGTCTACAAGCGCCCTCTTTACGTTCGTCCTAATGCCTGTTAGTTGTTGTTTGTGGATTGGCCTATATTTAGTGTTGAAAATGGAAACGTCTTTAGACATGAAAAATCGATTTTACAATCGATTCAATGAACACTTATGTCTCAAAAATTACAGCCCTAGTCACAACCATCACACCTGATATCACATCCTTGGTAAAAGGTATGCAAGCCCAAGGTGGCCATTAGTTTATGAATGAATAAACTGGCACAGAGTAAAAAACAAAGGAATAACCTGTTTATTGTTATTTATGTTTATTGTAATTAATACACATAAATGTGTAAAGCTGTGTCCCAGCCTGTGTTGTTGACATGATGTGCAGGTGAATATCAACAAACTTGTTTAAGTCCCCTGTTTAAGTTAATTGTTTGAAGGAGAGCTGTATATATACAGTAGGCCTCGTATCTTCCTTATGTAAGAAGGTACAGTCCACTCTGTACATCTGTTCAGTTGTTAAAGGAAAACTGTTAAAGTTTAATGTTTAGCTCTCACGAAAAGAGACATGGTTAAATGTCCTTGAAGTTATTATTTCTGTTCATATACACCTGGTGACAAACAGAAGGAAAGAAAACTATATAGATACTGATCTTAACAATGAGTCGTTATCTTTCTGTTGTAATGAGTTGGACCTATTCTGTTTGGTTGTCAAAAATTAAAGTGTGTGTGTGTGTGTGTGTGTGTGTGTGTGTCAGTGATGCACCTGATAACATAAAAAGGAAGAAATTTGTCTATATACAGTGTAAAACAAGGAGAAAAATAGAAAAAACCTACGAGTGCTGTTTATTTTTGCAAATAAAAGTTTGTAATTAATCACTTTATTCCTTTTGTGTTTGTATGCGGGTAAGAGTTCGGGTAGGGGGCCCTGGCTTGTCTTAGACACAGGCAAGGGGGCCTTCAAGGAGAAAAGGTTGGGAAACACTGCTCTAAGCGATGCTGGGTAACGTCACTTCTGTTGACGTTCAAACAAAACAGAGAGCTAGCTCGCTACTTCCTCCCCCTCCCTCCCGGGTTGTCCAAAGAGATAGCTTTTTTTTACAGTGTATTCAGGACACAGGCAACTAGTGGATGGTGAGGTAATGTTTGCTGTAAGTGACAAAAAATGTTTTAGCCTAAAAAACGTATGACATCGCTTAGAGCACCTTTAAAGATAATCAGGTCGCTGCCATGATTTTTTTTTAATTTCATCTTATTACAGATTCCTTGTTGAATCGGTACCTCCTTGAAAATTCCTCAGCATCAGAAAACTCCATAGGGTTGAGACTAGGGCTGGGCGATATGGCTAAAACAATATAAGTATTTCATCTCAGCTGATATCGATAATTATTGATTTAAAAAAAAAATCTATTTCAGATAACAACCAGAAGAAAAAAATGTTCAACTTAAACACTTTTATTTTAAACTTAACCTTCCTCTGATTTTAATCACCTCAGTTATCAATCAAAGCAAACAGGGAAAAGAAATAGCAACACAATCATGAAAAACACTCAAATAAATAAATGTGCACATAAGTCTGAATGAAAAGCAGCACTGGTTGAAGCCTGGAAATATTGTAAACAAAGTAGCTTAATTTGCTAGTTTATCATAGTCTACTGGTTAGACTGTTCAGTTTCCCCACGTGTGTTTAAGTTTCAAATGAATACTTTTTCTCCTTGGGACAGGCCCTGTGGCGACTAAACCCGAGCCGTCGGTTCCAAAACACCAGTTACCAGTTAGTTCAATAAACCCTGTGTTAGTTAACCTAGAGTTCTGCGCATTCACAGCGAACTTCTAAAGGCATCATCTATTGAGAGTCGAATCCATGAGTGAAACCGGCAAAACGAAGAGCACCGTATTTTTCAGAGGCGGAGTAGCAAGTTCTCCTCGAGGCTTACGAGGAGGAGAGAACTGTAATAACAAAAAAAGAGCAATAGCTGAGCGTCTGCCAAGGAACGAGACCTTGCTTGACAGAGAATAGCCTAACTGACCGTGTGTAAATGCATAAGTTTAGGATAGCCTATGAATGTCAAAAGCACAATTAAATAATTCAGTGGACATTACGTATTGTATTGATTGCTTTGAATGACGCTTTCTTAAACTAGCCTACCTTGCCACAGATTGAGTGGGCCATAGACTCCTTGAGAATCCCAAATGTAATTTTCTATTTTAACGCGGATTCCGCAGCTGTGGGCCAAGTTAAACCTTTGCGCTCCAGCATCTGAAGGGTGATGAATGTCGGAAGGCATGGGTAGCCTATCCTCTATCCCCCAGTAGCATACCCATCAAGTTCTCCTGTAATTGCACATATAATTAAGTTACAGCCTACACATTAATTAGTCTGTAGTGGATCTGATAATATTCTAGTAAGGTGTAGGCCTGCCCTAACGCACCCTGTTGAAATATTAGGTCATATTAGATTCCCGGTACATCCTGGCATCGTGTAGGCCTACTGGGCCCACCATTTCGGCTCCACGTTTGTGATAAGATGTGAAGCATCACATATCTGGCAATTATTCAAATAAAAATGTGTTTTAAACACCAACACCATTAAGAGAGCATCCAAAAATAGAAGTGGCCTATGACCTATCCATTCGATCTTAAGGACATTCTGAAAAAGCCAAAGCCTGTTAATTGAAAGCTCACCAGCTAAGACAGCCTATTGTCGGTGCACATTTGGAACCTTAATATGTGATGCCGACACTTGATCCTCGTGGGTTTGTGTCCAGGTAAACGAATGAAGCTGCACCTGCTTTAGCACAAGGCAAACTTTACGCACCGACCGACAGCTTGCCGATATGCTCTGCGTCTTCAACACTACAAAAACTCCCAGTCGGAGAGCGATCGTCGATGAACATAATTTGGAGAGTCAAAAATTGTAGCCTATTAAAAAACGATTTTATCCCAAATGCAATCAACATTCTTAACCAAACTTAGTGACAACACACATACCTGGCTGAGCTGTTATGCAGTCTATATTTTAACTTATTTATTCATTTTCTATATGTTTTCCCTTTTTTGTATTGTACTTGTTTTAATTATATCTTCAATGTATCTGAGATGTTGTTTGTCCATCTGTCTATGTCTGGTGAGCCAAAGACAAATGTCCACTATGGTGTAGGCTAGCTAGCCTACATTAAAGATTTATTTTATTCTTCTAATCCACCATGCTTAATGTAGGTATGGAGAATGCTTTTCAAGTAGCCTATATTTAGGATTCAGCTGAAAAACTTGCGCCCTTGAAAAACTGGTTTGGAAAAGAAAGGATAGGCTATCATGTGATATCATGGTCTTATCGCCCTCGCACGATGAATTGCACGGATGAATATAACATGATTTTGTGCTTCTTTGTCAATCAGACCTTCGTCAAAATAAAACGCCATTGTGTGACAAGTGTAAAAATAGCGGCTTGGTTGAACATGCACTGAAATAACCGAACATAATTTAACATAACCTGAACAAAACTTACCCCCTACCAGGTTAAGTTCAGAGCCTATGTTACCATAGTTACTTACATAGCCTGATCATTTTTGAATGTTTTGGAACTGAAATCCCAGGTATATAATATAGGGATGTAACGATTACCGGTATAATGGTAAACCGCGATAAAAATGTTGACGATAACAATTACCGTTTTCATTTCAAATATCATGATTATCACTGTTGATTACCACGGCGTGGAAACGGTGTGATTAATCCTTCCCAGCTTCATCAGAGCCTGATTTTGACATACAGTAGGCCTGGTACAATGAAACAAAACTGGTACCCTACTGATTATTTTGTCTAATTGATGGTTTTAACTACAATTCGGAATAGGCTACACCTGATTTTAAAAGGCGGAACATTTTAACCGCAAATGTGCACTGTATCATGTAGCCACTCTGCATCTTTTTATGTTCACGTCCACATTAAATCCATTCCACTCACGTTATCAGGAGAAAACAGTAGCCTAAAGTTTTATTTTGAACGCTTACTTTGGTCTCACTCATTGGATCCAAATAACAGAAATAGCAAACTCCAAGTTATGGTAGGGTAAGCACATAGCCAATTAAACATGAAGAAAAAAGTGAACGGGACACTTTTTGAAACTATTTCAGCTTGTGTAGGCCTATCAGTGCTTTCTGAACATATTAAACACACTTATACACATTAAACACACAAATACCGTGATATACCGAAAACTGTAATAGTTTTGGTCACTATAACCGTGAGGTTAAATTTTCATACCGTTACATCCCTAATATAATATATATACACACACACACACTATTATCTGCTCTGCTGGAGAATGGCCGTCACTGCTCCATCACTGCAGGCCAGGGCTAGGAGGACCCTGTCTGGCCCATCATGCACCACATACCCAGTTAAGTTCAGAAGTTCAGAGCCTATACCATAGTGACTTACATAGCCTGATCGTTTTGAAACTGAAATCCCAGGTTTACCGCTTACTCTGGGCTAACATAGCCTACCCAGTTAAGCCAATAAACCTGCTTTCTGGAAGGAATACCCCCCAGAAAGACACAGAAATGGGGGGGGGGGGTTCGGATAACAGAACAAGCCCCCATAGCTCCCATTCATTTTGCACTCCCTCGTGATTGCCCCTAGAGGAACTATGGGTGAAATGCAACCAGTTTCGATACAATATAAGTTAACATGCTCTCCGTAAACAGGCTCTGGCGTAGTAGGCTAGTTTGGAAAGAGATGTTGTTTCACTTCGCCCTGGTCATCGACACAGAACAACATTTGCACTGTTTTCGAAACATCTGCAGAAGATCGACACAACCAGAAACGTCATCTTAACGGATGGATAAAACTACATAGGCCTACATTGATTGGATTTCCAAGAAGTATGCTGCTGACTTCTTTAAAATGACTTCAAGATGTGTTTCTCACCAATATTAGTAGTTAGTTAGTGACGGGTGACCTCGCGAGAGGGAAATGCCAGGTATCGTTAACGTCAACGTTAACTAACAAAATAGCATTGCATTGGCAGCTTGCACATGCCAACATTTCAAGGACACATACATTACAGTTAACAAATGAATCTTACTCGACAATACATTCTCGAGTTGGTTCCACTCACCTTCACGTCTGTCAATGTAGGCTAATAGTCGGACTGTGCTTTCGTTCTACACTTCAACAACGTCCATAATGTGTGTGGCTTCTTCTTCATTTGGATCGAATGTCAGATAGGGCATATATCGCCATCTATAGTATGGACGTAAGCAAGGCAAGATACAGGCAGAGAATTTTCGGGGGAGAACAGGGTGGTACTTTTTTATTGCTAAAATAATACATTTCCAATTATAATACGTTTCCATTATATACTGTTTCTACTACAAAATATTATTTCACTCTGTTTTTGCATTTCAAGCACTATGTTTAATTGAAATAAAACATTCTAGTGATCATTTAACAGAAACGACAGCTCTGGCTTTAGAAAAGGAAACGTTATTCAGCTAGTTTAAAGCTGCAGTTGGCAAGTTTTTTTTTGATCATATTCACTGAAACCGACACTATGCACCGACAGAACAACATAAAAAAAAAAACGCACTTCTACCTCCACCTAGAGCCTGTTATTTGTTTTGCAAAAATCCACAGCTCCCTGTACTTTTGGTCAAATCAGAGCAGGGCTGTGTAAGATCTGACTGTTAATCACAGTCTGGTGCGCACTGACGAGCACAAACTCGATGAGAGGGTGCTCGGTGGTAGTGGGGGAGGATCATGAGCAGGCGCGCCTGCATGGTGTACGTCCGTACGCACTGTGCGTACCATCAGGCTACACAACAACGAGAGAACATTTCCCTTGTGTGTGTGTGTAATGTGTATTCACACCAAATTGCCTCACCATACCTTCCAAACTATGCACAGTATCCCATTAGCTGCATGCCATCAGGCTACACACACACATTTTGTCCGAGCAGGAGACAGAATACGCACGCAGGCACGCAACTAGGCTACTTGTTGTTTTCTTTTACTCGGCTATCTATATATGGTTATCAGCACACAATGTTGAGCTAATTCACTAACTCAATACTCATCATGGATATCACAAGTTTAAACAACGAAAACAAAAAGTGTGGAGGCAGCAAAACTAGAGGAGTTACTCCAGATGGGCAAGAACAAGGTAGGCAATTGGTGTGCTTGTCAGAAGATTAGCCTGGATTACAGCTGTTTAAAGGATACAAGGATACAAGGAAGTTTATTGTCACATGCATATAGTTACTGGAAGTAAGAAATGCAGTGAAATTATGTCTGGTGTCAGCCTATTTGTGCATTTATGGGGGTGGTAAAAAGTGCAGTAGAAGAGGGGTTTAGTAGATTAAGTGGCAAGGGCTGCATAACCAAGGTGGGGGAGGATTGGGATTGGGGGGGGGGCACCAACAAGGAGCACCCAAGAGCAACAGGGGCAAGGAAAAACTCCCTTACCAAGGAAGAAACCTTGGGCAGATCCACGGCTCAAGGGGCTAATCCAACTGCCAGGGGTCTTGGTGTGTGTGTTAGGGGGATGACAAGGGAGATGGGATAGTGTGCTGTGTATGTGGGGAGAGGGCAGTGTGCAATATGTGTGTTGGAGAAGCTTCCTCATGAGACAATGTGCTGTGTATTGGGGGGGGGGGTGCAGTGTGCTGTAAGTATGTTGGGGATGTGTGTTGGAGAAGCTTCCTGATGAAATAATGGGCTGTGTATGTAGGGGAGAAGGGGGGGGGGGGGATGGGGGTGCAGTGTGCTGTAAGTATGTTGGGGATGTGTGTTGGAGAAGCTTCCTGATGAAATAATGGGCTGTGTATGTAGGGGAGAAGGGGGGGGGGGGGGGTGCAGTGTGCTGTAAGTATGTTGGGGATGTGTGTTGGAGAAGCTTCCTGATGAAATAATGGGCTGTGTATGTAGGGGAGAAGGGGGGGCAGTCTGTATAGGGCTGTATCAAGTTGTTCAAATGAATAGGTCATTGTAGACGTTGTTGTTGTATTATTGCATGTGGATGTTGTTATGCTATGTAGGCTACTTTTTTGCTGACCAATGCACGGGGCTAAAACCGGGAAAGGGACAAATATTGTCTACGCGGTTTTTTGTTTGTTTGCGGGGGACGGGGGGCAGGGTTGTGCACAATTCGAATTGCAATTTGGCTTCCTGTTTGCTACCTCAATTGAAATGCAAGTGAAAGTCAAGAATTGAATTGGAATTTAAGAGCCAGTTTCAATTCAATTCTCGAATTTTGCACAAACCTGGCGGGGCGGGGGGGGGGGGGGGGGGTGCATGAGAGTTGTAAACATTCAAAATGTTAACCTACAGTTGTTCGCGTCGAACTTATGGCATCATCTATTGAGAGTCGAAACCATGAGTAAAAATGGCAAAGCACAGAGCAGCCTATTTTTCCGAAGCGGAGCAGCAAGTTCTTTCTCGAGGCGTACGAGGAGGAAAGACATATAATCACTAAAAAAAGCAATACGTGCGCGTCTGCCAAGGAACGAGACCTTGCTTGGCAGAGAATTGCTGACCGCGTAAATGCGTAAGTTTAGGATAGCATATGTATGTCAGAAGCACAAAAATTCAGTAGATAGTAGGCTACATATTGACTGCTTTGTATGAGGCTTTCTTATACTAGACTACCTTGTCATAGATTCATAGACCGTGGCTGCGGTGGAGGATCCGGCACCGAGTAGGCCTAATGAATACAAAAACGTAAGAAATAACCATAGTTGGTCAACCATAATTGGTCTAAACATGCATTAGCTCCAATGCTGAACATGACTGGGATGTATTTCAGATGTCTGCAAAGGAACTTTATAGGTCCATCTCCAAAGGCAAATTGCTAAGGCAGATTTGGAGATGGATACTTGAAAGTAAAGATCGAGGTAAAGAAATGGGCTGTGCAGAGACTAGAGCATAATTTCTTCATGTTTTCTGTCAGTGCATTAGCCTGGCTAACGTCAGACCTCATCTCATTGAGATGGGGTCTGGGAACTAGACATTAATTTTCTCATATTTGAAACGTGGTTTACGAATGACCAGAGACATTGGGCGCTACGAATGTCTATAAAATGCGTCTGTACGTAGCTCATAACGGCTTCGGTGTGTCGTCATCGTCTTGCTGCCCTCCCTCCGTTCTGTGATTGGTTCCTTCGTTGAAAACGAAGTCCATAGAATCCAGGCTGCCTAGCAGCGTGAATAAAATTGCATGCGCAAGGCGCATGCCCATTGCATGAAACACGCAATGGGCAAATAAATGTGACAAACAGTCTTACGTGCATTTTTTTTATTTCTAACTGAAGTGATTGTGACAGATTTCATCACGCATTCTTTGACCATCTCTGATATCAATTTACTAAATGTGTTCCTCGGGTACCAGCTCCTCAATATCAGGAACTAATTCATTGGGCAACGCTGCAATGTTGTGCAATATGGCACACGCAACAATGATATCACATGCCCTCTCAGGACTGACCCTCAGCCCACGCAGGCACTGAAATCTCTCCTTGAGAATCCCGAAAGTCATTTAGATTTTAACTCTTGTTCTGCTTTGGGCCACGTTGAATCTGGTTTGCACTCCAGGATTCGGATCAGGGTATGGGGTGATGAGTGTCGGAAGGCATGGGTATCCTCTATCCCCCAGAAGATACCCATCAAATTCTCCTGTAATTGCACATATAACATTAAGTTAGAGTCTACACATTAATTAGCCTAAAGTGGATCTGATTATTTGCATAAGACGTAACGCACCCCGTTGAAACTTGTTGCTCAAATTAGATTCCCGGTACATCCTGGCATCGTGTACTGACCCTGGCCATTTCGCCTCCACGTTTGTGATAAGGTATGAGGCATCACATATCATCTGGCAATTAGTAAAATTAAATGTGTTTTAAACATCAACAACATTAACAGAGCGTCAAAAAATAAAAGTGGCCTATAGCCTATCCATTACACCTACTTGGACATTTATGCTGTGGAAACCTTTCCTATTCACATAATCTGCCTCGTTTATGGATGGCGCTTTAATAGGCACTTGCGTCCCATCAATGCAGCCAATGATGTTTGGAAAGCCTGAAATAGCCAAGGCCCATTAATTGAAAGCTCACCAGCAAAGATAATTTCGTTGCAAATTTGGAAAAATGCTGCTGACCTGCCAGTTGGTGAAAGTCCACTTTGATGATCCTCGTAGGTTTGTGGCCAGCAAAACAAGTTGCGCATGAACCGCTTTAGCGCAGGGCAAACTTGACGTACCGCCCGACAAACAGTTGCCTTGCCGATATGCTCTGCGTCTCCAACACTGTACAAAAAACTCCCGGTGGCAAAAAAACGGAGAGCGATGCACATCGTTTGGAGAGAATAGACCTCTGAAGTTCTCCTACAAAAAAGCAGCCATCTTTGACATCCGGTATCTGGCGATTTTTCCTATGGGAAAATAACATGGAGATTTTGAATTATCGCACCTGTTAAACTCTCGTGGGGATGAAAAAGTCTGAAATGCAGACGTTTTCCTGAACACACTTTTGTCCTCTGCCTTCGAGTGGATACTGTGATCTCCGGTACGTGAAGGCGGCACACTTAGATTTTTGCTACCCCAGAGATAGGTAGTTAGCTTCAATTAACAACCGGATCTCTTTATATGGGCAAAGATGGCCGTTTTGGTTCTTTTTTGTAGGCGAACTTCAGAGGTCTATTGAGAGCGAATCCACGATGCGTAACGTTCGAAATGTGGGGATGGAGAATGTTGTTTAAATATATTAAAGATTCCGCAGAAAAACGGTAGCGCTCTCGCAAAAACTCATTAGGCAGTCCCTCCAGGATTTTGTGAGGATTTTTTGAGATTGTTGCGATCTAAAATGCCTGATTTCGCGACAACTTTTCTAAAAAATTGCGATGGAAGTTGCAGTGTTTTTAGCTGTTTGTTGCGAAGAAATTGTGAAAATTGACTGGGAAGTGAAAATTACAAAAATAGTTGCGTTTTTTTTTTTATTATTTTAATTGAGGGCAATTAAGGTTAGTAAGACAAAAATCACACTGATCCTCTTGATGCTTATTAAAAAGGATAAGTAAAGGTAAATAGTAAGGGTTACAGAAAATCAAGGTAGGCCTACTTTATTTGTGTAAATACTTTGACTGGGGTAATTCACAAAGCAGTATAACCTTTCGTAGAACTGTCCAAAAAAGACAGCCCCCTAAAAAGATGGCATCATGTCATGTTTCAATACATTCATATATGCTGTAATTCATATTAAGTTCATATATTTGTAATAATTCATATTCTGTGACTTGCATAATTACTAATAGCCAACTAAGTATCTAGTAATTTTATATTGATTTAAACTATTAGACTACACTTTTCTTTAATGTTATTACATTGGTGGTGTGTACGTCTAATTGACTGCCTGCCACTTTAAGGACGTGAGTAGCGTAATTACATTTCTAAGTGGATTGGAAGGCTTGCATCTCACTGTGTTCGGCTACGAGTGGAAATAACTTTTTGCATAGTGCATTACGATATGTGGATGGAATTCGGGATGTTTCTATGTCATTAGTTAAAATAAATGTTAAAAAATAACTCGAATGAAATCATTCTTGGATCACAGAAGAGGTAAATGTCTTGCAATGTTATTGATTTCTATGATTTTGGTAGCACTACACAACTGAGCCCACAAGCTAGCAAACATGACACGAGCTAAAAGACATCTCCAGGTGTAAACGTTTGCCAATGGGTTGCATACTGTAGCCTACTCAAATGTCAGTAAAAGTAGGCCTTAATTAACTTACTTTCATAGCCTAGGTAGGTTAGCAACACCAGGTTGAGAGATGCGCAAGTACAGCAGATCATTAACATTAGCCTTCTATTTATTGTCATTAAAACTGCAGAGGAGTGAACATAGGGCAGTCTCTGGTGTCTGCAGAAGTGAGTGTGGCATCTGACTTAATATTCTGCACGAGGGACTGTTGTGGTAGGTGAAATTTCACGGGGAAACCATGATGATTGGTCAAATTTGCGAAAAAGTTGCGGTGTTTGGACAAAATTGCAAGGTCGCCCAGAATTCACGAGGATTTGCTGAATTTGCGTTAATTGTTGCAATCGCAACATCGCGAATTCCTGGAGGGACTGATTAGGAAAAGAAAGGATATCATGTCGTGGTCTTATCACCCTCTCACAGTGAATAGCCAAAATGATTTGTGCTTCAATGTCAATTGGACCTTCCTCAAAAAGAAACGCCATTGTGTAACAAGTGTGAAAACAGCGGCCTGGCTGAACGTGGCTGAAAATACCCGAACATAACCTGAACAAAACCTACCCCCTACCAGGTTAAGTTCAGAGCCTAAGTAACTATGTTACTATAGTTACTTACATAGCCTGATCATTTTTGAGCTTTCTGGAACTGAAATCCCAGGTTTACCGTTTACTCTGGGTTTACATACCCAGTTAAGTTCAGAGCTTATGTTACCATAGTTACTTACATAGCCTGATCATATTTGAGCGTTCTGGAACTGAAATTCCAGCTTTACCGCTAACTCTGGGTTAACATACCCAGTTAAAGGGACACCAGGCAAGCCTGATGCTTTTTCTCTACGAAACTCCCCCTCGCTCGGTCTGAAGCTCTTTTCCTTTTCTTTGCGTCTTCCGTCAAGGGTTTTCGCTGCTTCTTCGCCGGCTCTGCCATTATACACACGTTTGCAACAATCTCTAGCGTTTAGTTAGCCTGCCTCTGTGCTGTAAACTGATCCTGCTTCGGTCGGCGGGTAGGATACACCGAACTTGCAAGTGCATATTCTTTCTACAGGCAGTAGGGCGGGCGAGAGAGCCTTCATTCGCCCCGTAATGAGTCATTTAACCATATACCGACTTACGAAGATTATTAATTAACACAAAAACGTTGCCTGGTGTCCCTTTAAGCCAGTAAACCTGCTTTCTGGAATACCCCCCAGATGCCTTTCCATCTGACTCGCCTTGCTGCTGGCGAGCGTTGAAAACAGCGGCTCTCCAGCAGTGAAGCAGCCTGTAGTCGACCAGTGGGTTCCGGTTGAGCCGCGGCCAGGCTCCTCTCCTCCCTCCGGTGGCAGTGCTACGTCTCACCGTCTCCACCTTAGCTGGGTCGGTGGCCACTCTGGCAGCTCCCACGACATGGCCCAGGAACCCGGTTTGCCTCCGGAATAGGTGCAGTTTGAGCCCAGCACCCCGTATGGCGTCGAACACCTTCTCCAGATTTCCTATGGCACCGGTGAAGTCTGTTGCATGACACAGGATGTCGTCCAGGTAAACCACACAGCATGTTTGTGGACTGCCCGCCAGGACACGCTCCATCAGCTGCTCGAAGTTCACTGGCCTGTTGCATAGGCCGAACGGAAGTACCCGGAACTGCCACAGCCCTTGCCCGATGGTGAACGCTGTCTTCGGCCGAGGTTCCGGGGCTAGCTCAATCAGGAGCAGGAGCGAGGGAGGGGGTAGGAGTCTTTCCGGGTCACCTGGTTGAGGCGCCTGTAGTCAACACAGAACCGCCACGAGCCGTCCTTCTTCCGGACAAGTACAGCCGGCGCAGCCCAGGGACTACTGATTGGCTCTATTACTCCTGCCGCAGCCATTTCCTTGATCTTTTCTTCAGCTGCTAGTCGTTTGGTGAACAGTAAGCGGTGAGGTTGAAGTCGGATGGGCCGGGCATTTCCAGTGTCGATATCATGTTGGATAAAGTATATGGTAGGAGCAGGCTTCACTCAGTTTGAGAGTGCTTGGCCAAACTTAAATGTTAACTCAGAAAAAAAGGGACCGCACTTTGCATATATGTGTTTTATTGCACAGACGCGTTTCGGCTTAGCGCCTTCCTCAGTGTGCTCAAGTGGGTACATATACAACCTCACTATCGTGTTGGACCAGGCTCGTTCGGGTGCAGTCCTCATCTCTTGCGTCGAAGATGTGGATGTACACTGCTAGTAGCCTCCGCACCTTGCTGCCTTGTGCTTCACTCAGCCCCTCACAGCTACGAGTGCAGAGTTCATTTATGGCTTGTCTTGTCTCTACAAAGGGCAGCGCTCTCTGAGCGGAGAGTGGTGTTTGCTCAACCCGGTTGGCGTGAGCTGAGCCCTGGCGGACTCAGCAAGCGGACCTGGATGAGACCTGTTGTTTTCGCGGGCTTGCGTTTCACGGGCCAGCTCTCCGCACTTCATGCTCTGTTTTCCCCGCCGTGTGCAACACTACGCTGCTCGTCCCCAAATGTAGTGTGAACCGAGAAATGTCCACCACAGCCCCCCATTTCTCTAGCATGTCCAGGCCGAGAATGCACTCATCCTGAATGCTAGCCAACCAAAGCCGGAGGCCCGCCGTCTCACCGTTGATGCACACCACTTTTTGCCCATACAGTTCCGCTCGCTCTCCGGTAACTGTTGTGATGCGCGTTTTTGTCTCTTCCCAGCCTCTGGGTCAGCGAGATGGTGGAGCCAGTATCGATCAAGGCGCAACACTGAGTCCCGTCTAGCGTGCAGTCCACATAGAGTCCTCTTGTTTGGCCGAGCCAGCCCAGCAGGTATGTCGCCAGCGGCCTCTCACCATTGTAGGGGGGCAACTTGACGTTGGAGCGCCCTTCTGCCACTGTCGCACCGGGGACCGGACGGTTTCCATCACTCCCGTGTGGAGCGAGTTCCAGTGGCGGAATGCTGCCATCAGCCCGGTTCCTCTCCTCCTGTGGCCGTCTGGGAAGGAAACTCATCATCGCCGGGGCATTGGTTGCAGCTTTCTCCTCACGTCCAGTAGGGGTCGACATCCCACTTCTGACACCAATGTAACAAATCTCAAAGTTTGTCTCGGAATCAATTTATTGGATTAACACACTCCAACACACGAACCCCGTTACACAGGTAACACAAGGGAGGTCAATCAAACAAGCATGATACACAAACAGGGTAGTCACATACAATACATGGGGTAAACACATGAGGTACAACCTAAAGTCAAGTCAAGTTTATTTATATAGCGCATTTCATACACAGGTCATTCAATGTGCTTTACATAAACAAAACCAAACAATAATAACAAATAAAAGCATAGAAAGGCAATATAGTCAAAGAATAGTTCAAAAGGTAAAGATCTTAATAAAGAGAAAACATAAAACACAAGGTAAAATCATTTAAAAATAAAGAATAATTAGTAAGCAAAAACAAAGGCAAAAGTAGTAAAAAAGTAATAAAAGTCAAGGTAGAATAATTATCAACCCAGATAGCAAACATACACTGGGACGGAACTGGGCCACACCTACCACAACGTCCGGCACGGATCTGCATAATGGACCTGATCCGGCGTCCAAACGCACATCGGTCCAAAATTGGTCTGGATCTGTTTGACGGATCTGGTACCAATAAGGGCTAAGACTGGCCCAGTTCCGTATGGTAGTCTGTGTTACTGACGTGTTCCAGATCTGTTTATCATATGCAATACGGGTCCGCTTATTGTGTGTGGTACAGACCCGTTTATCAGACATCAGCCGGCTTTATTTGAGATGTGAAATGTGATTGGTAATTAGGGCTAATTATCCTGAAAAATCTGTTTGCTACACATTTGCTAACAGGTTCGTTATAGGTTCACCCAGGCTAAAGTTCGTAACGTTTTCCCAACAGCTCAACTGATAAACATAAGCTAGGCTACAAACACAAGGAGGGTAAAAAAACTTTACACATAAGTGTCTTATTATTTTTTTTATTCAACAACCTGGCTGTAGAAGTGCAATCCCAGACAAAGTTTAAGTCGTGTTAATTCCACTGTTCCCATCGATATTCAGGCTGTCCTCCTCAGTCATCTCCATGGTCAATCTGAAACAACACAAAATAAACATTAGCCATTTATTCCTTTTTGCAAATAGGGTCACAATTACACTCGTTTTTTTATCATCAGTGATCCTGTTAGCGTTATCACTGTTTTTTCCAAAATAGTTATTGTGATGGCTGTTTTGCTTAAGTTAAGCTAGTTGTTGTTGCTGGAAAATAATAGTAAAGTTATCAATCGCTCGGTTGCTTGTTGTTGTCTCTGAATAAACCAACAGAGATAAAAAGCAGATAGCCTACTACCTTGAAAAGTTGGGCTGTCCTAGTCCAACCCCAGGCTGGCACATCATGTCAAAAGATTGATAGTGAGCAAACCAAAGATCCTTGATTAACATTACTGCTTGGACTTCTGCATGCGTGGCAAGAATATGGGGTTGTTTTATAGCACTGTTAGATCTGACACAAACAACAATTGACTACTTTTACCACTGCTAGGTAATAATAAAAATAATGAACGAACATATGATCAATATTGAGCCAACTATATCTTCTTTTCCAGCCTTACTGTAGAAATGAAGTGGCCATGGGAGCATAGTGCACCCCCATGGTTTCTAAATTTGTGCCATTCCAAAATACCTTTTTTTTTCTTTAGCAGCCAGTTGACAATGAAGTAGGGAAAGGACAGTCAATTTAGCAGAATCAGCACCTTAATTAATATCATTACCACCTGGGTCAGCTGTGAAAAAATGGTCTTTCGGCTCATATCCGTATCACAGGTTTGGGCCAAATCAGTGTTTTGTATTTTAAACGCATCTCCTGACTTCCAGTTGAGTTGCGGAAATTGGACCTAGGACAAATCTGTAAACCGGTGATAAAACAGCATTGCTAGCAGAGCTGAAACCTGTATCAGGAGTAGACCTGGCCCACAGTCAGATACCGTATGTCCGCTACAGGCGGATCTAAAGGCTTTTATGCGGATCCGGCCCAAAGGAAATTGCTATCTGGGAAGGCAGATTCAGAATTTGTAATTCGGCGCAGTTAGCAGAAATCATCTGAGAACAGTTTGGTCTTAAGTCTACATTTAAAACTGGCTACAGTTGGGGCCTTTTTGATGTCATCCGAAAGTTGGTTCCAGAGCTGAGCCGCATAAAGCTGCTTAGTTCTAACAGTAGGTTTTACTAACAGGTTTTTCACCTGGGACCTGAGAGGATGAGAAGGTGTGTACTGCTGAAGCATGTCTGATAGGTATTTATAGGTCCTGCTCCATTTACTGATTTAAAAGCAAGCAATAGTTTATAATAGTTAGTTAATAGTTAAACTAGATGTACCGCAGAGCGGTACAAAATATGACCGCCGCCCAGTCCAGCACATTTGGTACACAAAAAGAAGTCATGCTTTTCAAGTTGTTGTTATGTTTTATTTTGTCCAATATTTTTGTGTCTGTAATTGAGTGTGTGCAGAGCGTGTGGTTGTTTTTGTGTATAGTGTGTTTCTGTGTGAGTTTATTTGTGTGGAGTGTGTTTGTGTGTGTTTACATGTGAGTTTGTTTTTTATGTGTGTGTGTGTGTGTGTGTGTGTGTGTGTATGAGTGCATGTGTTTGAGTGTGTTTGTGTGTGTGTGTGTGTGTGTGTTTTCAGCCTTTGTGTCTGCGCATGATTTGTCTGTGTGTGTGTTTTTGTGTATGTAGGGTGTGTTTAATATAATTATTCAGATAATTGTATTTTTGTTTTAGGTCAAGCATGTTTGTTCATGTTTAGTTATTTATTGTTGTTATTATTAGTAGTAGTATTATTATTATTATTGTTATTATTATTCATTTTTTAATATTTGCAGTTTTGTGTAATTATTTTAATTAGTATATGGTTATTATATGTATAGCATACATATTGTTTGTGTGTTTAATGTGTGAATATTTGTTTAATAAATGATTTTATGAATTTTACAACTTTCTTTTTTCCACACCTCATTATGATTGGTTGTATAACATATGTTGAGGTGGAAAAAAGAGGGGGGAAAAAACTGTTTTTTGTTTTTACTTAGGCTGTGCAAAGTTCAGGCCTTCATTTGGTGGAGGCTTGGAGCATTTTTTTGTGAGGTTTTTGTTGTATAATTTTATTCTTAGATATAAAGTATAAGACGTTAGACATAAAATAACATTTTTCTATGTATTGATTGTAATAAAACATTATTTATTGACAATGCAAAGTATTTTCATTGTGTTGAAATATTAACTACACATTGTAACAACTATTCATCTCAATTTTATTATTTAAGGAATATTGTGCCACAGGGGCGCAGGAGAAATTTTTAAAGCGAGGGGAATCAAATTGTGAACACAAACTTATAGTCATATTGGATTGTCACCTCAGGTTCACTTTCGACCATCATATTTTAAACTTGCCAGAATATTAAGATAATACCATTGTTTGTTTTCAAAATTTTTGTTGATAAAAAAGATCAAAACTGTGAGATGAGCATAACGCCAGATCTGCACTCTACAAGCTTCTTGCAAGCCTATGTGCAATTCTGCTTGAATTTGAGTTTTGTTAATTTATTTCCCACTACTTGGGCCAATGATAGAATTATTTAATAGCAACATGGGATGTTGATATTTTATGAAGCCATGAATGAACAAAAGTTCATCATGTTTATGATCCAAATAGCCTACATGATCAAATAGTTAGGCCTACTGACAGGCAGACGTACATGTAACATCGCTAAATTCCCAGCTTGTTTAGGACCCCACACCAGAGAGGGTTAAAGCGGAGCTAATCAAGGATCTTTTCCCACATTGAACGCGTAAGAATGCTATACATCACTCTGGGGTGTGGTAGCCTACTCTCTGGGATTTATGCACCAAGGTAATTGAAGTAGCCAATATGATGTTTGAGATAAATGATTTAGAACAATAACGTTGGGTAAGACTTATAATGTAGTGAAGTTAGTAAGTTAGTGAAAACGAGTTGATTAGTAAGCTATTGAGTTTGTTATCAATAAACAATACACATAACAGCTAATGTTGGGATGAGCAGGCTAGGCTACTATAAATTCTCACATTATACCTGGGACTGATTCTATTTATACCAGGCCAAATAAAGGCCGGCCCCCAGAAACTTTAAGCTGAAGACAGGCACGCTGCTTGGTTGGCTCAGCCAAATCACACACTGCATGCGTGAAACAAACACTAACAACTTGGACATCACAATAAATGAGTATGTTCATAAATAAATTTGCACTGATAAAGAGTTTTAATTGACAGAAATCATTTTGTTTGTGTAGGTTATCATCTAGAAATTACAAGTCTTTCTAAGCATCCCATCAGTGGTTTTCAAAACTGCTGTAAATGGTTGTGCTAGGGTTAGTGAGTCTGGCCATGCGAGTGGAACTTGGACGTCTCGTCTTACCTGCTGATCCATTAATATATTCACTTTTAGGTTCATCTCTGGTCAAAACCTGTGTCATATTAATAGCATAAGCCGTATCTGCATTAGATTGCAATCTATACTTGGCATTGACAAACATGAATGCATAAAGCCACTAAATGATGTGTGCTTACTGCGCTAAAGAGTTTTACATAGTTAGTGTTTAGCTTATTATTATTTAGGGTAGGCCTACGTATAAGGTTCTTTTCCCTTATCAAAAGTGAGGGATACGATGTTTTTTTTTTTTTTCAGCACTGCAGAGGACACATCTCCCACGTTATACGGGACGTATACGGGATCGTAAGAGGCAGTATAACGCATGACCAATAGAAAATCAGTGTTCGAGCAAGAACTTGTGAAGAACTAGAAAGTTTAGGTTAAAGAACTATCATTTTCAAGTCGACGAAATGGCGGTTTCAAATTTTGACTGTAAGAAACAAAACGTATATGCATACAAAATTTTAACTGTTAACTATGCTAGCGTAGTTTAGGCTATAGTTTAGGCTATAGTTTAGCCTAAACAGCACAAGCAGACGCATAGCATGAACGGACCGTGAACAGGTTATAGCCTACTGAAGAAAAATAAATAAAAATAATTTAGGTTATAATGAGAAGAATTTGCTTTTTTAGTTAGAATTGTTTTGTAATGTAACGATTAGAATGTAACGTTACTGCCACATTATGACAATAGATTAAACATCGCTAAAACATAGGCTACTTATCGTCTTTGTCTACCATTTGTACTTTGTTTACAGTAGCCTACGAGTCTTGTGATGAGAACGTGCAAAGGAGCAGTTTGGCCCAAAAGGTGGTGAAGATCGCCAATGATACCATCAACTTGATTAATTCAACAGAGGCAAAAAAAAGCCGCAGTCCAGCGGACTAAATTCCTCGAAAAGAGGATTGAGAGTTTGAGCAAGGAGTTACAAGAAAAGACGGAGAGGCTGGCGTTGTATGAGGATGATTGGTGTGGATCAGGTTAGCCTACTAATAAAGTTGCTCTAATGACTAAAGGATGGATGAATGGGATTCTTTTAGAACATTATTCTACGTAAACAATCTTAATTATAGGAGTGGTCAATTTAAATATCAGAAAGTCACCTGCTCATTTGTTACTTTTCAGATGTGCCACCGCCAACAACGACTCGGCCATGTGTACAACAAGAAGAGGAAGGAAAAGAGAGTTAATTTGTTGTTTTGTAGACTATGTTAAGATAGTCTAATTGTTTAGGCAATGTTCGATTTGTCTGTTCCAAGCATGGTTGATTATCAATGCTGTTGTGTTTCGTGTGTAATTGTTTAGTTTAGTTTTCATTTGTGTTGTTAATTTGTTTATAACAGTTATTTATAGCCTATCTATTTTTTATTATTTGGATGTATTATTTTGAATTAGAGTATTGGCAAATGTATTTATTTATTTTAATTAGCCTATGGCTATTACATGCAGGCTAGTGTGTATTATAGATTAGATAATGTCTGTATTATGTTTGTTTAATAAATTATTGAATTCATTCTATAACGTTCTTTTGTCCACAAGTCATTATTATACTATAACAATAGAATAAATGGTTAGCATCATAAATAGATGTTGGGGTGTTTTGAAACTTTCCATTGGGGTAGGGGGTGGGGGCTGTAAATGGTGGTGACTTTAATTGGGGGCCAAGCAGCGAAGCTGCGAAGGCACCCATTGTGTTTCTTAGTTTTCTTATTATTATAAATCCTCTGCCATTGAAGTCTATGGCAGCCCATAGAACCGTCTGGTGAAAAGTTGTGAAATTTGGCACACTAATTAGGCAGTACACCATGATTAATTTCAGCAAGTTTTAAGTCCGCACCCCGAGCACTCTAGCGCCACCAACAGGCCAAAGTTGGACATACTTTCACGCACGTAACTTCTGACCCGTTGGCTCGATTTTGAAAAATGAGCTATCCTTTGAATCCTTGGACCAAGCTGAGTTCAACGCACCCTATGACGTCATTTTCCGCCATGATGGATTTTCCGCCATATTGGATTTTAGTGAAAGTGAAACTAATCTTTCACAGGTCACAAATTTTGTCCGATCGTCACCAAACTTGACACACATGATCTTCAGGCCATGCCTCATTAATGCATTGCTTTTTGTCTTCGGAACTAAAACCGTTCGCGCGTAACAGCCAATCGAAATTTGCGGCGAAGCCGCCAAACAGGAAGTGAGCTCATATCTCAGCAACCCATTCATCTATCATAACCAAACTTAGTCCATGGACTCAGGACCCAATCAGGGGGACGCTCAAGAAATCTGGTGACCTTTGACCTCTAGGGGGCGCTGTAATTAAGAAACATGCCTTTTGGCCTGTAGCAGCAGTTGTGCTTAGAATTGAAACCCACTAGTGGTGTCTGGTACTACTGTTGAAGGTCCTTAGGCCGACCCAAGCAAACTTGTGATGTCATCATAATTGATTCGGCCGCCATATTGGATTAAATAGAAAACACATAAAAGTTTTGGCAGGTCACAAATTTCATCTGTTCCTCACCAAAATTGGCAGAGACCATCTTCAGACCATGCCTGATGAGTGCATTGCGTTCTGGAACAATTGACAGAAGCTTTGGCCTGTACCAGCCAATCAAAATTTGCGGCGAAGCCGCCAAACAGGAAGTGATTTCATATCTCAGCAACGCTTTCATGTATCAAAACCAAACTTAGTACATGTACCTCAGACCACATCGGGAGGACGCTCAAGAAATTTGGTGACATTTGACCTCTAGGGGGCTCCGTAATTGACAAAAATGCATTTTGGCCAGTAGTTGCTGATGCGCATTATTTTGCAATGGAAGTCAATGGCAGCCCATAGAACCGTCTGGTGAAAAGTTGTGAAATTTTGCACACTAATTGGGGACAGTCCAATAATTCATTTCACCAAGTTTCATGCCGGCACCTCAAGCGCTCTAGCGCCACCAACAGGCCAAAGTTGGACTTGTGTTTACGGACGTAACTTTTGACCTGTTGACCCGAATGGCAAAATGAGGTATCATTGGAATCCTTGGGCCAAGCCGAGTTCAACACACCCTATGACGTCAATTGTTGACCTCTATGTTTAAATCACAGCAAGTGTGATCATATCTCAGTCAATCTTTTATTTTTGATGTGAAACTGATGACAGCGAGTTCCATCCAGTTAATTCTAATGCGTGCGTGCAAGGGTGGGGCGGGGTGGGACGGGACGGGCAGGGGCGGTTGCGGCGGTGGGCTGGCTGGGTGAGGGGGCGGCGACACTCAGCCCTGGTTCAGCCACACAAAATCAGTTATGTTTTGATGTGAAACTTGACCTTGTAACTCAGCCAATCTTGGGTTGTTTGACATGGAACTTGTTGTGACTGCTTAATGCCATATGCCTGATGCCACGGCATTGAGTTGCATGGCAAATCTGGACTTCTGGACTGCTGAACTGCCTGCTTGGCCCCCTCATTGCTGCTTGCAGCTATATTTTTGGGTAGAATTGCAACTTTGTAGTACAACGTCACATATGTTTATAGGCGTAGGCCTATTTGACATCCTCAAATTGAAACCGTTTTTTGTCTCCATTTAGTTAGGCTGTGCAAAGCTCAGGCTTTCATTTGGTGGAGGTTATCATCTAGAAATTACAAGTCTTTCTAAGCATCTCATTAGTGGTTCTCAAAACTGCTGTAAATGGTTGTGCTAGGGTTAGTGAGTCTGGCCATGCGAGTGGAACTTGGACGTCTCGTTTTAGGCTACCTGCTGATCCAATAATATATTCACCTTTAGCTTCATCTCTGGTCAAAACCTGTGTCATATTAATAGCATGTAAGACTTATCTGCATTAGATTGCAATCTATACTTGGCATTGACAAACATGAATGCGTTCGCTTTATGCATAAAGGCACTAAATGATGTGTGTTTACTGCGCTAAAGAGTTTTACATAGTTAGTGTTTAGCTTATATTATTATTTAGGGTAGGCCTACCTATAAGATTCTTTTCCCTTATCAAAAGTGAGGGGGACGATGGTTCTTTTTTATCAGCACTGCAGAGGACATATTTCCCACATCCCGCTCTGACTGCGCGTCTGTTGTGCTAACAATGCGTAAGAGGCAGTATAACGCATGACCAATAGAAAATCAGTGTTCGAGCAAGAAGTTGTAAAGAACAAGAAAGTGTAGGTTAAAGAACTATCATTTTCAAGTCGACGAAATGGCGTTTTCTTCACCGTCTAAGATTGCAAAATTGGACTCTGAAGATAATTCCTATCTGAGGGAGAGGTTTCAAATTTTGACTGTAAGAAACAAAATGTATATGCATACAAAATTGTAACTGTTAACTATGCTAGCGTAGCCTAGGCTATAGTTTAGCCTAAACAGCACAAGCAGACGCATAGCATGAACGGACCGTAAACACAGGTTATAGCCTACTGAATAATAATAATAATAATAATAATAATTTAGGCTATAATGAGAAGAATTTGCTTTCTTGGTTAGAATAGTTTTGTAATGTAACGATTAGAATGTAACGTTACTGCCACATTATGACAATAGATTAAACATCGCTAAAACATAGGCTACTTATTGTCTATCATTTGTACTTTGTTTACAGTACGAGTCTTGTGATGAGAACGTGCAAATGAGCAGTTTGGCCCAAAAGGTGGTGAAGATTGCCAATGACATCATCAACTTGATCAGTTCAACAGAGGCAAAAGAAAGCCGCAGTCCAGCGGACTAAATTCCTCGAAACGAGGATTGAGAGTTTGAGCAAGGAGTTACAAGAAAAGACGGAGAGGCTGGCGTTGTATGAGGATGATTGGTGTGGATCAGGTTAGCCTACTAATAAAGTTGCTCTAATGACTAAAGGATGGAAGAATGGGATAGGCTATTTAGGATCTTTTTAGAACGTTAGTCTGCGTAAACAAGCTCAATTTGTTTTTGACTCTTTAGATGTGCATGTGCCACCAATCATCCTGCTGCATACAGCTGACAGCTGCAGCTGCTCAGCTTAATTAGGCTACTTTCCATTTCGCATCGCCGACGTTGAGTTGTAAGATATCTAAATCAACTAAAGCTTGACTGAAATATTGTAAACATTTACTTTTAAAATGTATGGGAGTAAATCACGTATAAGAGTATAAGAGTGAAACCACCGATTTATTTCGACGGGTTTCCGCATGTTTCTGCTGAAAAACTGCTAGGTTCATCTCGAGCTGCACGTTATCATGAGCGCATTTACAGCATAAACTTTGCGAAGTACCTGGAAAGGCTGGCAAGCAAGCCGCAGGGGATTCACTTCCCTCTTAGGTAGGCCTAAGCTAAGGCAGCAACACGCGCTTGAGAGATGCGTGTAGACATCAAACCATGGAACGAACACAAGTTCACCCGACTGCTGTTCCCGCTGTTCATTCTCGTGAAGTTTTTTCGTTTTTCATGCCCTGAATGCTAATTCGGTTTTATCTTCCTACTGTATGATTCACTGTCGATATAACTGCATACGTGTCTGTCAGCTTGACTCAAGGGGAGACGGGGGAGGGAGCCTTCATTAACTTGCGGGGCCCTACGCAACTTGCGCATGTATGCGTATAGGCAGAACTGACCCTGCATTTAAGTGATGCGCAACAGCCATTATGTGCCAGAATGTTCATCACACACTACATTCAGGTGGAGAGTGAAAGAGTGAATGAACCAATTACACACTGGGAGGATGATTACTAGACCAAATTGAATGAACCAAGTTGGGAATTTAACCAGCAAATCACAAAACCAAACTCTGCAAAAAGTGCCATGGAATCTTTAACAACACAGAGTCAGAACCTCAATTTAACATCTCATACAAAGGACAACATCTCCCCAGTACAGTGTCCTGTTACTGCAATAGGGTATTAGGATCAATATTTGTTTGGTGGCTTTTGGCCACAGGGAAGAGTGCCACCTACTGGGCAACCACTAACACCACTTCCATCAGGAACCTACTCTTCCAAAAAGATCTCTTACCCAAGTACTAACTCAGCCTGTTTAGCTTCAGTAATTCAGCAAAGTCAAGGTATCTGCTGGTCTGGCTGCTGGCTAAAAACAAAAGATGAAAGGCATAGGCTATATGATTCTAACTGTCTCACTGAATTGCATTATGAACACTCAATTCCCACAGGTATCTGCCAGACAAAAATTACAAAAACATGATTAATTCATAAATTTCATATGTATAACACATTTTATACAACCCTACTATGATTTTATACAACCCCGCCCCCATCTTGCCTGTTCATATTTCTGAGAAATTCCTGAATTATGTGCATGTAAGTGTACGTGTTTATGTGTATGTGTGTGTGTGTGTGTGCATGTGCTTGTGTGTGTGCCTGTGTTTGCCCCCTGTGTTTGCCCCTGTGTGTGTGCATGTGCATGCATGCGTACATATGTCTACTGTGTGTGTATGTGTGCGTACATATGTCTACTGTGAACATATGTGTATAGTATAATATAGTATAATATATAGTGTATCTGTGTATGCACATGTGTGCATATGGAATGGCTTTACATGGGCCCTGGAGGCAAGCATACGCAAACAACTGGTCATTCTAGGCCCTACAATTCTCAAGATATTCACAGAAAAGTCTGTTCAACCATCTACAGGACAGTTGGTGTACAGTCACTAAATGTACACATAAATTAATTTATTATATGGCCCCCCATAAACAAAATTCAATGAAAGTTAGCATATATTCAGAGGGTGTCATAATGATCATACACTTCCAATTTCGTGCAGTTTTGACCATGTCAGCCAGAGATACCTGCGATTACAACACCTCATTTTTGCTTTTTCATTTTAAACTAGGTGGCGCTATACATGAAATGAGGGGTTAATGGATAGGTTGACATGGCCCCTTAAGATCAACATACATAAAAAAGGTTGATTCTCCTAGGCCCTACGGTTCTCGAGATATTCACAGAAAACTGTGCCCGGCCCCCTACAGGCCAGTTGGTGTAATATAACAGAAATTAATTTATTGTGTGGCCCCCCATGAACAAAATTCCACGAAACTTGGCGTGCATTCAGAAGGTGTCAAAATGATCCTACACTTCCAATTTCGTGCAGTTTTGACTATGTTAGGTCACAGATACCTACGATTACAACACCTCATTTTTACTTTTTTGTGTTTAACTAGGTGGCGCTATACATGAAATTAGTGGTTATGGAATGGGTTGACATGGCCCCTTGAGATCAACATACAAAAAAAAGGTGGTCCTCCTAAACCTTACGGTTCTCGAGATATTCACAGAAAACTGTGTCTGCCCTACCCTCCTTTCGGGGGGTGCAGTCCAGCGGGGGGGCTACAGATCAAAACGAAAAACGATGGTTCCATGCTATCCATATGGGGTTACATGCCCACCAAGTTTTGTCTACCCCGGTCTTTCAGTGTCCCGGGAATCATTGACGGAAATTTGGACATGCGAAAAAGAAAAAAAAAAAAAAAATCTGACTAAACCTATATGACCGCCGCTTCGCTGCGCGGCGGTCATAATAATAGTGTTTAAAAATTCTGTGCCTTACTGGAAGCCAGTGCAAGGACTTAAAGCCTGTGTTGCAGGTTAACCACCACTGTTGATTAATGGGTACATAAAGCACTCAATATATGTATATAATTTTTAAAAATGTCTCCAAATGGTGTTAAATGCCAGTTTTTGTTGTTTTTAGCATTAGCGGGGGTTTTTTACGCAATTCGGTGATGACGTCACGTTGGGAACTACATGATCTGCGCTTCATTCATTTCAATGCATTTCAATGGACATCGCGGTTACACTTTCAACATAAAGTTTGTATATTTACACTTCGAATTTCGTCACAGCATTTATATCACAGCTACCCTATGATCTACCAATGGTAATAACGGTGCCTGATATCAATTTAGTAATTTTTTTCTGAATTTCGGGAGGTCTCGTTTTGGAGGGTATGTTTTACATTCATTCCTATGGGAAACAGTCGCGGTTACACTTTCAACATAAAGTTTGTATATTTACACTTTGAATTTCGTTACAGCATTTATATGACGACCCTATGGTCTAACAAAGATAACAATGTCTTCCGATTTTAGTTTAATGCAATTTTCTGAATTTGAGAGGCCTCGTTATGAGGCTACATAATGCACCTATTTAGTTCAATGCATTATGCTTATAATGTTACAACACTTTTTTTGTTACGGTCAATGAACAGCACCGAGTGAAAGTCAACATTTTCTTTATGTCTAGTGATAGTGATCATGTCGTTAGTTCAGATAAGTAGGCTACCGGGCAAACTTAGTCAGAAGATCAGAATATAAAGCATCATGATAGCTATGGGCTAACTTTGTCATGAGCTCTCTCTCTGCCTGGTAACACGTGCTGATTGAAGTCTGATGACCTCCACCTGTTCCTGCTCTGCTCTGCCTCACCCTCGTTACCTACCAGCTGCACTGCATTCACCACTCATCATGCCCTCTATATAAAGCCTTGCTTTTCAGTCCACACTTGTCAGATCGTCTGCAACCAGCACCAGTTACCTGCCTGTTTTTGAAAACGCCTCTGACTCTTTGCCTGTGATCCCGGACCCGCTCGACTACTTCTGTGTTCTCCAGCCCCGGTAATCTTGACCTGCCTTCCGTCCCTCTTCTACGACTACCGCTTAGTCCTTGACTGTACTGCTGCTTCGTTTCAATTGCTGTTGTGTGTGTGTTTCCCCCAGGACTTCCCGGATCATCCAGCTCCTGCCATCGCTGTTCGGCTACTGGGGGAACACACACACGCAGACTCTTGGAACTCCTGTACCCCCCCCCCGGAACCCCTGAAACCCCCAACCCTTAAATAAACGTTTGAACGTGACGCTTTTGTGGTCCTCGTCCTGTTTGGTGTCTGACAAACTTTCCAGTCCCACCTGTGAGCCACCCCTGTTGTTGCAAACTTAGCTTCTAGCCACCGCCGATTAGGCTGGTCGTGTCTTCAGCATGAATATTTTCGATAACTACTGCTCGTGATTGATTGCCATTGACATCGTCAGGGTACGGCTTACCAAAGAGGGAGATAATATGGGCAAGTCGCAGTTTTGCAGGTGCTTGTGTGGGCTGTGCCGTCCCGATGGAAACTGTGGTGGAGAGCTGCAGTAACTAGGGAAGCGAGTGCATTTTGGCCGCTGGTCGAGGAGCTCCCCCCGTGACCAGCATATGACATGATCTATCTAGCTATCTATCTACCTGTCTATATACATATCTAGGCTATCTATAGCCTATCTATTTATCTATAATCTGCGCTATCTACTGCTGAACAATCCCTTACTCGTCTCTCTTTACTCCTCTCTCGTTACTCTCAAGGGTCTCAAGGTGGGCTTTGGTCTGTAGCCTCCCCAAGGTGATGTAATGCAATGCATTGTGGGGGGAAGGAGAATCACTTCAAACGCTGTGAAATAGTACCTGCTTTTTCGTATTATATTCCGTATATATATCTATCAAATACAGTGGATAACAGTTTAATTGTTTATTACCAACAAGCAAATTGTGCAAATTCGTTGGAAAATGAACCCTGCAACACGGCCTTTAAGAATGAGTAATGTGGTCAGTTCTTTTAGTTTTTGTTAGAATCCTAGCTGCTGCATTTTGTATCACCTGAAGCTGTTTAATAGTCTTTTTAGGAAGGCCTGTGAACAGTCCATTGCAGTAATCAACCCTGCTGGAGATAAATGCATGAATGAGTTTTTCTAAGTCATGTTTTGACATCAGCCCTCTGAGTTTGGCCATTTTTTGAGGTGGTAAAAAGCTGATTTAGTTATCGCTTTCATGTGGCTGTTGAATTTTAGATCACTGTCAATTAATACACCAAGATTTTTAACAGTATACTTTGCCTTCAACCCTTTTGTGTCAAGGAGAGTAGCAACCCTAACTCTTTCCACCTTTTTACCAAATATAATTACAGTTTTTTCTTTGTTCAGCTGAAAACATTTTTGAGACATGCAGGTGGTGATCTGTTCTATACACTGACACATAGATTCAAGAGGACCATAGTCGTTTGGTGACAGAGCTAAGTAAATTTGTGTAGCTATGATATGATATATTTACTACAAATTACTATATGATATAGTAATTTGTAAATCTGCATAGCTATGATATGAAAGCAAATTATTTTGGATGATTTGTCCAAGTGGGAGCATATAGAGGTTGAATAATAGTGGCCCCAAGATTGACCCCTGGGGAACACCACAGGTCAAGGATGTTGGTTGAGGTACAGTTTCCGATGGCAACAAAGAAGCTCCTTTCTTGTAGATATGATTTTAGCCAGCTGATAACTATGCCTGTAAATCCAACCCAGTGTTCTAGTCTGTGTAGTAAAATATTGTGATCAAAAGCACTAAGGTCCAGTAGCACTAGGACTGATGTGTTACCTGAGTCTGTGTTGAGGCGTATGTCATTGAAAACTTTAATGAGAGCTGTTTCAGTGCTGTGATTTGCCCGAAAACCAGACTGAAAGTAATAAAAAATACCCATTTGATGTTAGAAAGGTGGTTAATTGATTAAAGACTACTTTTTCAATAATTTTGCCAATAAAAGGTAGATTGTATATGGGATATAGATTGGATAAAGGAAGACTACACAAGCTAACACATACATGACAAGGTAAACGCAATTACACTCACTAAAACCAACATCAATATTCCACACACACACACTGCACAGCACCATGGGAGTTCACAGTCATAACCAGCTACATGTAGGCTCAGTCAAAGTCCTTTTAGGCAAGTCCCTCCACTCGGCGGCCATATACCAACGTTTTATGGGCACTCATCGGGCACAGTCTTTGGGTCGAACTGCGCGTGCGCAAGGCTTCACGACACCAATCTTGCTCCAGCGGCGAGATCACAACACATGATTGGCACGATGTCTTCACAACACACAATATGATTGGCTCAATGTATTCACATCACACCACATGATTGGCTCAATGTATTCACATGTCGACGTTTTGCCGAGGAAGGGGTGGGATATGTGTAGACAACGGCCATATTGGCGTGACAAACTAGCCCCATGCATTTCTATGGAGTATTTTTTGAGTTTTTTTCAGATTCTCTTTGTGTTGGTGCTGGACACTATTGTGCGAGTTGGGCTCCCTTTTCATGCAGGTACTGTTGGTCATGGTAGAGCATGTTTAATCACTGCCATTTGAATTTTAATACTTATTTATTTCATTTTATCAGGGTAATTTCTAGAAGGTTGTGTCTACTCTTCACGGAGGACACAGGCTTCTGCATGGAGTTTTAACATTTGTGATCACCTCATTGTGACCTGAGCTGCTGGGCTGCATTGGTAAATTTCTTAATATGCACATTTTTCATTGAATGTTTTATACCTGCATTGGAACATGTCTTAAACTACTTTCTCTGTCCGTAGCAACGGAACATTCACCTTTTTGCCCTCATGTGTCAATGAGCTGTGGACAGTTGAGCATATTGAAAAGTAGGCCTATATTTTCTAGCTATGTTTGAGTGGACTATGCTATGTTGTTTAATGAGGCTGGCAACTAACATGCTTGTTCTCTCCTAAAAGGGACCAGGCCAGCCACTGTTTTCCTGTAACTTGTATGCATTTCTTTATTGTGTTTGTTTGGTTGGTTATCTGACTTTGCCTCTGGGCCTACTACCCATGTGCCCCGTTCATAGTAGCATTGTACATTAACAAGTGGTGCTATTGATGCTGGTGGTTCTCCTCCCTAACTATGTCCTCTGCTTAGGCTATCCCTGTACAAGGCCGGATCCACACTGATGCTTTGCCCCTTCTTGCCAAGGGACCACATTGGGAGACACTGTCTTGGTGTGTACTAGTCTATAACTACAACACGGTGTGATATTTTGTAGTGGTATCTAAAGACCTTAAGTGTGTAGTGCTTGCTGCAACAGGACACGTGTGACATTTTGTAGTGGAATCTGAAGATCTTGAGTGTGTAGTGCTTGCTGTGTTGCATGCTTCGTCTGGTGTTGGGTTGCTGTCTTTCTGTCTCACCAGGGTCCTCCTGAGCAGGGGTTTTGCATTGGCTGATCCGACCTTCCTAGACTGAGGAAAATCCACCAGTTTATAGCAGTATTTTAAGATTAAGAATTTTTCTACTCCTTTTGTACTAAATTGTAATAAATTTGAAATACATTTACATATCTGCCTCTTGTCCACTGTCCCTTTGCGGGGAACATATAGAATTAGCTACACTACATTCAGGGAAAGATCTGTGGGTCCTCCTGCGAAGATATACCGCTTGACGGGTACCACAAGTGTACCTGCAAATAATGTAAGATAGGCTTATGCTGACTGCATCAGTGATCAAGGTATTCTAAAAGGTTATCTATTAATTGTTAATAGGCCTAACTTCTATTCAAGTCATATTTCTGTAACAATTATTTCTATTTCTTATTCACTCGTTCAAATATTCATACAAAGACAGCAGAGTTCACACAGTTCTCACCAGGTGAGTGAAAGTTAGAATGGTGGTCATTTCAGATGTTTTTTTTCAGCACTTCATAAAACTCATTTTGAGAACTTTAAATTATTTGTAGGATATTGTTTGTTCACAACTTGAGCTGTGTATGCAAAGACACAGAGTTCAGAGTTCACAAATTTTGAATAAAATATAGGCTACTTTAAAAACTATTTTTATTAGTATTTAATTTGAGTTATTCCCATGAATTACATTTTATATTGATATGGCATGATGGCAATATAAAATAAACACCGCTAACAATGGTATTAGTTTGCGAGCCTACATTAAATGTAATGGATTAATATTCAACTAAGGTAGACTGCTGTTCACAGCACTAAGCTATTTACAGTTACTGACATACAGAGTCTCTGGCCCTCTCTCACAACCAGGCATAGTGAGCTGGCCCTCTGAAGAAAAAGTTTGGGGACCACTGCCATAGAGTATCCCACCATCATGGTTCTTATATTGCCAGATTCCAGACAATCCCACCTACACAGATATGAATATATATTTCTACTGGCATTCTTTCTAGTGACAATGCAAAAAATATGAAGGGGGGGGGGGGGGGGGGGATCATGATGCAAATATATAGGGTGACATAAGACATATGCAAATATTATCACAACATATAGGCCTACTATCCCAGACTGTCCTGAAAAAGGAATATATATCCCTGTACAAGGCCAGATCCACACTGATGCTTTGCCCCTTCTTATATAGAGATGGCTATTATAAATGACCAAGATAACTAGCTTAAAGGAATTATCCGGAGTAAAATGCACTTTAGATCAGTTTACGGATGATTGGGAGTACATACGTTGAGTTGATCAAAATCATGTCATTCGGATGTGTTTTGAGAAAGTTCGATGTTACCGTTTTTAGTCAAAACTCGTTAGCCTGGAAGTGACCAGGGCATGTCATTTTGCCGCTACAAAACGCTATTTTTATACCTCTTCTACAGTTCCAAACAACATTACACTTAGGTGGTAGTGAGTAGAGGGTCCCTAAAGCCAAACCAAAGTATCCCGAGGTCTTTATGTGGTCGGATAGAGAGTCCAGAATTAATTTCATCAAGCCAGTACCTTTCCGGAAATGTTGCTGCTGCAGCTGGCATCTTTAGGGGAAAGTCCGTAGGAGTCGATTGCATCACGTCGTTGCACGACATCACGTCACGTGACATTTCAAAATTCCAACCTGTTAGTAAGCTAGGGTTTGCTGTTGCATACAACTTCATTTCAATTTCGAAAGAAATACTGGACTATGTTTTTTTTTTTTTTTTTTTTTTTTTTTTTTTTAAACGGCAACGAAATTGTGAATTTCCAGAGCGTGTTACGCCACACTCGGCAATCGACTCCTACAGACTTTCCCCTTTACCTCTCCATAAAACCTGATGAATTAACCCTGTTAATTAACCCAAGCCTGCCAAACTTGACACATGTATAAGAGATATAAAGACATGGATGACGAATAATTTCCTGCTTTTGAACTCAGAAACAGAAGTCAAGGTTTTAGGTTCTAAAAATATGAGGGATATCCTATCCACATCACAGGCTACATATAGTGATCTTCCACTGACCTCATCCACAAGTGTTAAAAACCTAGGAGTTATAATTGACCAGGACCTAGCACTAAATAATCACATAAAACAGATCACCAAAACGTCATTTTACCATTTAAGGAACATTTCAAAGATAAGGAAGTCCAGATGCCGAGAAATGAATCCATGCTTTTGTCACCTCAAGGATAAACTATTGCAATGCTATAACACTGGCTGTAAGAATACCTCTAAAGAGCTTACAGCTTATACAAAATGCAGCTGCTCACACACACAAAAAATATGAACATATTTTCCCCATCCTAGCATCTCTACACTGGCTACCTGTTAAAGGTCAGTGACTTCAAAATATTACTTGTATCTCTTGGTTGGTTGCCTGCATTGAAAGAGGACACCTCATGAAGACGCTCTTTTGTCTGCTTCTGACAGAAGAAGCACTTATCTATGCTGGCAGCAGCTGCTGCTGAACAAGTGTACAAAGTCCCTCTAGATGGACTTGATGCAGTTTGAGGTGTTGCTGCAGGTTCAGAAGATGGTCTACCACGTCTTTTCTGAAGACACTGAGTCCTGCCTGCTTCACATGATTTCTAGTAGTGAATGTTAGCATGCTGCAGATGCTCACTGTTCCAGGTGGATTTGTAGCAGTTCCTGTGCCAAACTGCTTTGTTCTGTTGTAAAATAACTGCACTGTAACATTGTAATCGTTGGCTGATCTGTGATCACCAATCTCCATACTCTCTCATGGGCAAAAACAAGAAATTTGGAATATGTCTCTAGTGATGGGTCATTCACCAGTCCACACATATCTGCCATTGGATACATAGCCCAAAATCTGTTTCTTTTAGAATATGTGTGCCATCACCTGACTAACAGAAAGACACACCTCAGAATATAACCTAACTAGACTCTGCCACCATGAACTATGAAAATGTGCTTGCTCAAATGTAGAAGGCTAGAAAGTCACTATATCACCAACCATGAAGAACAGAGCACTATGTGCTTCAGGTTATTAGATATTCTAAATTGTATAACTGCCAGCTAAACAGCCAACTGTCACTGCTAGTGTCTCTTTCTCTTTCTCTCTCTTACACACACACACACACACCTGTCAGTTTGTCTATCTGATCCTTTCACCCTTTCTTTTTTTCACACTTAACATAGGCTACTGTAGGCCTTACAGACTTCAGCTGATAGCTATGTAAAAGTATTAAACTTGATTTAACAGAGATCTCTGCACTTTGTGCTCTGAATGGGTGTAGACAAGAACTGGCAGAGAAGGCTAGGCCTACACTCAAGCACAATAATAAGCATGAATTGATATATTGAATATATGAATTGAAGTATTATTTTTTTAAGCGGACAATTTCGAGAATTTTAGGCACAATGTCTTGTTAAAGAGATCAATTATCAGCCTAAAAATGTTTTATAATGTTGTATTGTTTATGTGGTCCACTTTTGCACACTACCTTGTAGAATATATTTGCTTTTTGGCACCAAACCCTATGCTATAATACCAGCAATGTGAGGTTTATGGACAAAACACCAAATTTGACCTTTTCTGAATTTGACCTTTGATTTGGGTCCTTCAAAACCTTCAAAAAAATGGAGACATGTTTTTTTTCTACTCTTAAGAACCCCTAGAACAAAGATATAATACTCTCCAAAAATTAACATGCGAATCCCACAAGCCCCCAAATTAGACACATAGGCCCTCCTACTAGATGTACTCACGGTCAGTTCGGGAGAATGACCCTCCGCACTCCAGTTCAGAAGGTGGCGGTAATGCATCTTATGCTGTTTGCCAACCGCCTAAAACCATCAACAAGAGGAAGAAGCTGGTGATGTTTGAATTTACCAATCACGACAACGCATTTTAGTCATTTAAACTGAGCGGCGAAGCGAGGAAGATATCATAGTGGCGCCAGCTCGTAAACGGCTTTCAAACCATCCTAAGATTTAATAGTTCCGTTTCACTACACATCTAGGTGAGTAAACCGTTAAGGAACGTGAAACGTGTCCTAGAATGTACTTATGTATTTAGTTGGATTTTGTTTGTTAGCAGTAACAGTGCTAATGCCTAACACTAACTTTAACGTTAAGTAACGAATATAAACGTTAGAACGTCTATCGATATTTTATTACCCAAATGTCTGAACTAATCAAATTACACGTAGCTTCTAAGCAACAGTGATGCTGTATCTCTTGTCGTCTTTTCCTTGTGATACTAACGTTACTGTGTTTGTAACACTATCGGAACTCCCCCTATTACCGTCGGTCCCGTATTTCCACCGTCTTGCGTGTATGTGTCACTAAATATCCATTTCTATACAAACCAAGACAGCGGACAACTAAAGAAACGCAAGCACCCACACCATAGGTGTATCTACATTAGCTATGTCCCAAAAATGACTTTTTACCGTGACTCGAAGAGCTGTAAACAGTGTTGTAAGGCTGCGTGTACACAACCGCTTGGAGCTCCAGTGGAATTTTAATTTCATGACGAGAATTCTCGGTCTAACCGTCCATGTGCCGTTGAAACGGTGTAAATAGGCGACCCATCAGGCCAGCACTATAACTCCGAGCGTGGTAAACAAAATCGGATATTTCAGGCAGTAAATGCTCCCGTTAAGAACCAAACCAGATTTAGTTCAAATCTACACATCTATGGCTACTGAAAAATGTAAGGTTCATTTAGTAAATGTTATTTTGAAGTGTTAAAAAACATCGTTGTTTTAGAATTTCTGAACAAAAGTGGTGATAATTGGGGGTGTTACGATAGCTTTGGCAACACTGTACCAAACAGTCATGCTAATAAAGCCCATTTGAATAAAAAAAAAATGATAATTTGCTATAACGTTATGCATATCTTACAACCCACTGGATAGCAACGTTAATCGTAGACGTTAACGTTAGTTTTATATTGCTGGTAACATGGCGATAACTTAACTGTACAATGTAACGTTCGAGAAAACTGCAACTATGTGAATAGCACATTCATGCAGCCTTCTTATTTTTTTGTCTGTTGCGTAACTCTTGACTGCTAAAGAGTAACGTTTGTATTTTATTGCTTAGAGCACATTTAATCTTGCAAAATTCTCCTATAGCCCGAACTTTGAGGAGCCATGGCCCAGTTTGGTTTCGAGAACGACATTCACAACGTTCTGAAGCTCGACATGCCTATTGCAAATGCCCCAATGGCCAGGTGGCAAAGGAAAGCATCTACGTCGACATCCAAACCTCCAGGTGCTACTTCACCCGGAAATCGGTCAGTCAGCACATCCAAAACTCCCAGCAAAACGCCAGGTATTCTGAAGAAGGAAGTACTTTATGCATGTGGTTGAATGAAATGAATGAAAAATTGTTTCTGTTGTCCTCTTCACGTATACATTTATTTTTTCCTTACTTAGGTAAAAATGGGAAAACTCAGTCTACACCTTCAAAAGTAGGCGGTGACCGCTACATTCCCACTAGAAACAACAAACAGATGGATGTGGCCAGCTTTTTGCTGTCAAAGGAGAATGATTCAACTGAAGCAAACTCGTCAATGGTATAGTCACCATCTCTTCTGCAATTTTTTTTTTAATTAGAGAATGCTTTCAATGTCTCTTCTAATCAGAAATATCTGCCTTGGACAGCAAAACCAAAAGGCCTGGTCGATGACACTTAATGGATATGACGTTGAGGAGGCAAAGATCTTGCACTTAAGTGGAAAACCACTCAATGCACCTGAAGGTACATCTCATAGTGTGTGTGTAAAAACAGCATGGCAAATGGTTTTGCCCTTTTTGTAAATAACTTGTGTTTTGACATTTTCATGCACATTATTCTATTGGTTAGTGCGTTTTATTCAGAGGAGGGTGGGGGCACCCCGGGGGGGGCACCCCAGGGCTGCACCGTATTTCTGCCGATATTTGATACAGCAATATTTTCATTCTGGCCGGTTGCCAATGCCAATACAATACGTACATGTGTGTACACCTTTTCAAATGTCCTTTAATGGTGTTTGTTACCTGTACTATAAATTACTCTTATTTTAATGGCAGATAGATATACACACATTTCCTTTAATTCTACCCAAAATGCATATTTAAAGAAAGCTCAACATTCATGCTTCCTCTGAAACCCGAACAGTTTGTGGATATCGATATGTCTGCCAGGAATATCTGCAGAAATGTTGATCTCTGCAGATGCCAATGATGCAATTCTTAAGCTGATTCTCATGTCACACCATTAATATTTTTTAACAAAAACAATGCACATGCCGCAACTATTGACACCCCTTTGTTTTAATACTTTGTAAAGCCTCCCTTTCCCTTAGTCCTCAGCTATAACCAAGATGGAGAATTAAATACAGGGGTCTGCTCACATCAGTAGGCATTTCAGTTTAGTCATCCATCCCTGTAGCATTTAGTAAACCTGAGCCATTTCCATTTGTAATTTAATGGCAGGGAGAGCGGTTTCCTGGCATGTCTTCTGAATATTTTTTTTGGAAAGGAGGTTCATTGTGCTTGTAACATTCTAACTTCATTAACAGTGGTGATGTAGCAGAACTTCTACCATGGTAGTATAACTGTTATGCTATGTTGTACGACTTCTATCATGTTTCTGCACATTTAAGCAATATATCATTAGTGGGACACCTGGTGTTGGTAAAGGATATCGGTGTATAGGTGTTTTGGCCATATATACAAAACCCAAGATAATTACAGCCTTGATATCCTTTGCCTTCACCACTTTCACTTAATTTTATATTGTTTGTATGTATAGTGTGTATATTAGTTAATACTGTATATTAGTTAATACAACAGAACATTACCAACTAATTTAGTTTTAATGAACAAAATCTTTTGTTTATTGAGATTTTTGTTCATTCATCCTCCATCCATAAAAGTTTTGATCTTAGCTTTGGCATTTCACATTGCCGAGCAACGTAACACCACTCTAGTCAAGTTCAGCAAGAGGCAATATGTGGTTGTGCACAGAGTAATTTGTATAGTCTTCTTGTCTACATCTCGTTAAATTGAACATTCACCTACTCTTAATTTACTCATTTTCTCACTCAAATGTGACATGAGATTGCTGCTGTCGCTTCGTTTGATCTAACTGTTACTGCAGTTTAATATAGACTAATCAAATGGGGATATTAATATTCAAAGTCTGTCTTGAACCTGTAATTTGACAACCATATTAGGGGTGTGTACAGGTAATTTTCAGGCAAGTTGTAGGTCCACTTTTCCCCCTCCATACCTATTCCCTTGTGTTTCAAAAGGTTAGATTCTTCTACTCTTCTTTGCCAGGGCTGCCAATTGGCTGCCTATACATTGAACTCAAATGTATGGTACACTGTTTTGGCATGTCTTAAACAAAAGCATTTCCTCACCTCAGGTTATCAGAATAATCTGAAAGTCCTCTACAGTCAAGTGCCAACACCCGCCTCGGTCAAGAAATCCAGATACATCTCTACTGTGCCAGAGCGTATTCTTGATGCCCCGGATATCAGAAATGATTTCTGTATGTTGATCAGTGTTAAATATAATTGAGTCTTTTTCATTAGATGTTTTTATATGACTTAAAATAACTTATGACTCAAATTGTAGATCTACATCTGATGGACTGGGGTTCCCGGAACATATTGGCTGTGGCCCTGAGTAATACAGTGTATTTATGGGACTCTGCCACTGGTCAAATCGTTCTTTTGATGAGAATGGAGCCAGATGACTACGTCAGTTCAGTATCATGGAGCAAAGATGGGACTTTTCTGGCCATAGGCACCAGTGATTGTAAAGTGCAGGTCTGTTGTTTTTTTTTTTTTTTTTTTTTCCCCTTACCAAAGAATTGAGTTCCTGGCTGTCATTAGTCTGTCCAGTTAGGACCACCTTTAAATGTAAATGTCTACTTAATTTCATTGTAGTTGTGGGATGTGGAACACCAGAAACGACTACGCAGCATGGCCAGTCACACGGCCAGAGTCGGCAGTCTCTCATGGAATGACCACATCCTTTCAAGGTACAGTCATCTCTCAAATAACCACTCGCTGGGAATGGGGATCGTTAGGATTTTATCGATACCAATCCTACTTATCGATATCGGTTCTTATCTACTTCTCTCCAGGAAAAAAAAAAGGAGGACGCCCCCCTAATACATTTGTATTTTCTGCTACAAAGTTATTGAGGGGGTATGCATGTATGTGTGCATGCTTGCTTGCTTTCAGGGTTCCCACTCTTAAGTCTATGACCTTTTGGGGAATTAATAAATGGGTATTGAACGAACAAAGTAGGGCTAACGACAACCACTCAAGCAAGAAGCAATGTAAAAAGCTAATAAAACAATCAATACCATTATGAAATATATGTGAAATATAGCAAGTAATAGAAATTTAGGTTTTTTTTTTTTTTGTCAGGGAAAAAGTCATGGAATTTTACATTTGACTTGGAGTGGGAACCCTGACATTAACTCGTATGTAGAATCACTGCCACTCTGTGGCTTTGTTTCAAAGTCTTTGCTTTACTTTGTTTTATTGAACTAAATGCTTCTTATTTTGTAGTGGAGCCAGGTCTGGTCACATTCATCATCATGATGTCCGTGTAGCAGAACATCATATCTGTACCTTAAGTGGTCACAGCCAGGAGGTTTGTGGGCTGAAGTGGTCCCCAGACGGAAGGTTTCTAGCTAGTGGAGGCAATGACAACATGGTGTTTGTCTGGCCAGGTGTACAGGAGGGTAGTGTCAATATGCAAAATCCTGTCCATAGCTTCAGTGAACACCAAGGAGCTGTTAAGGTAAAAATGTCGTTGCTGTATTATTTTGATTAGGTAGATCGGTGATTGTTAGTCTTTTCTTTTCCACAATGCATTCATAGCAGATCTTTCTTTTTTCTTTTTTCCCCTTCCGATCTAGGCATTGGCATGGTGTCCATGGCAAACGAATATCCTTGCATCCGGTGGGGGTACCAGTGACCGACACATACGCATTTGGAATGTCAGCAGTGGAGTTTGCATGAGTTCACTGGACACACGCTCTCAGGTAGTGAAGTGTAACAACTTTGAAGGAATAATTGTATAAATGTCACTGCAAACTATTTTTCAGGTGAAGGCCCTCGATTTACTGTGGCGTGGGTAGGACTGTTTTTAGTGGCAGGCTAACACATAGTGATGACTTGCGCTAGCTTAGCACCTGTGAACTCTGCAACTAGATGGACTGGAGGATATGTGTTGAAAACGGTCTCCACTGATAAATATGACACTTGCTAACTTGGAAATGAGGTCCTAGTGAGTAAGAATGCGGTAAAGTAGAATGCTGGCGATTTTTCCCATAGATCTGTTAATTGGTCATTGAGTACTGTAGGTACGAAAAAACGGCGACGGGGGGGGCAGGCAGGCAATCGTTTCTGCCTAGCTGGAGTTGCTGCAGCCAACAGCTAAAGATGCCAGGCTGCTACAGTTACACTCTGGGGGTATGTTCATGAGCCCTCATGTTCATGCCCCCAGAGTGTAGCACTGTAGGTGCCTGATGACCTTGAGAGAAACCGATCTACCGTAAGACTTCAAATAATAGCCGAGTCCCAAACTGAGGCCTGTCCCTTTTAAACGCCTGGTGCGGATACAGGTTTGTGTTAAAGGCCGGGTTTTAAATGGAGGCCTGGTATTTTTTTTTTTTTTAAAGTTTCGGGTTGTATTTAATCTTCTAAAACCCGTCAGATCATCTGTTTAAAGCCCAATTCACACCAAAGATTCGCAATGAGACGAAACCGCTGCAGAAAGAAGTTCCACCTTCCCCCAACATTCTAAATCAATTGTATGGAGCATAATAATGTTATACACCATTTGAAATCTTTGACTCTTGGGAATCCAAAAATGACTTCATGTACAATCTGTATAGTACTTTACATTCTAACTTTCATTTGAGACCAGGATTATGCTTCTACACAAAGGGGTTCATGTGCAGTAAGCATTTTGGATGACCAAACGTCCTATGGGGAGTTTCCATAGGCATATTTTACAAAACGCATGAGCAGGGATCTAAAGCAGGGATTTTCAACCGCTGGTCTTTGGCCCCCTGCCTTTTTTCCATCATTACCTTTTCCAAACCATTTCCAGAATTGTTGCGCATTGGTGTGAATATTGAAAATATCTAAAATACTATAGAGGAAATGAGATTCAAACTGACACAGGATATGTTAGCTTTGAAGGCCTACGTAACAGTCTATCCTGTGCTTTGCTAATGATGTGTTTTGCGTCCCCAACGTCACACACGCTCATTCATATAGTAGGCTACAGTCTGCGCGATATAGACCAGCTCAGACGGAGTTCACGTTATGTTTTCGTTGAAAAGAAGCTTAATAGTTTCGTGAAATTTGGAGAGGAGTGGAGCTGTTAACTAACGTTTCTAACTAAGGTGAAGTTAGCTAGTTAGTACCAGCATGGATCGCTATTTTAGTAGCCTAAGGAAAGTAACAGATGTCAGGACGGATGGACAGGATTCTTCTGCATGCTCTTCAGACAAAGCTACAACTTCGGAGGAAACATGGTGGAAACGAGAAAGAAAATAGTGACGATTAAATGTTAGATATGGATTTAAAGTAACGATTGACAAAACTGGAGAGGAGGCATCACTGTTTCGTATGTTCAACGTTGAGGCCATGAAAACCGCCGAAACTTGCGTCATATGGAGACACACATTACAGTTTCTTGAGTAACCTATACAGATTTTCCGTGTCGCAGACAGCCGCTCATGAGCGAGTGCTGTGAGGTTTGTTTTACCCTTTCCAACTATACCTCTGTGAGCGTTTTTTCCACACTGGCATATCTAAATTTAAGGGCAAGGCTGGAACATAGACACACACACAATAGTGGTCCGTTGATTACTGGCACAGAACCAGTTGAAAAACCCCTGGTCTAAAGCACTCATATTTTCATTCTATATTGATCTACTTTTGCACACAGCTTCACAAGACCTGGTGCTATGGCTCAGTTGTGTTTCTAAGTGATATCAAGTGACCTAGAAGGCTGAAATGTGGTCAGTTCAGAGATGCTTGTAATCCGGCAGAAAGAAAAGAAACTATACTCTAGCCTCTAACTCTGTGTCAGTACATCAGTTATTTTGACTGTTTCCTATGAAAACTACAGGTTCTCAGCTTTCTACAGAGGTCAAACATTTGATGGTAGGCCCCAAAAGAGGTGGGAACAATGCCCTCGTAAATGGGCACAGTGCAATTTCAGGCAAAAACTTGTATTGGAATTCATGTGGTTAAGCCAGTATGGTGCAGACTACGCACGCTAACGTTATGATTAGATGGCATTTAAAGACTGCGGTGGGGAAAAGCTAGAGTTCCAAATTGTATAACTTTTTTCAATATGAACTATGCCTATATGTCTGACTCAATCATTCAGTTCATCCCTTTTGTTTCAAATTTGCGGATAGGCGATGGTAAGCTTGTTTTTATGCTGGCAACAAAACAAAAGGGTTCGCAAACGTTATTCTTAATTCTAAATGCATACCATCATGGCGATAAAGAGATAGAAGTAGGTTATGATTTGAAATGTAAGCTGACTGTTGTCAAATTTGGCAACTAAAATACGGGAGATTATATGGTTCATGCGCTCATGCGGTTTCATTCGTGCCAAAAAAGAGGGAGAATGAAACATTATGCACGTTCTACTTTTGCTTAAATAATTCCTGAACGGTTTTGGTCAGGGCTGATAATGCAACTGTTTTTGACAGAGGACGGATATAGACTAGGTTGCTAGTGACCAAATATGAGCTTTCAGTGTAATACTCTCTTTGTAAATTATGTTTGATTAAAACGTGTTTCATCTTTTCTGGCTATTCCCGCTATTTGCATCTTCTCACTCGATGAACATCTCCACACTAAATGATTGATGTCCCATAATTGTCATCGGATAGCCTAGTCAGGGTAGACATTCAGTGTGTTTGAAGTGATTAATTCCATAATATTTTCCATCTTTGCATAGGAAAAGTTTTGTGTAAAGGAAATTATATAGACGCCTGTCTCTAATACTAGCCGGTGCAGTTTGGGAAAATAAAATCCTGGGCTATTATTTGGAGTTTTACGGTATATGAAAAAGGAGAATTCCTGCGATTTTTAAGTCCAAAGTTTACATGTTTATTTTGAGTTCAATAGCATTGTACTCAAACAGTACAATGAACACACGAAGTCTGTTGACAACAGTTAAGGCGGGTGGCGCTTGTCTAGCTAAGCAGTGTGTGTTCTGTTTGCCAAATGGATTCTGTTATGAAAGATCAAATAGAAAGAGATATATCTTAATCATGGAAAAAAATGTTGTGGACCAAAATAATTGTCATACTTTTTGTTAATGAATAACACTAGTTACCATCTGTATTTCTTCAAATGATAACTGATATGTAGTAATTTACAAAATAACTAGTGGCTTTAAGGAAAACTGCTAACTGTCTATTTGTATGTAACCAAAAAATACAGTGGGTACCACTTGGAATTGTCTGGCTTCACGCGTGATTCTCACCTGACCTCACACGTGGATCACATGTCTTTCACCAGTGAAGCTGCAATGATCCAAACAACCACCAGGTGTCACTTGTGAGCAGGGTTAGGAACGTCAGCTTTTGCTGCTTTGAGTTATGCGCGCCAGTATGCTACAGTATGGACCACATATTTGGCCTACCCAACGTTTTTTCAATTGTTTCCACACTATTACCCGCTGATGGCTGCTAGGCCTACACTACGTCTCCTGCAACAGTCAGCACTTACCAGTTAGTTCAATCAACCCTGTGTTGGGTAACCTAGAGTTGTGCGCGTTCACAGCGAACTTATAAAGGCATCATCTATTGAGAGTCGAAACCATGAGTGAAACCGGCGAAAGGAAGAGCACCGAGGCGGAGTAGCAAGTTCTCCTCAAGGCTTACGAGGAGGAGAGAACTGTAATAACAAAAGAGCAATACTTGAGCGTCTGCCAAGGAACAAGACCTTGCTTGGCAGAGAAAAGCCTAACTGACCGTGAAAATGCGTATGTTTAGGATGGCCTATTTAATGTCAAAAGCACAAGTAAATAATTCAGTGGACATTACTTATTGTATTGACTGCTTTGAATGATGCGTTCTTAAACTAGCCTACCTTGTCACAGATTGAGTGGGCCATAGACTCCTTGAGAATCCCAAAATGTAATGTTCTATTTGAACGCATGTTCTGCAGCTGTGGGCCAAGTTAAACCTTTGCGCTCCAGCATCGGAAGGGTGATTAATGTCGGAAGGCATGGGTAGCCCATCATCTAACCTCCAGTAGCATACCCATCAAGTTCTCCTGTAATTGCACATATAATTAAGTTACAGCCTACACATTAATTAGTCTGTAGTGGATCTGATAATATTCTAGTAAGGTGTAGGCCTGCCCTAACACACCCTGTGGAAATGTGTCGCTCAAATTAGATTCCCGGTACATCATTCCTGGCATCGTGTAGGCCTACTGGGCCCTGCCTTTTCGCCTCCACGTTTATAAAGATGTGAAGCATCATCACATCATCTGTCAATTATTAAAATAAAAATGTGTTTTAAACACCAACACCATTAAGAGAGCATACAAAAATAGAAGTGGCCTATGACATTACATTACATTACATTACATTACATTACATTTGGCTGACGCTTTTTAACCAAAGCGACTAACAACATGGTAAACAGTAAGTTTTTAGAACAATTCTCACAATTTTAGGACAGTTTAAAAAAAAACATTAGAGTACAGTAAGAATAAGTGCGTCGGTGAGTGCTGTTTTTAACAGTTACTTGTCAGTTTAAAACGGCTGGTGAGTGCTAGGATCAGTAAGACTTGTTGTAAGTGTTGCTATGAGAGTAGATGTTCTCTAAAGAGCTGGGTCTTCAGGAGTTTTTTGAAAGTGGAAAAGGATGTCCCTGTCCTTGTAGGAACTGGCAGTGTGTTCCACCAACGAGGAACAACAGATGAGAAAAGTTTGGATTGGCTTGAGCGTACCGGTGGTAGAGCTAGACGTCGTTCGTCAGAGGAGCGCAGCGGTCTGGAGGTAGTGTAAGTCTGTATGAGGGCATTCAAGTAGGTGGGAGCAGAACCGGAGACTACTTTGTAGGCAAGCGTTAGAGACTTGAATTTGATGCGGGCCGCCATAGGTAGCCAGTGTAGCTGGATGAGCAGCGGGGTAACATGTGCCCTTTTGGGTTGGTTGTAGACCAGGCGCGCCGCCGCGTTCTGGATCATCTGAAGTGGTTTCACTGCGCAGGCTGGGAGACCTGTCAGGAGGGCATTGCAGTAGTCGAGTCGTGAGATGACTATTGCCTGAACCAGAAGTTGGGTAGCATCTTGAGTCAAGTAAGTCCTGATTTTCCGTATGTTGTAGAGTGCAAAACGGCATGACCGGGCGACTGAGGCAACATGATCCGAGAAGTTTAGTTGGTTGTCAAGAACAACTCCTAGATTTCTTGCAGTCCTGGTCGGTGAAACAGACAGGGAGTCAAATTTGATGTTGATGTCGTGGTGTATGGTAGGTTTAGCTGGGATGACCAGCAGTTCAGTCTTTGAGAGGTTCAGCTGGAGGTGGTGTGCCTTCATCCATGTAGCTATGTCTGAAAGGCAATCCGAGATCCGTGCTGAAACCAGGGGGTCGTCAGGTGGAAAGGACAGATAGAGCTGTGTGTCGTCTGCATAGCAGTGGTATGAGAAGCCGTGCGAACGGATAATCTGTCCCAAGGAGGTGGTGTAGATAGCAAAGAGGAGGGGGCCCAGCACTGAGCCCTGGGGGACCCCTGTGGTGAGATGGTGAGGTGCGGATAGCTGACCAAGCCATGATACGTTAAACGAGCGTCCTGTGAGGTAGGATTCAAACCAGGAGAGAGCAGAACCGGAGATTCCCATGTCAGCGAGTATAGAGAGAAGGATACGGTGATTAACCGTGTCAAAGGCAGCCGATAAGTCAAGCAGAATGAGTACTGATGACCGAGCGGTCGCCCTGGCTTCTTTTAAGGCTTCTGTTACAGACAGCAGAGCCGTTTCAGTAGAGTGGCCGCTTTTGAACCCAGACTGATTTGGATCCAGAAGGTTGTTCTGTGAAAGGAAGTCAGAGACCTGTTTGGAGACTGCTCGTTCAATGCCTTTGGATAGGAAAGGCAGTAGTGAGACAGGGCGGTAGTTCTCGACTTGAGCAGGGTTGAGAGAAGCTTTCTTAAGTAACGGTGTTACCCGGGCCATTTTGAACGCTGTTGGAAATGTGCCGGAGGTTAGCGAGGCATTGATCACATGTGTGATAGCTGGAGCGATGGTCGGGCTGATGGACTGAAGTAGGCTCGTAGGTATAGGGTCCAGCGAGCATGTGGTAGGACGGCTGCATGTCAGGAGTCTGGACACTTCACTCTCGGAGAGAGGCATGAATGCTGAAAAAGATGTTCCAGCAGTCCCTAGAGGTTGTAGGAGTGCGGTATCTGAGTCAGATGCGTTGAGTGGGCATGTAGAGAATTGACTGCTGATTGCCGCCACTTTGTTTGTAAAAAATGAGGCGAGGGTATCTGCAGTAAGGCTGGATGGAGGAGGAGGTAGCTGAGGGTTGAGTAGCGATTTGAAGGTTGAGAAAAGTTTTCGAGTGTCTGTAGCGCTGTTGATTTTGTCATTGTAGAAAGCAGTCTTAGCAGCAGTGATGCTGGCTGAGAAGGAGGTCAGGAGTGTCTGGTAGTTTTTGAGGTCGTCAGCTAGTTTGGATTTGTGCCATTTCCTCTCCGCGGCTCTGAGTTTGGTGCGCTGCGATCGGAGGGTATCATTTAGCCATGGATGAGAATGTTTAGATCGAGCTGGCCTTGTGGTAAGAGGGCACAGCTCGTCTAGACACGAGGTCAGTGTGGAGCAGAGCGAGTCAGTGGCTTCATTAACCTCCAGAGAGGAGAAGGTGTTGAGTGGAGGTAGACCGGAGGCAACCACAGAGGAGAAGTGCGTTGGAGACAGGTTCCGGATGTTGCGGCGGAACGTGACCATCGGCTGAGGAGCTGGAGGCTGTTCTGACAGGCTGACGTTGAACTGGATGAAGAAGTGGTCAGAAAGATGGAGAGGCGTCACCATGAGGGTGTCTGTGCTGCAGTTCCGAGTGAAGATCAAGTCAAGCTCTTTGCCAGCTTTGTGAGTCGGTGGGCTTTGAACCAGTTCGAGGTCAAAGGAGTGGACCAGGGCCAAAAAGTCCGCTGAGCCTGGGGCATCTAAGTGGATGTTCATATCACCGAGAACAAGAAGCGGACAGTCATGCTCAGGGATGGAGGATAGCAGAGTGTCAAGTTCGTCAATAAAGTCGCGTAGTTGGCCTGGAGGGCGGTAGATGACCAGCACGTAGAGTTTTGCTGGGGCGATCACTGTGATGGCGTGGAATTCGAATGAGACATATTTGTTTGAAGGCAGTAGCGGGGTGAATTTCCATTTGTTGGAGATCAGCAGGCCCGTCCCGCCCCCTCGTCCAGATAGGCGAGGGGTGTGGGATAGTGTAAGGTTAGTGGAGAGTGCAGCCGGGGTGGCAGTGTTCTCTGGTTTGATCCAAGTCTCAGTGAGAGCAAGGAGTTCCAGTGAGAGGTGGTTGGCATAGCCAGCTATGAAGTCGGTTTTGTTGACTGCGGATTGACAGTTCCACAAGCCCATGGAGAAGGAGGTTTCGGTAGGTGATGACCGTTTAAGTTCCTGGAGGTAAAGGCGATTTCTGCCCCTTTTGGCATGATGCCGTTTTCTGCGATGGCCGGTGATAACAGATATGGTGGAACGGCACATTTTTGCCTTTGTCGGTGCCTGTGCTCGGTGAACTTGCACAGGTAAACTTGCTTGTCTTGACCGTGTCCGTCTTAACCGTGGCTGGCTAAACCGAGGGCTGCCGCTTATGCTGCCGCTTCAGCAGACGCCACTATTTTTATTCTGCTAGGAATTGCATGCAGCTGTCCTCCTGTCTCGCTAATGATGCATCAGCGTAGACCGCCCTCTGACGTTCGCACAGCTTAGATTGTTCAAAAGGGTGTTAATTACTGTCAACTGAAAGTCCGCTCGCTCACACCGACCGAAACTCACAGTTTCAAGTAGCCTCCTCCCTCAGCTGTTCCCAAACGCCCAGAGTCCAATTCTAACAATTGGAGAGGATTTGGCCAGTAGTAGCCTATGTGTTCTTGCTTTCTCTCTCCCAACTCACTGCAGTTGTTGTCTGATTACCTGAGAGGTGCTCCGATATTATAAGGAGCTAGTCACGTCTGATCCCGCCCTCTGACGTTCGCACAGCTTAGATTGTTCAAAAGGGTGTTAATTACTGTCAACTGAAAGTCCGCTCGCTCACACCGACCGAAACTCACAGTTTCAAGTAGCCTCCTCCCTCAGCTGTTCCCAAACGCCCAGAGTCCAATTCTAACAATTGGAGAGGATTTGGCCAGTAGTAGCCTATGTGTTCTTGCTTTCTCTCTCCCAACTCACTGCAGTTGTTGTCTGATTACCTGAGAGGTGCTCCGATATTATAAGGAGCTAGTCACGTCTGATCCCGCCCTCTGACGTTCGCACAGCTTAGATTGTTCAAAAGGGTGTTAATTACTGTCAACTGAAAGTCCGCTCGCTCACACCGACCGAAACTCACAGTTTCAAGTAGCCTCCTCCCTCAGCTGTTCCCAAACGCCCAGAGTCCAATTCTAACAATTGGAGAGGATTTGGCCAGTAGTAGCCTATGTGTTCTTGCTTTCTCTCTCCCAACTCACTGCAGTTGTTGTTGACCCATCCATTCGACCTTAAGGACATTCTGAAAAAGCCGAAGCCTGTTAATTGAAGCTCACCAGCTAAGACGGCCTATCGTCGGTGCACATTTTAAAAAACTGAAGTGATGCTGACCTGCCAGTTGGTGAAACTACACTTTAATGATCCTCGTGGGTTTGTGTCCAGGAAAACGAATGAAACTGCACCTGCTTTAGCGCAAGGCAAACTTTACGCACCGAGCGACAGCTTGCCGATATGCTCTGCGTCTCCAACACTACAAAAACTCCCAGTCGGAGAGCGTGTGTAGCCTATTAAACTATTTTATCCCAAATGCCATCAGCATTCTTAACCAAACTTAGTGACAACACGCATACCCGGCTGAGCTGTTATGTAGTCTATATTAATTATATAACTTATTAATTTTCTATATTTTTCCTTTTTTGTAGTGTACTTGTTTTAAATATCTTCAATGTGTCTGAGATGTTTGTCCATCTGTCTGGTGAGCCAAAGACAAATGTCCACTATGGTGTAGGCTAGCTAGCCTACATTAAAGTTTTATTTTATTCTATTCTAATCCACCATGCGTAATGTAGGGATGGAGAATGCTTTTCAAGTAGGCTAGCCTATTTAGGATTCAGCTGAAAAACTAGCGCTCTTAAGCTTATTTGGAAAAGAATGGATAGGCTATCATGTGACGTCGTGGTCTTATCGCCCTCTCACGGTGAATTGCACGGATGAATATTACATGATTTTGTGCTTCTTTGTCAATCGGACCTTCGTCAAAATGAAACGCCATTGTGTGACAAGTGTAGTAATAGCGGCCTGGTTGAACATGCACTGAAATAACCGAACAAAACCTACCCCTACCAGGTTAAGTTCAGAGCCTATGTTACCATAGTTAACTTACATAGCCTGATCATATTTGAGCATTCTGGAACTGAAATCCCAGGTTTACCGCTAACTCTAGGTTAACATACCCAGTTAAGCCAGTAAACCTGCTTTCTGGAATACCCCCCAGTTGTCTATAGGGGAGGATGCACCAAGATCCATCCCCTACAGTGTTATTCTCCCCATCCTGTAGCTTTTTTTCTTTTCATGTGCCTTCAATTGACTACCCACTTTTTACATACAGATATCATCATTGCTGTTTGTACCAAACTACAAGGAGCTGGTATCTTCACATGGCTTTGCTCATGAAAACATCAGTATATGGAAGTATCCCTCTCTTACCAAGGTGGCAGAGCTTGAAGGTAGGAGAGCTGGTGAAACTACTCCTATTACAACAAAGTTCACTGATGTTGCTTTGTGTGAGTTATAATTTAATAACTAATGTTACTTATTTAAATGTTTTATTTATTTTACTCTTTTAGGCCATGACGGCAGAGTTTTGAACATGGCCCTCAGTCCTGATGGCTCCACAGTTGCAAGTGTGGCTGCTGATGAAACAGTCAGAATGTGGAACTGCTTTGAAAAAGATCCAGTCAAAAAGACTACAAAACCCACTAGCAGCATTGTCCATCAACCTATCCGTTAAATCAGCCTGTGTTTTTATATATACATATACTACGGTGAAAAATGTTTTGTACAAAGAACTTTTTTTTTTTTTTTTAAAAGCCTCAATAAAGGATGTCACCGATTGGTGAAGTGGTTTTACAAGGGAGATTCCAAAGGGCTCCAGACTAACTATTTGCATTGGTTGCACTGGTGCGCCTAACTTTTTATGTAGGTGCACCAGCACAAAAGTTTGTGGTGCCCAAATTTTCAGGCTAGCTAGGCTAAAAAGGTCACCTTTTTATCACTCTCCATATACATTCTGTGTCTGAGCTTTTGTCAGAGCATGGACCAGGAATGATCGTTTTGATTTGGATTTTTGATCAATATTACTGATTCTTGACACAATCCGTAATATTGAATAGTGTGTAATTATTCACATCAGTGGCAATCTGCTCGACCCTCCACACACACGGAAAATTATCGGTTGTCATGTTTCTTTCATATTTTTGAATTCATAAACTTTATATATTTTGTTAATTTATAGTATTTTGATCTGCATAAATACTAATGGCTAAAGATATTTAGTCATTTGAATACTTAATATTGATTTTTAAACTATTACACTTGTCTTGTCTAATGCCATTACAGTGGTGGTGGTTGGGTAGGTCTAATTGAGTGCCTGTTACTTTAAGAAGAACAAAAAGTAATTAGCTTTCATTCTCTTGGTTTTAGGCTAGTGGAAAATAGTCGCACATAGTCCAAGGCTATATGGATGCAATTTATTATGTTTGTCATTAGGTAAAATAAATGTTAAAAAAAACGTAAGTCTAAGAAAATCTTTTTGGGACCTTAGAAGAGAATTGTCTTGCAATGTAAATTTTTTATGATTTTGGTGAGCACTACATTAATGATAGACATGACACGTGTGTTAACAGACGTAACTCTGAAGATGTAAAAGTTTGCCCATCAGTTGTGTAGCTTATTTTGGAAATGTTATTAAACCTAAAACAGTAGACCTAAATTAACTAAATTCCATAGCCTAGGTAGGTTAGCAACTCAAACTTGAGAGGTGCAAGTCAGCAAATCAACTTAAAGGGGTGGTTCAGGGTTTTGGACATAGGACCTCATTTCCAAGTAAGCAAGTGTGATATTATCAGTGGAGACCGTTTTCAACAAGTTTCATCCAGTCCTTCTAATTGCAGAGTTCGCAGGTGCTAGGCTAGCGCAAGTCAACGGCACACAGCTGCAGGTTAAAAGCTGTGTGTGTCTGAGGAGAAAAGACACATAGCTACAGGAATCATGGACTGTCATTCTTAAAGGGGAACTTGGCAACTATTTCAACGTAATAAACCCGTTTAGAAATCATTTGGATGGTTAAATCAAAGATTGTTAAGGCGGAGCAAGATACTTCGTAGTAGTTCATGTCTATGGGCGCGAAATGGGGATCGAATCCTGTCTGCATAAAGAGGCGTGTCGATGACGTATTGACGAGCGTAAGTTGCAACCGGCCAACAGCAGCGGCAGAAATAACCGGCGCACACCTGATATAAGGTTGATTTTCTCCAGACTGGATTGCTCAAAAATGCTAAAAATGTACCTGAAATGTTCAGAAGGGTTTGAGGATCATGAAAATGTGCCCGAAATTCACATTCCTAACTCTATAGAACCAAGACCTTAGCATATGTGGTGAAATTCTGAGCTATGCCCATAGACTTCAATGGAGCAGTCGCTGCCTCTGCTCTGCATAAAGGGGGATTTTGACCCCCCCCCCTCGTGCGATCCGGGTTCCCGGAAGTGGCTCCTGATGAAATATCTTGCTCCGCCTTAACAATCTTTGGTTAAATGACCTGTTTCGGTGAAAATGGTGACTTTCCCCGCTGCGCCTAGCGTCCTCAGGCGAAAAACCAACCTTGCAACATTGAGACTACCGTCCCGGAAAGAGAAGTGAGAAACAAGAAACTAGTTTTAAATCGCGTTTCTTACCTTGTAACATCCACATAGTTCTGCCAAACTTATGCTAACCGTTCACTAGCTTGTAAACAAATCCATGTGCTTTATCGTTACCTTTTCCCACAGTTTGAAATAGCATAATGCACAATTTCTCCAGCAGAGGGGGAAATCCTGCCAAGTTTCCCTTTAAGTATAAATTCGACAGTAATAAAACTAGGTATTGTGACGTTTCTAATTTCGGGGATAGTTTTGTAGTATTGGTGCACCGTGCAACACTAGTCAAAGGACAACTAACACAGTCTGTGGAGAGACAGCAGATGCGAGGAAAGTCTAGGCGCTCACCCTTATGACGTTAGGTGCACCAGTGCGACCCAGGAAGAAGTTTATAGTCGCACCCTTAAAAATTGGTCACTCTAGAGCCCTGTTCTGGTTAATAATATGGTAATATTAAGTCTTAATTTTGTTGCTTTAAAATTAATGTAGTGTATGCAAGCATTTTGGTGGTCACAAGTTTCTTTTAGTTACACCTTCCATTTTTTTGAGTATTCATGAACATGCCTCCAGGACTGTACAGTGCAACATATTTTTCATACATAATACAAAAAGTCAGTCTGTGCAATGGATGATTTACCAATGTAGCACTGGTGCGATACAATCAGGGGGTCAAGAGCGTGCAGATTAGCTTCGGCATGTTAGCATACGCCATTTTCAAATATGGCGCTGCATGGAGCATTTGGAACCAGTGTCACTCCACGATGTGAGTCACGCATGCTCAGATTGATAGGTTTTACGGCATAACGGCAAGGGATCCGACTGAAATCCATAAAATAATTCACTTTTCTGTTTCAAAAACGTTTTAGCTATCTAAGATTGTTTGATTGCTAACGTTAGCAAACGCCATTCAAGTGACAGCCTTTGTTGTGCTTGATTGCTTACTTACTTGCCAGCAGTGAACAAACTTCGTTATGTAGGTCAATTTGTATTGATATTACAGAAGTCTCTCGCTACCAGTCTACTTCAGCCTCTAATCTAGAACTGACATTAGAGATAATGCCGTGAAAATGTGATGCCTTACGCTAAATAATACATTACTGCTGTGTAGGCTAATGTCATTATTCTGTGGCTAACGGCACTGGTAGTCGCAAAGTAGCAAAGTGACGCATGCGCGACTCACATCCGGTAGCGACTCACATCGGGGAGTGACACCAGCTCCATGCACGAAAATCCGTGTTGGGCACGAGCTCTCATGCACGTACATGTTGGTGGGCGGGTACCTATCCGGCGGCTACAGCCAAACGTTATTCAGTGCGTATTTCTTGAGGAGCCTATGAGAAGACGTGCATATTGTGGTTGTTTATCCATCATATGACAAATAAAGAAAATTGTATTGATCTTGTTTCGTTGTTGTTTGTTCCGAACAAACATAGCCTAAACATGATTAAAGACAATAAATTACACAACAGCGGCATAAAGACCTTGTCTCGTTACACCATGGGTCTCAAACACGTTGCTCTCAACCTATAGCCGCCCCCTTTATAGCTTGCCAGAGGCTGAAGCACTAGGCTACTACATTTAAACATTGCCGCGAGGCTTTCCAGCCTACGAATTTAATAAAAAGTAAACCATGCATAATAAAAAAAAAACTAAATTTAGGCTACTTCGCTATGCAATAAGGTTTCCATTAGAGCACAGCGCACGTTCAATGAATGAAGGAAAGGCCTCGTCTCGCAATAAACAGCTGGAAATTCCAACACTTTTTCAACTACACGAAACTTTACAGTGATCATCAAATACCCTCTAGATCTAAATGCCCATCAGTCTCAACATTTAACTATATAATAAAAGTCAAAAAGTAAATTCATACCAAAACCGAAAATCGTCTGCGTTTGATAGCTTGGTATGCCGCTCCAAACAAAACGCATGTCTCAATAACGTAGAAAAGGTCTGCCTCAAATAAGCCTACCTCAAATAAATACCTGTGCTTTGCGCAGCCTAAGTAAATAGCAGATGCCGGACATAATTTAGGATTTACGGAAAGTATGCAATCATACGATGTTGGACGCCTGGCGATGCTCTGGCCGTCTACTGTGCCTCTGACACCGCTGCCTCATTTGGATGGTAACTCCACAGGTGAGCGCGAAGATTGGATGTCGTGGATGCGCAATAAACTGTTTTTTTGCTGAGTCCGCAGACAACATTCTCTTTAACGGTTACTTCACCATCTGCGGTGTACAACTCAAAGTAAAGACACCACATTTTAGACGAGTTGGGGACGTAATTGTCCGCTCAGGCTGACTGTTCTGTGCGTTATCTTCAATACTATCTTCAATAATATTGAATATCTTCAATATTATTTTCAAAACAGGGTGGCTATTGAGGGCTCTGGCTCCAGTCATTATTGTGGCTACTGGCTATTATTGGCTTGGCCAACGCTAGAATACGTTTAGAGCACCCGCTATGAGATGGCAAACAATAAAATAAAAAACAAACCAAAGACTGTAAAAATGCGCTACACTTGGCACTAAAAACCGAATAGTTTATTTATAGTTCGACTACGGATTTTTCATGTCATGTTCGAATGCATATTTGCATTTTGCAGCAGGACAGCAGGCAGACCGCTCTTAGTTAGAGCCGCTGTTATCCAATGAAATTAAGTTGCGCTTCAGGGCGACTTCACTTGGACTCCATGCGCGTTCCCGACCAACTTTTTCTTCTTGTTATGAGGCAAGGACTTTATGTGCATTATCGCCACCCTCTTACTGGAGGACGACTCTCTTTTTACAGAATATCCAATAAAAATCGACGTTGGTCCATGCGTCATTTCCAGCTTTGTAACTTGGCGCATGGTCAGAGCCGACTGGCGCTGGATCCGAACCCCAGTGTTCAAGATGGCGTTGACTATGAATTGGCCGGATTTACTAGCCTAGCCTCCACCATTCATTTGTATGGAGGGCGGGACTTAGTCACTCTCCAGTTATATATAATACCTCCATGGATACAATACAATTCATGCATGTGAGACTGACAGAGGCTACACCAATTAGCTTCCACTGTGATCAGTGCAACTGGCTACACCAGATGTGATAGCGGCGCATAGGCCTACATTTGACAAAAAATATACCAGTCTTTTACTATTTTGCACGTTGTGAACTGAGGGCTTCAGTAATGTGCCCAGTGTAGCCTCCTTGTGAAATGCTTGTTTGTTTGAAGTGCATGTGTAGGCTATACTTCTGTGGGCAGTAAATCGATGCAGGCTACTTTGATTTCAACGTGGTAGTTGTAGTCGACGCAAGTAAAAAAATGCATGTCTACTTGTTTGTAGGCCTAGTATCCTCAACTCCAAATCAAACAACACCTTGCAAATTTTCTTTTCGAATCGAGCAAGACATGGGCTATGTTTAGCCTAAAGCGAATAAAAAATGCTGGGTTATTTTTTTCAACCCAAACACTGGGTTGAGGCTGTTTGGTTTTTGTTATTTTGTTTGGTTTTTGGTTGTTTTTACTCATATTGGGTCATTTCTGTAACCCAGCTTGCTGGGTTGATAGTTTAGGGCTGTGCTCCCTCCTGTCCCCCACCTGACGTGGAGAGTAGCCTACACTACCCAGCACCAAGGTGACTTCAACACAGCTGCATAGTTATTTGAAGGTCGAGGGAAAAAAATAGGCAGGCATATTCTTTCAACCGTCCAGTCTGTCAACATGCAAAGGAAATCAGGTGATTTCGGAAGGTATGTATCTGCATTTATTTATTTATTTTTATCCAGACGGATTTTAAAAGTCCACCCAGAGACATACCCGTCATGATATCAAGGAATATTCTGCCTGCCAATTTCATTCAGCTTCAAGCAGGTTAACAGGTGTCATTCATTCCAGCTAATATCAGCTACTGTTAATGTTAAATCTACACAAAGACAGACTCATAAAAACAGAAACAAAACGAACTTTTACAACAAACTACCAACAGCTGGTAGGTAACGTTAGTACCAGACTTGGTAACTTTATGCTAATTATGCATGAAAATGCACTGTACTGTTCTTCTTAGGCTTCTTCTACTACTAACGCATTTAATGCAGCTTCAACCGTTTAACGTAGAAACTTCATTCAAACTATGTTACGTCTACTTAGGACATGAGTGCTATGTACGTTTCATCTTTGTAACTTTTATACTTTTTAAACTATTAATTAAAAACTACTCAAAATTTCCCCATAGACTTAACATTGGGCTGATGACATCCCAATAGAGCCGTTAAGCAATTAGAATCCTAGGCCAGGTGGCCAGGCCACCTGCAGCAACTGCCAGTCTCAGGCTTTAAGCATACAATAGGCTTGTTTGAGTTTGACTGAATCTGACTTTGTCTGGCTCTCTACTTAAACGTGATCTTCAGAGGCTAGCCGGGAGGAGCTATAACAGAGGGCAGCTCATCCCGGAGAGACAGGCTACAGTCTGCCTGACGTGACTCGCGGGAGACGGAACGGGATCGCAAAATTTTGTTTGCAATAAACACAGCAGAACTTTAATTCTTACTCATTAAAATGAGCATGATGACTGACGAAATAAATTATTATGATGTAGTTTAAATAAACCACTGTTGTCATACAGTTAACAGGCCTGCATTGTACATAAATTCAAAATCAAGTGTTTTCCCTATATGTGTGTCTATTTAGCCAACAGCAGAAAATAACAGAATATGCAAACGTTTTCAGTAGGCTAGCCTACCATTGTTGCAGAAAAATCACATATAAGAAGGTATCCCTTCGATTTCTGTTAATTTTCGCATATTCCAACCAAGGGCGTAGGTTTGGTCTCAGCTTTGGTGGGGACACATCCCCAACTCCTGTTGTCACAATACCAACATTAGTGTTTCAATACCAATACTAAGTGAAGAATCTCAATTTCGATACTTTTGCGATTTTTTTAAACTTGATTTGGTTTGTGTGATTTGTGAGATCATTCACATCAGTGGCAATCATAGAATTTGATTGACCCTCCACACACACACGCACACACACACAAACACAGACATACATAGAAAGTGATGGTTGTCATCAGTGTTGGGCAAGTTACTTCAAAATCGTATTATGTATTACTCATTACTGTACTTTCAAAGTAATTTGTTACATTATAATATGTATCTGAATTGTAAGGCATTACACTACTATTGTATTACTTTTGAGTTACTTTCACCAAAATATCTAGAAATATGAATTTGGAATTAACCCTGACGTTTCTTGTATTGTCGTGCTGGCTGTCGGAATGATCAGCAGTACAAATAAGTTCGCTAAAATATTGGTGGGGACAATTTTGTCATCTTAACATTTTGATTAGGACTAGTCCTTAGCGTCCCACCCTAAATCTACGCCCATGATTCCAACATAACGCAGCATGAGACACCCGTCAAAATCGTCAAGAGGAGATTCCTCCCAAATGGCCCTATCACGTCTTTGAAATGACGTCATGAGGGCGTGTTTCAGATCGTGGAAGGCAACTGCAAGATCTGTCTGCAGGCTAAGACTCCCGCGATATTTTAAGGTCATGTGACATGGTGTCACGGTGGTAAGTCCCTCCCCGGCTGACAGAAGTCGGACAGGATTTCTAACCAGTAAGCATTTTGTCCATCCCAGTATGCATTGTGTTGAACCCAGCATGCATCACATCAAGTCAGATCTGCATAAAGACGAACAAGCCTATTATCATTGTCTTAAGACTACACATCCTGTTCAACTGCTTCCTCTGCCAAAAACTGTTTCAAAATAAAAGTCCTCACTACAATAATTGACTGTTAAACAATTTAACCCTTTAAACTACTGAACTTTTTAACTGTTTAGCCATTGTAACTGTTACTTGTCATCAACTATGACCTACCCACTGTAGCTAGTTAGCATTGTTAGCAAAACTGCTGGAAAACATTAGCTAACTTAGCTAAGTAGCATGGTTAGCATTGTTAGCAAAACTATTAGAAAACATTAGCTAAGTTAGCTAAGTAACATGTTTAGCATTGTTAGCATAGTTAAAATTGTTAGCATAACTGCTAGCAAACATTAGAGCCATTCCAACGTTCAGTTATCATCTACCTATACACAGCTATTCAACTATTTGAATATCAACATTCATTAAACTATCAGTCTGTCAACAACTTTTAAACTATTTACATTCAACTTTTAAACGGTCTACTTTTAAACTATCATTAAACTTTCTATCTATTAAACTAGCTGTCTATCAACAACTTTTAAACTATCTACATTCAACTTTTAAACGGTCTACTCATTCAACTTTTAAACGGTCTACTTTTAAACTATCAACTTTTATTAAGCTATGCAACCACCATGTCTATCCTAGCATCACCGTAGTAACCATCTCTGTATTATCTATTTTAACTATACATGATATTTTACATCACAATTTTTGCATTTTCATGCACTGGTAATTCCTTGGAATTGCATTTCTAGTTAAATAGCTGCTATGCTTCGTGGCTAACGTTTGTCAACTAATGTTAGCTATAACACAGTCGAAGTAGTCTCTTCACAACACACGTAACTTACAATAATAATCATGCCAAACAACATCTTATTAAATCATTCAGGGTAGACTCATATTATAGCCATGTAACTTACTGGGTGGTTCTTGGTGGTAACACATGCATTTTATACTAGGCTATCTATTCAAAAATAAAGAAAACTATCAAATAAATAATTATGTCGAACTGTTTTATTTCATTGCATGGCTTTTGATGGCCATATAGACTGTCTATATCAGGCCTAAAGGTGTTAACAGAAGGTGTGACTTTCAAGTAAGTAATACAAACTTTGAGTTATAAAAAGTTTGTACAAGCAAATACTGGTTGTATTTTAAAAATCAAACAGTAGTTTTTTTGGGATTTGGGTTAGGGTTAGGGTTACGTAATAACCCAAACATTACGTAACTTTAACTAAACAGTTGTGTCAACATAACCCAACATATTGGTTAAATTTCAACCCAGTTGTTGGGTTAAATTTAGTAACCCAATTTGCTTGGTTAAGATAACCCAATGCTGTGTTGAAACCCAGCATTTTTTAGAGTGAAAGTATCTTCTGACTGAGCCGAGGTGCATGCAGATTAGGCAAGCAGAGGTAGACGTTTGTGGCAATCACCTTGATCATGCTTTGCATTTTTAGTTCAGTTTAAAACAAACAACTTAGAATCCACACAACACCATTCAAATGTAAAACCACAGGGACCATTTGTTTCTATCTGTCAAATTTGAGCCCACTTCATGCTTTATGCGCAACTTAACACGTCTTGCTTAGTAGTGCTTAATTAGCCTTTACAAGAACATTATCGGTTCTGAAAAAACCTTAATGACACTTTAATTAGGGCTGCTTTAACAGACCTTCAGCTATCTTCAGTAGGCTACCTACTGTATGTGAATAGAATGGTATAGTGACTCATTTCGTGGATTCACTTTTTGACATGTCAGTTAGCCTACTCATTTGAACCACTGGTTAGATGTAAAACTGCATTTTGTTACTGGTATTTCACTCGTCCAATGACAAAGTTGAATATGCTCTGATCTAAAAACCCAGAGATATGAACTGAACATGAATAAAATGGTAGTAGAATAAAATATTCAGCACATCTTCTACTTATTCATTACATTACATTACATTACATTTGGCTGACGCTTTTTAGCCAAAGCGACTAACAACATAGTAAACAGTTTAAGTTTTAGAGCAGTTCTCAACAATTTTAGGACAATTTAAAAACATTAGAGTACAGTAAGAATAAGTGCATCAGTGAGTGCTGTTTTTAACAGTTACTTGTCAGTTTGAGACGGCTGGTGAGTGCTAGGATCAGTAAGACTTGTTGTAAGTGTTGCTATGAGAGGAGATGTTCCCTAAAGAGCTGGGTCTTCAGGAGTTTTCTGAAAATGGAGAAGGATGTCTCTGCCCTTGTAGGAGCTGGCAGTGTGTTCCACCAACGAGGAACAACAGATGAGAAAAGTTTGGATTGGCTTGAGCGTACCGGTGGTAGAGCTAGACGTCGTTCGTCTGAGGAGCGCAGCGGTCTGGAGGTAGCGTATGTCTGTATGAGGGCATTCAAGTAGGTGGGAGCAGAACCGGAGACTACTTTGTAGGCAAGCGTTAGAGCCTTGAATTTGATGCGGGCCGCCATAGGTAGCCAGTGTAGCTGGATGAGCAGCGGGGTAACATGTGCCCTTTTGGGTTGGTTGTAGACCAGGCGCGCCGCCGCGTTCTGGATCATCTGAAGTGGTTTCACTGCGCAGGCTGGGAGACCTGTCAGGAGGGCATTGCAGTAGTCGAGTCGTGAGATGACTATTGCCTGAACCAGAAGTTGGGTAGCATCTTGAGTCAAGTAAGTCCTGATTTTCCGTATGTTGTAGAGTGCGAAACGGCATGACCGGGCAACTGAGGCAACATGATCTGAGAAGTTTAGTTGGTTGTCGAGAACAACTCCTAGATTTCTTGCAATCCTGGTAGGTGAAACAGACAGGGAGTCAAATTTGATGTTGATGTCGTGATGTATGGTAGGTTTAGCTGGGAGGACCAGTAGTTCAGTCTTTGAGAGGTTCAGCTGGAGGTGGTGTGCCTTCATCCATGTAGCTATGTCTGAGAGGCAATCCGAGATCCGTGCTGAAACCAAGGGGTCATCAGGTGGAAAGGACAGATAGAGCTGTGTGTCGTCTGCATAGCAGTGGTATGAGAAGCCATGCGAACGGATAATCTGTCCCAAGGAGGTGGTGTAGATAGCAAAGAGAAGGGGGCCCAGCACTGAGCCCTGGGGGACCCCTGTGGTGAGATGATGAGGTGCAGATAGCTGACCAAGCCATGATACGTTAAACGAGCGTCCTGTGAGGTAGGATTCAAACCAGGAGAGAGCAGAACCGGAGATTCCCATGTTAGCGAGTATAGAGAGAAGGATGCGGTGATTAACCGTGTCAAAGGCAGCCGATAAGTCAAGCAGAATGAGTACTGATGACCGAGCGGTCGCCCTGGCTTCTTTTAAGGCTTCTGTTACAGACAACAGAGCCGTTTCGGTAGAGTGGCCGCTTTTGAACCCAGACTGATTTGGATCCAGAAGGTTCTTCTGTGAAAGGAAGTCAGAGACCTGTTTGGAGACTGCTCGTTCAATGCCTTTGGATAGGAAAGGCAGGAGTGAGACAGGGCGGTAGTTCTCGTTGAGAGAAGCTTTCTTAAGTAACGGTGTTACCCGGGCCATTTTGAACGCTGTTGGAAATGTGCCGGAGGTTAGCGAGGCATTGATCACATGTGTGATAACTGGAGCGATGGTCGGGCTGATGGACTGAAGTAGGCTCGTAGGTATAGGGTCCAGCGAGCATGTGGTAGGACGGCTGCATGTCAGGAGTCTAGATACTTCACTCTCGGAGAGAGGCGTGAATGCTGAAAAAGATGTTCCAGCAGTCCCTAGAGGTTGTAGGAGTGCGGTATCTGAGTCAGATGCGTTGAGTGGGCATGTAGAGAATTGACTGCTGATTGCCGCCACTTTGTTTGTAAAAAATGAGGCGAGGGTATCTGCAGTAAGGCTGGATGGAGGAGGAGGCAGCTGAGGGTTGAGTAGCGATTTGAAGGTTGAGAAAAGTTTTCGATTGTCTGTAGCGCTGTTGATTTTGTCATTGTAGAAAGCAGTCTTAGCAGCAGTGATGCTGGCTGAGAAGGAGGTCAGGAGTGTCTGGTAGTTTTTGAGGTTGTCAGCTAGTTTGGATTTGTGCCATTTCCTCTCCGCGGCTCTGAGTTTGGTGCGCTGCGATCGGAGGGTATCATTTAGCCATGGATGAGAGTGTTTGGATCGAGCTGGCCTTGTGGTAAGAGGGCACAGCTCGTCTAGACACGAGGTCAGTGTGGAGCAGAGCGAGTCTGTGGCCTCATTAACCTCCAGAGAGGAGAAGGTGTTGAGTGGAGGTAGACCGGAGGCAACCACAGAGGAGAAGTGCGTTGGAGACTGGTTCCGGATGTTGCGGCGGAACGTGACCATCGGCTGAGGAGCCGGAGGCTGTTCTGTCAGGCTGACGTTGAACTGGATGAAGAAGTGGTCAGAAAGATGGAGAGGCGTCACCATGAGGGTGTCTGTGCTGCAGTTCCGAGTTATTCAAAAATAAATTAGCTGATGTCCAATGCATATGTAGCAGGAAAATTAACAAAAAATGGCATGACCTCTTCTTGATACCTGTTGAAAAGTCAGACTGCATGAAACTAACAGGGATATGTAATTTGGTTTTTAAAAACTATCGCATCGTGCTGATTGATTTTGCTCTTCTGAAACACTATATAGCCAGGTGAGATGTTTGCAACTAAATGACCTTTTATCAATCCAGTTGCAGTAGGCTTAGATCCCAACCACAATTGATAAACTGCCCTATTTGTTTTTTATACTGATGCTACAGATTTTGTGAATCTTTGAAAATCTTTTAACCTCTGTGGCACCAGTGCTACATGGCAAAAAATGAACATACAGCCCTGCCCCAGAGTGTAGCACTGTAGCTGCCTGGCAAGGTAAAATCGATTTGTGTGTTTTTTTCCCTCCATACCAACAGTAGCCTACTTGATGACCTCAAGAAACGGAGATCTATTTGAAAAGTTGCCGGAATTCACGGAAGTTTACACACCCATGCTAAAGTTGACTAAAAAGATGAATAAAAAATCTTTTGGAAATTAATCTTAATGCCTTAATAAAAAAAAACGAGGAAACCTCCAACCATTAAGGACACCAATTTTCTTTTTGAATAATGTATCGTAAATAAATAAATGTTCTTCCTTAAAATACAGGGGGCATAAATATGCACGTGTTAAATTCCCATAGAGGCATGCAGATTTATATTTTTAAAGGCCTGTTATTTCATGGATCCAGGATACTATGCATCCTGCTAAAGTTTCATTGTCCTTTTGAATTAAAATAGCCCCACATCATTACATATCCTTCATACCTAGATATTGGTGTGGTTTTATTTGTTAGCATAATAGCTGGTTTGATTTGCATTGAGAGATGATTTTATGGAAAGTACCCCACGCCATTCTCTAGGTATGGTGAAGGGTATGTGATGACGGGGCTATTTTAATTCCAAAGAACAAGGTAACTTCATGAGGATTCATAGTAGGCTATCCTGGATCCATGAAAAACTGCAAGAAAAATCTGCCTGCCTCTATGGGAATTTAACATATGGGTGTGTATGCTTATTTAATATTTATTTTATATTAATATTTATTTATTTATTTTGGATACATTATTTATTCACAAAGAAAATTGGTGTCCTCAAAGGTTGGATTTTTCCTCATTTTTTAATTAAGGCATTAAGTAAAAAAAAAATGAGGAAATATCCAACCTTCAAGGACACCAATTTTCTTTGTGAATGAATAATCAAGTCAAGTCAGAATGAGCGGAGAACATACTACGACAACGAGGCTTAATTTCAGTAACGGATCGGAGGCTATACCATGCTGGGATGCGGCAGGCGTGAGCTCCACTCCCTTGTTCCTTTTTGTCCCTCCCATGTTGACCAGAAAGCGGTGAGAGGGAGCAACCAGCACCCAGAAGCAAAGCAAAAACTTCAAAGACAATAAGGGCCAATCTCATTTCTCTGTTTTACCCCTTCCCCTATCCCTTCATCTTACCCCTAGCCCTTGCCCCTCGAAACCGAGTGGCAAGATATAGGGGTGAAAATATTCCCCTTGAGATGAAATGAGACACCACTAGCCAACCATAAGGGAGAGCTGGGATGATTGAAACACTTGAATTAAACATAATTTACAGAGAGATCGTACCACACTGAAAGCTAATATTTTGTCACTAGCACCCTAGGCCTACATCTGTCTTCTGTCAAATAGGCTATCATTGCATTTTCAGCTCTGAATAAAACCGTTCAGGAATTATTTCAACAAAAGCAGATCGTGCCTATGTTCGTTCGTAGCCTACCTCCTGGTCCGGTTGAATAAAACAGGGATGGGGAACAAAATAAACATGCAGTTTGCTATGTAAACATCCCACAACTCCTTTGATATTTTACAATAATAACCAATTGGTCATTACTTTACATCAGAAGCAATTGCTACCTGTAATAGCCTAGATGTGAGGAGTCGGCAGCAGTATGCAGCATTCAGACGAGCGGTAAAAAAGTTCAGCGAATTTAGCTGCTGTTGGACTTTACATTTCGGACATGGTATGCTGCCAATTCACGGGGTATCAGACATGGAAATATGTAAAATGCGAGACATTCGCACAAATAATGATGTGCTGTTAACATTCGCAAAATTTTAAAGATTTTTGAAAACTTCCTCATGAAGAACAGGACCTTCAATATATGGTCACAAGATTGAATGCAAGATAAAACAATTACCATTTTAATTTTATAATCCTTATTAATGGCAACATTTCATATCAATGAATCTCTCGGTGTGCTTGTTTTTCCGGTGTGAGCGGTGTATGTTGGGTACCCCTCGGTTTCAAGTAAGCTTGCGAAAATGCTTGGTTTTAAGGGGTATCTACTCCTTCCCTTAGCCCTACCCCTTGATCCAAAAGAGAATTGGGATAGCCCTTTCTCTCATGTGAACGCGCAAGACTAAGGGGAAGGGGTAAAACAGAGAAATGAGATTGGCCCTTAACCTGCTTCAGACTGCGAGATAGTACATGTATTAGCTAATAATAGGGAATAGGTTTGATTGCTGATTTCATAAAATAAAGATATAACTCATGTTTTTGTTCATCCTTATTTTCTTAATTAATATAATGAAAAGAGTAAGGGCCCGTCCCATTTCTCCCCCCCTTAAAACTTCCACTTGGTATGATTGCCCTCGACAGTAAAGTCCCCTCGACCCTTCACCCCTCGGAAGTGGGAGGTGAAGATCTTTCCCTATGAATTGGAACACCACTATATGCAAATTAGCTTAGCGAACGTGTCAGCGCAGCGTCGGCGTGTCTAGCGGTAGTAGCCTTCTACTATTTTCATTCAGGAACATGCCGGTTCCAGCGGTCATGTTTACTGTTGTGTGGGCTGTGTTGGTTTATCTATGTCTGGTTAATCAACAGAGATATTCGTGTTCATGAGAACGCCGGAACACACATCCTAAATATTGACAAAACTACCCAGATCAGATATATAACGTTATTTAATGGGCAGACTCTCTCAAAGCACTCAGCAAATATCATGAACATCGTCAGATTGCTTCGTGAGATATTTTCTAACATTAGTGTTCAAAACTCAACAGTCCATTGGATGTGGCTTCGATATGTAAAGGCGTTGCTGAGATATGAGCTAATTTCCTGTATCTCTAGCGCCCCCCTAGTGGTCGAAGGTCAATAAATGTATTGTGCGTCCTCAGGATGGGGTTTCAAGTCCATGTACCAAGTTTGGTTTCGATATGTGTAAGCATTGCTGAGATATGAGCCTACTTCCTGTGATTATAGCGCCACACAGTGGTCAAAATGTAAATGTAAACAATTTCTTGTTTAGTCTTGATACGAGAAAACCTTGCTGAGATATAAGTTCACTTCCTGTTTGGTGGCTTCGCCGTCGATTTCGATTGGCTGTTACTGTCGAACGGTTTTACATATGGCTACAAAAAGCACAACTTTTATTAGGCATGGTCAGATGATGGACTGTGCCAATTTTGGTGAAGATCAGATGAAATGTGTGACCTTTGCAAACATTTTAGTGTTTTTGATTAAATCCAATATGGCGGCCAAATCAATTACGAAGACGTCACAAATTTGCCAGGGTCGGTCTGACCATGGAAGTATTATATATAACTGGAGAGTGACTAAGTCCCGCCGTCCATACAAATAAATGGTGGAGGCTAGGCTAGTAAATCCGGCCAATTCATAGTCAACGCCATCTTGAACACTGGGGTTCGGATCCAGCGCCAGTCGGCTCTGACCATGCGCCAAGTTACAAAGCTGGAAATGACGCATGGACCAACGTCGATTTTTACTGGATATTCTGTAAAAAGAGAGTCGTCCTCCAGTAAGAGGGTGGCGATAATGCACATAAAGTCCTTGCCTCATAACAAGAAGAAGAAAAAGTTACTCAGGAACGCGCATGGAGTCCGAGTGGAGTCACCCTGAAGCGCAACTTAATTTCATTGGATAACACAGCGGCTCTAACTAAGAGCGGTCTGCCTGCTGTCCTGCTGCAAATATGCATTCGAACATTACGTGAAATATCCGTAGTCGAACTATAAATAAACTATTTGGTTTTTAGTCAAGTCAAGTTTATTTATATAGCACATTTCATACACAGAGGTCATTCAATGTGCTTTACATAAACAAAACCAAACGATAATAACAAATAAAAGCATAGAAGGGCAATATAGTCAAAGAATAGTTAAAAGGTAAAGATCATAATAAAAAGAAAACATAAAACACAAGGTAAAATCATTTAAAAATAAAGAATAATTAGTAAGCAAAAACAAAGGCAAAAGTAGTAAAAAAAGTAATAAAAGACAAAGTAGAATAATTATCGAGGCAGATTCAGAATTTGTAACTCGGCACAGTTAGCAGAAAGCGTCTGAGAACAGTTTGGTCTTAAGTCTAGATTTAAAACTGGCTACAGTTGGGGCCTTTTTAATGTCATCCGAAAGTTGGTTCCACAGCTGAGCCGCATAGCAGCTAAAAGCTGCTTCACCATGTTTAGTTCTAACTGTAGGTTTTACTAGCAGGTTTTTCACCTGGGACCTGAGAGGACGAGAAGGTGTGTACTGCTGAAGCATGTCTGACAAGTATTTAGGTCCTGCTCCATTTACTGATTTATAAACAAGCAATAGTGCTTTAAAGTCAATTCTGTGACTTACTGGAAGCCAGTGCAAGGACTTAAGAATTGGAGTAATGTGGTCAGTTCTTTTAGTTTTTGTTAGAGTCCTAGCTGCTGCATTTTGTATCACCTGAAGCTGTTTAATAGTCTTTTTAGGAAGGCCTGTGAACAGTCCATTGCAGTAATCAACCCTGCTGGAGATAAATGCATGAATGAGTTTTTCTAAGTCATGTTTTGACATCAGCCCTCTGAGTTTGGCCATTTTTTGAGGTGGTAAAAAGCTGATTTAGTTATCGCTTTCATGTGGCTGTTGAATTTTAGATCACTGTCAATTAATACACCAAGATTTTTAACAGTATACTTTGCCTTCAACCCTTTTGTGTCAAGGAGAGTAGCAACCCTAACTCTTTCCACCTTTTTACCAAATATAATTACAGTTTTTTCTTTGTTCAGCTGAAAACATTTTTGAGACATGCAGGTGGTGATCTGTTCTATACACTGACACATAGATTCAAGAGGACCATAGTTGTTTGGTGATAGAGCTAAGTAAATTTGTGTGTCATCTGCATAGCTATGATATGAAATCAAATTATTTTGAATGATTTGTCCAAGTGGGAGCATATAGAGGTTGAATAATAGTGGCCCCAAGATCGACCCCTGGGGAACACCACAGGTCAAGGACGTTGGTGTTGAGGTACAGTTTCCGATGGCAACAAAGAAGCTCCTTTCTTGTAGATATGATTTTAGCCAGCTGATAACTATGCCTGTAAATCCAACCCAGTGTTCTAGTCTGTGTAGTAAAATATTGTGATCAACAGTGTCAAATGCTGCACTAAGGTCCAGTAGCACTAGGACTGATGTTTTACCTGAATCTGTGTTGAGGCATATGTCATTGGAAACTTTAATGAGAGCTGTTTCAGTGCTGTGATTTGCCCGAAAACCAGACTGAAAGTAATCAAAATACCCATTTGATGTTAGGAAGGTGGTTAATTGATTAAAGACTACTTTTTCAATAATTTTGCCAATAAAAGGTAGATTGGATATGGGCCTGTAATTGTTTAGCATGGAGGCATCCAGGTTATTCTTCTTGAGAAGTGGCTTTACAACAGCTGTTTTCAGTGACTTAGGAAAAGTGCCAGACAGCAATGATACATTTACAATTTGAAGGACATCCGCCGCTATGAGGTGAAAAACAGTTCTGAAGAAATTGGTAGGCAGAGTGTCTAAGACACATGTGGAAGGGCTGAGATTCTGTACCGTTTTTTCAAGTGTTTCGTAGTCTATCAAGCTGAACTCTGACATCAAGTTTAGTTTCCCTCTGTTTGTTGCTGGAAGTTCAGGTTGTTGAATTTGTAATTGAGCAGATATGTTGAGTCTGATTTTGTCAATTTTACCTTTAAAAAAAGATGAAAACTCATTGCATTTATTAGTTGAGAGAAGTTCAGGCGCTAATTGTGAGGGGGGATTTGTTAACTTATCAACAGTTGAAAATAGAATACGAGTGTTATTTGAACTTCTATTGATAATGTTAGAAAAGAAAGACTGTCTTGCTTTGTATATTTCAGAGTTATATGTGCGGAGCATCTCTTTATGGATTTCATAGTGGATCTGAAGTTTGTATTTACGCCATTTTCTTTCAGTCTTCCTACACTCTCTTTTTAGAAGTTTAACTGCTGGATTTTGCCTCCATGGTGCTTTCTGTTTGTCCTTAACTTTCTTGAATTGTAATGGAGCAATGTCATCCATAATGTTTGCCATTTTTGCATTAAAGTGATCAAATAAGTCTTCAGAGTCTGACAGTTGACTTGACTTTAGTGAAAGTGCTTGCTCAAAGAGAGCACTTGTCTGATCATTTATGATTCTCCTTTTTACCACCATAGCTGTGTTTTGAGTGTGTGGGGACATAGACACATCAAAGAACACGCAAAAATGATCAGATAAGGCCAGGTCTTTAACAGCTGTAGAGACATCGAGACCCTTTGTGATAACAAGGTCGAGGGTATGGCCAAGAGAGTGTGTTGGCCCCTGTACATGCTGTGTTAGGGAGAAAGTATCGATTAGTGCAATGAATTCCTTGGCATAATTGTTTTCAGGATTATCCACATGCAAGTTTAGATCCCCTGATATAATAAGACAGTCATACTCTATGCAAACAACTGATAGCAGTTCACCTAGCTCTTCAAGAAAAACTTTAGCTGAATGTTTTGGAGGCCTGTAAATTGTCAGTAATAAAATCTGAGGAGAAGACTTAATGCATGCACACAGATATTCAAATGAAGTAAAGTCACCGAATGACGACTGATTGCACTGAAAAGACGTCTTGAAAATTGTGGCTATCCCCCCACCTCTTTTATTTGCTCTGGTAGCACTCAAGAAACTGAAGTTTGGGGGAGCTGATTCGATGAGAGTAGCAGCACTGTTTGCTTGATCTAACCATGTCTCAGTTAAAAGTAAAAAATCAAGGTTGTGTGTGCAAATTAGATCATGAATTAAGAATGATTTGTTTGAAAGAGATCTGATATTTAGGAGTGCTAGTTTTGCTAGTTTAAGTGTTGGGGAAATATGATCCATGGGGGAAATCTGAGGTTGATGTGGTACGGGTAGGAGATTGGACTGGTTTACCCTATAAGCTCAATGCATTTGTGTTCTATTTCTTGTCAATACAGGAATAGAGAATGTCATGGGCTTACTGGGTCCCGGCATGTTCTCAAAACTACTGTCAGTACCATTTATATTGCAGGGACCCTGAGAATATCATGCAATACAGTCATCATATAATTGTCCCCTGCTGCTGCCATCTGTATTTTCCACTGCACATTCCATGCTATATGCCGGCTGAGAAAATGAACTAAGAGGTTGCTGCTGCTTAAGAGATCCTTCTAAACGGGGAGGGGGAGGGCGAGGGGGTGGAGGTGCCCTTCGCTTCTTTGGTGCTAATGATCTTGGGCTAGTAAAACTCTGCATGGCTACTGGTAGCAGTCTCTCCATTCTTGCAGGGAACATCATGTGCTTGGGTGGGGATGGTGATGGGTATTCAGGGGATCCTGTGGAGTTTGAGTGGGTGGTGGGATGAAGGGGTAGGGATGGGAGATTAGGGGGGTTTGTGTGGCCTGGGGAGTTTGATTGGGTGGGGACGTGATTGGGTGTGGGTGGTGATGGGAAATCAAGGAGGTTGGGGTTGAAAATTGATCCAGAGTCTCCATCTGCCTGCTGAGGTTCTGGGAAGTTTGTTGCAGATGCTCCGCTTTCAGCATGTATTCCAGTAGTGTATTCCATGTTGTTGTGTCTTTGTGGTGACAATGAGACGACGGAGGTGGGGAGGGGTATTGGTACTGGTGTTACAACATGACCCTTCCTTTCTGATATCCTCTCAGCAGCTTTGATAGGTGCTATCTCCTCATGCTCATCACATCCATTTGGTTGCTGAGATTCCAGGGAGTTTGACGCCAGTGATTGACTTTGAGTCATTTTAGCAGCACCCATCTTATCTTGTCCAGTGGACATGGCTTGGCATTGTTGAGCTGGTTGTTTATGTTTCTCCAAGGTCTGCATTTCAGTGGAGGCTAGCGGGTGGTTATCAGAGGGCCCCATAGCAGGGGAGGTTGGGCATATCTCTGTTTCAGCCTGTGCAGAGTGTTTTGGTTTAGCTGAGTTGTTGATGTCATCCGCTTGTTCCGTCTGTATGGCCACTGAGCGCTTATCAGAGGCTCGGCTCAAGGTTGGCAGAAAAAATGTTGGGTGCAGGAGAGAGAGGTGATAGTATTCGGTTAAGATCTTGGCCCCAGTCCAACTCAGCTCTGTGCTATTTGGTCTGAAGTATTCCCTGCGATTCCAAAAAAGGTTAAAATTGTCAATAAAATTCATCCCAACTGAAAAGCATGTTTTTGCGAGCCAGGTGTTTAAACTGAATAGTCTGGAAAATACAAAGCTTCCCTCTGCTGGGAGTGGGCCACTGATGAAAATTTGTATTCCAAGCTCATATAGGGCCGAGAAAAGTTCCTTGAAATCTTCTTTGACATACAGCTGTTCTCTGTAGATGTAATTTGCTCCAACATGCACAATGATGCGCTTGATAGTTGCATATTTTGACACCAGTTCTGCAAGCTTGTTTTTTGTGTCAGACACTGAAGCATTTGGGAAACAACATACAATCATCCTTTCCCCATTTATATGTCTCACAGCAAAGTCGCCTAGAACGAGGGTTGTGGGATGAATAGGGGTCGAGTGCTGCTTCTTGTCTGTGCCCATCTTTCTATTGTTGTGGTTTGATCGCTGCCTGCTTTGGGTCTGTTCCCTGGGAAATTCCTCTCTCACGTCCCGGAGGCATTCAAATCTGTTCCATAGTGTTAGGGGCTGTGGGCTTCCCTTAGGACCACAAGCCCTGTAGTAGTTTGCTGATCTGTCTGTATTTCTGATACGAGGCCTGAAGTTAACATCTGAATTTACTGGTGTTGAGGTAATTACAGTTCTTGTATTACGTTTTTTGTTTTTTGGTCTGGAACCTTGCCTGTGCCAAGGCTCTGTACTCACATTTCCCTTTGTGAGGTCGATGCATTCATCTGCTCTATTAGCAGTGATATTAGACTGCTGGGTTACATTCTCTGCATTTCCAGTAGTTGCTGTACTCACTTCATGAGATGCCTCTCGTAGTTCATCTGTCGTTGATGGAAGGGCATGCATCTTTGATTCCAAAGTAGAAATCCTCTGTTCTAGCTCAGTACATTTTCGGCATGATCTCCTGGGTCTCTGGCCGGAGGAGCGCATTTTGTTTTAATCCAACTTCAAGGTGAATTGCCGTTCAGTTTTTGCTCGTTGACTTGGCTGGCTCATTTAAAGTAAAAAACTAACCACTAAAGTTTCAGATTTAAATGTACTGGTTTCACTGTCTTTGCTAAACTAGCTTGTAAATGAAATAAAAGAATGAAAAAGTGGAAATTGCTAAAAGGATAGGTGAAGCAGGAGCAGTGTGAAATGCGTCCTACTCGCTTGAGTAGGAGTTGAACCGTTTAGTGCCAAATGTAGCGCATTTTTACAGTCTATGATTAGTTTGTTTTTTATTTTATTGTTTGCCATCTCATAGCAGGTGCTCTAAACATATTCTAGTGTTGGCCCATGACCAAATCAAGCCAATAATAGCCAGTAGCCACAATAATGACTGGAGCCAGAGCCCTCAATAGCCACCCTGTTTTGAATATAATATTGAAGATATTCAATATTATTGAAGATAGTATTGAAGATAACGCACAGAACGGTCAGCCTGAGCGGACAATTACGTCCCCAACTCGTCTAAAATGTGGTGTCTTTACTTTGAGTTGTACACCGCAGATGGTAAAGTAACGGTTAAAGAGAATGTTGTCTGTTGACTCAGCAAAAAAACGTTTACTTACGCATCCACGACATCCAATCTTCGCGCTCACCTGTGGAGTTACCATCCAAATGAGGCAGCGGTGTCAGAGGCACAGTAGACGGCCACAGCATCGCCAGGCGTCCAACATCGTATGATTGCATACTTTCCGTAAATCCTAAATTATGTCCAGGGTCTGATATTTACTTAGGCTGCAAAGCACAGGTATTTATTTGAGGTAGGCTTATTCGAGGCAGACCTTATTTCTTACATTGTACGTTATTGTGAGACATGCGTTTTGTTTGGAGCGGCATACCAGGCTATCAAACGCAGACGATTTTCGGTTTTGGTATGGGATTTAATTTACTTTTTGACTTTTATTATATAGTTAAATGTTGAGACTGATGGGCATTTAAATCTAGAGGGTATTTGATGATTACTGTAAAGTTTCGTGTAGTTGGAAAAGTGTTGGGATTTCCAGCTGTTTATTGCGAGACAAGGCCTTTCCTTCATTCATTGAACGTGCGCTGTGCTCTAATGGAAACCTTATTGCATAGCGAAGTAGCCTAAATTTAGTTTTTTTTTTAATTATGCATGGTTTACTTTTTATTAAATTCGTAGGCTGGAATGCCTCGCGCCAATAATTGTGTTTAAATGTAGTAGCCTAGTGCTTCAGCCTCTGGCAAGCTCCAAACTAAGGGGGCGGCTATAGGTTGAGAGCAACGTGTTGGAGACCCATGGTGTAACGAGACAAGGTCTTTATGCCGCTGTTGTGTAATTTATTGTTTTTAATCATGTTTAGGCTATGTTTGTTCGGGACAAACAACAATGAAACAAGATCAATACAATTTTCTTTATTTTTTTATTTGTCATATGATGGATAAACAACCATAATATGCACGTCTTCTCATAGGATCCTCAAGAAATACGCACTGAATAACGTTTGGCTGTAGCCGCCGGATAGGTACCCGCCCACCAACATGTACGCGCATGAGAGCTCGTGCCCAACACGGATTTTCGTGCATGGAGCTGGTCCATGCAGCGCCATATTTGAAAATGGCGTATGCTAACATGCCGAAGCTAATCTGCACGCTCTTGACCCCCTGGGTCTAACGGTACGTGTCCATTATTGCGGCGCGTAGACGCTTGCAGGCACCTTGCCCATCTCGCGGTCGCCGCTTGTGGGCGTGTATTGGCTGAAATCAGTTGCCGCTTGTGGGCATGTAGTTTAAACTGTTCAATTCCGGCATCGCTTATCCATGTATTTCGGCTATACTATATGTAACCAATGGGCTACAAGCAAATTTAACATTTTATTTTATCAAAAATCGTAGGCTACACACACACAAAAACATCCAAGGTATAAGAGGTAGCCTATATTAACCAATGCAAAGAAGTTTAACATATTTTCATTAAATATGCAATGCTATCTTAAAAACCAACATAAATCTTTGTTGGTTGAAGTCACCAAGATCGTGTTTTTTATATTTTGTCAATAGCTTCTTATTTAGGGACTGATCGTTATGTATTGAAGGGGCCACCAGAGGAAAATAGGGGAGGGTCATGTCTTTTTATTCTTTGTTGAGGGGAGGGTCACCCTTTTTTTTTTTTTTGATCGGGGGGGGTCACCCAACTTTTGTATTCATGAAAACAGCAAAAAACCAAAGTGGCCTGTTTGATTGTTGATTTCTGTCGCCATATAACGTTCTCTTTCATTCCATAGCTGTCAACATTGAACATTGAAAATAAGGGAGATTCCCTGGGTTTCTCACCCAAAATACGGGAAAATGTCAACATTCATCCCCATTAACGTTAGAAGGGTTGGAGCAACAAAGTAGCCTAGGCCTACTTTATTCACGCCTAACAGCCTATATTCATTTGGTCAACTTTATATAGTCCTAAAAAGGCTAAATGTACCTTTGGTTTACTTTTAGTTTACCATGTAGCCTAACTTTAACAGTATGTATGCTTAACATAGTAAAGCATACTTGTGCTTCATTCATCCACACATCCAGCTCCTAACGTTTTGGCAAGCATTTCTACCAATTGACCTTGTTCCTGCCCATCTCTAGCTTTGCTGTCTCCATCCTTTCTGTTTTTGTTGTTTTCAAAAAAATATTTAGTATTTATTGGTAACCAGCAACAAGTGCAATTTGTTAATCCTGTCATTCTCTCTCCTGCGCAAACAAAAATGTGTTACGTTCCAAGTAGCAGTGCGTAATTCTGCTTCATAAAGTTGAACAAATACATTTGGTTATTTCATATAAATAGCCAGTTTATGGTCTACAGTGTAGAGTTGGTAAGTTATGGTAAGCCAACTTGGAGTGAATATACAAACAGGGGAAATGCTTTGTCTACTCGTAGCTGAGTAGCCTGATGGTAGGCAGGTGCGCACGTAGACATACGGCCGAACACTGTAAGCGCCCAAGAATCGTGCTCTCACGACAACCACGCCGTTAACTTAAATAGGTTAACATCACTCTAAGTTCACATTCAAGCAAGCAAAACAATGATTTGAAGACATCTGTTTCGCTGGAAGGGCAAGGGGGTAACAACAGGACAACACAGAGACAGGCCAGATGGCAGGACTAATGTTATGAGAGTATTAATATGGGATAAAATATTAAAACGGCAAGACAGCGGGGGAAAAGTTAAAATATGTAATAAACTCGGAAAAAGTTGACATGTTAGGTATGTTTCGGTCCCTGTGATTATTTGTGAAATTGTGCAAACAACCTTTTCAAGTCATTTGAGAAGGAAGGAGTGGTAGCATGCAAGCTCCCAAATTGACGCTCGTCTGAGAAATGGAGTTTTGGATAATGTTCAGCTTCGGCAGCTTTACAATGACTGAGGAAGCCTAGAGACGAGTCCATAGCAACCAGTTCATGTGTTGAATTTGTTATTACCCAGTGTGCTTTGTTGAATGGTCTCAATGTTTTATTGTTTTATTTCATGTGAATACTATTTACTAGAGGAGTAACTTATTTCAAGTAGGCTAATGCAGTTATGCAGGAAATGTGCATTTAGTTTCCATGCTTATTGTGTTTCCACAACAATGTTAGTGAGTAAATCTACTGAAATGGCCACCATCTTGGTGGAGTGTGATGTGTAAGATCAGAAAGCAGAGGTTGATTTAAGAACATTAGCCTATCAGTATGCTTTCATAGCACAAAGGAGCGCGGGCGGAAGACATCGAAAATTGGCCGGGGAGGGTCATGTCTTTATTTGAAATTCTGCTGGAGGGTCATTGAAAAACTTTTTACAGGCAAGGGAGGGTCATGCAACTTTTGACTGAAGCACTCAAAACCCCTCCGGTGGCCCCTTTTATAAATAACGAACAGTCCCTTATCATTCTAAACCAACCGAAATTCTTCCCGCTTGGATATTGAATTTTGGAGGGACTCCTCAGGTGTATAAATAGATGTACTGGGGTTTTGTGTGATATTTCAGTAATCATGAACAGAAGGCAGAGGATTATTGTTGTTGCTGCGCTGTATTTGAGGAGAAAACACCGCTGAAGCAACTGGGTTGACCCGATCCGTCGTGCCCGGCAGCAACAGGGCGAATACCACAACCTGATCCAAGAGATCCGCGTGAATTAAGTACTGTTTCACCAGTACTTTCGGATGTCTGTGCGACAATTTGATGACCTCTTGGCTCGAGTGGGACCTCGAATAACGAAGAGGAACACCCAATTTCGCCAGGCCATTTGTCCTGCTCAGCGCCTGGCTATATGTCTACGGTAGGCTATTTCAATCTTCATTGACATAATAATGTAATTACGCTATGGTTAGACTATGAATAGCCCATATAAATTGATTGGCAATATTGTTTTAGTTTATAATGCAAATAGTGCAAGGCATTTGAAATAACATGTAATTGAATGCTTCTCACAGGTATCTTGTACATGGGAGTTCCTTCCGGATGATAGCCTTTGCCTACAGGGTAGGCCACTGCACTGTGGCTAGAGTGGTGGGAGAGGTTTCGGATGCCATCTGGGATGCCCTGCTGCCAGACTTCATGCCGGTGCCATCCACTGGCGTGCCATCGCGGAAGGATTCAGCTATCGCTGGAATTTCCCTAACTGCGTTGGTGCTGTGGATGGCAAGCATGTGGTCATAGTCTCCAGACAACTCTGGCTCACTGTTCTTTAATTACAAGGGCACATATTCAATCGTCCTCTTGGCAGTGGTAGATGCCAACTACCTCTTCAGGGTAGTTGACGTAGGTGGTCATGGCAGGACGAGTGACGGTGGATCCCTCTTCAACTCTGCATTTGGTGAGGGCCTCCGAGACGGCACCCTGGACCACCCAGAAGATTCTGTGATCCAGGGGTCTAACTCTGAGCACTGCGGACCAATGCCTTTTGTGTTTGTGGGAGATTAGGCCTTCCCCCTCCGCCGAGATTTGCTGCGCCCTTTTCCTGGCAGAAATGTCCCCAGAGAACAGAGGGTGGTCAACTACCTGCGTGTCACGACCCTGAGGCGACCACAGAGGGCATCCACGTGTGTCCACAGACAAGAGGATGTTGGTGATGGCAGTCTTCGAGGGGTTGCTAGGATGGCAACTAACAACGCCACACGAGAGGCCATCTGATTGAGAGGAACCTTCTCCTCTTACTTCAGCCAAGAGGGTGCTGTTCCCTGGCAGGGGGAGGTGTAACCCAACCCAGCAGCTGGATAACCCAAAGGCTCTTTTAAGAGCCACCCACACTGCTCAAAAGCAAAGTTACATAAGCATTACACATACAGTATATTGTAAGCAAAGTTTCAAGTTGCATATGTCATTTAATGCATACACTAGTAATACCTGTAATGTTGTCCTTTTGTTTTGACCAATAAAGATTTCATTAGGATAATGACAGATAACGTCTGACTAATAAAACAACCATGGACACCAGCAAAACGGTTTACTAATTTATTGCACAAACCTCGTATAACAAAAAAACACACTTCTGTGAAAACACACAAACAACAGCCATTCAGAACTAGGCCTTTTAGTATTTATTTAAGATATCTCATCACGGCCCCAGCTGTGGCGCAACTGGCTGGGGCACCTGCACCCTACGCCGGCGACCCAGGTTCGATTCCCGCCCCGTGGCCCTTTCCGGATCCCACCCCGACTCTCTCTCCCACTCACTTCCTGTCGTTCTCCACTGTCCTATCTGATTAAAGGCATAAAAAGCCCAAAAATATACCTAAAAAAAAAAAGAAAAAGATATCTCATCACGAGTAGCTTTAAACACAAGCATGTGTATATTGAATTTTAATTCTTCCTTTTTCACAACTGATAGCCTTCTCATGGCTGGCAGCAGGCTGAGAAGAAACAACTCGTCCTCATCTGTGGAAGATGGCGGTTGTGACGGTGGTGGTGGCGGAACCACAGCCACTCGACTCTTGTAGAACATCAATTAATTTCCGCTCGAATGGGGTCAATGGGCCAGCCTTCCTTTTTCTCCCGGGCCTTTTTCTCCTAGTCAGACGAAAAGTTCTCAGATGAAAAGTTATCAGAGTCAGGTTTCAGACATCAGATAAAAAGGAGTCAGGTCTCAGGAAAACCGCTGTCAGAAAAAGGGGAGTCAGACAAAAAGTTCTCAGATGAAAAGTTATCAGAGTCAGGTCTCAGGAAAACCCCTGTCAGAAGAAGTGGAGTCAGACGAAAAGTTATAGTCAGGTTTCAGGAAAACAGCTATTTCTGTTAACTGGTACAACAAGCAAACTTATTTGTGATATAATATGCTACGAAATAGTTGTTTTCTGAGAGCTGACTCCTTTTCATCTGATGTCTGAAACCTGACTCTGATAACTTTTCATCTGAGAACTTTTCGTCTGACTCCGCTTTTCCTGAGACCGGAGTCCTTTTCATCTGATGTCTGAGACATGACTGTGTAATTCCATAAACTTAACAGCAGTTTTCCTGATACCTGATGCCTTTTCATCGAGTCTGACAGCTGAGGATGTCCTAAAATGTACCGTACTACAGTGATAAATTGTAGCTACTCCACCTCCCCTGTCAGTGTGGCGTGGTACATGGTAGTTCAAATGGGAGGGAGGTGTAGACTCATTTAATGGAAGATATTCATCTGGTTTAAGCCAGGTTTCAGTGAGGCACATTACTTCTATATGATTGACCAACTGGGACCTCTTTAAACACACGTGTGTCAGCCTAGACGAGTACACAGAGGCTGTGACGTCATACGTCCGGTTTTGCGTTGATGACTGCATTGGGACCAAATGCATCAAGACATATGGCAATGGTAAACCCTGGTTCACCAAAGAGGTTGCTGCACTTTGCAGAAAAAAAAGTTCTGCATTTAAGAAAGGTGACAAGGAGGAGTATAAGACTGCCAAGTATGAACTTCGTTCTGCTATCAGAAAAGCTAAAGCTGATTATGCGTTGAAACTGGAGCATCAACTGGCCACCAACAACCCCAGGTCAGTCTGGAAAAGTCTGAAGGAGATGACCAATTTCAATAGACTGCTTACCAGTCTAACATCAGCGGCCCCCAACCACCGGGCTGCGGCCCAGTACCGGGCCGTGGGACATTCCTAACCGGGCCGTAGCCTACGACATGAGTTTTAAAAAAAATGCATGCAAACTAAACTCAATTTAATTCGCAATAATGTCACGTTTTTACATGGCTTAGGCCTATATGCAGTTGTTTGATTGCACGCATGGCCATGACCATTTTGCAAGGTCTATTTTCTTACGTCTGTCTGTCCTGCCTTCAACACTTTACATATTGCCTTCAGCGCTGCGCAGCCTCAGGTCAGCTCACTTCACTTGATCAGTTCTTGGCGAATGGTAGTGTCACACAAAGTTAGCTAAACTGCTAGAATGAGCAACAAAAAACAAGCATCTTTAGCAGGTCACTGGTCAGAGTGTTCGAGAGCCGCTGCAGAGATTTCTTACAGAAAAAAAGTCACCGCTGCACATTTTAGTGATGAGGACTAGGTGCCAAAACTCGCTTACCTGTGTGGCATATTCGGGTTGCTTAATGACCTCAACCTGTCACTCCAGGGGAGAATGACGACTGTCTTTAAACTGGCAGATAAAGTCGCTGCATTTAAAGCCAAGCTTGATTTGTGGGGACGAATGGGGACGGGGTGTATTTGATATGTTCCAAACAGTAGTGGGGGTTTTGGGAGAGACTGAGGCAGGGCCCTTTCTCTCGCAGCTGGTGCGCGATCACCTTGTTGCACTTTCAAATTAGTTTGAGCGTTAGGCTACTTCCCATCCTCCAAAGATCCACGGCAAACCAATGAGTGGGTCCGCAACCCATTTGTCAATATGCCGAATAGTCATAACTTGTCAGCGCAGGAGGAGGAGCAGTTGATCGAAATTGCAAATGACGGTGGTCTTAAGAGTGTGTATGAGGAAACCTCTCTGGCGGGTTTTTGGATCAAAACCAAAGCAGAATATCCCGAGATAGCCGTAAAAGCGCTGAAAACGTTGCTACCATTTCCCACCACGTATCTATGCGAGGCTGGGTTTTCTGCAATGACTGCAACTAAGACCAAATTGCGCAATCGACTGGACATTTCAAACACACTGAGGTTGTCACTGTCTTCCATCACCCCCTGATGGAACCTTCTTGTTGCAGGGAAACAAGCACAGGGCTCCCACTGATTATATTCGTAATGCACGTTTAGTTCCATTTGTTCCCATATTTTGTGAAGCATGTTCACACTTAATAGATGTAGCTTCAAGTTTTTCATAGTTCATATTGTTTAATTTTCACTTCTTCAAGTTCACGTTTTTCACATGTTTAAGAGTTTGTTACCTTCACTGTTAACTGGAGCTAGTTCTTTTCAAGTAATGCATGCACAACACATATGGAACCCCCGACCCCCGGTCCGTGAAAAAAAAATGGGAATCAAACCGGTCCATGGTACATAAAAGGTTGGGGACCCCTGGTCTAACAGATCTGTGGAAGATGCCATCAACCTAGGAGTTCACTCTACTGTACTGCAACACCTGGAGTCAAGCAACACCTATGCACGCATGATGTTCATTGACTTTAGCTCTGCCTTTAACACAATTGATCCACTCATCCTCTTCTCTAGGTTACAAGCCATGAACATCAACTCAGCTCTGTGTCACTGGATACTGGACTTCCTGAGGAATAGAATTCAATCAGTCAAGGTTAACAATACATCATGCCCTCTGACCCTCAACACTGGAGCGCCACAAAGCTGTGTCATCTCCTCTTCTGTTCTCCATCTACACTAATGACATGAGATCTCACCATCACTCTGTCAAAGTATTGAAGTATGCAGATGACACCACCATCATAGGCCTCATTAGTGACAATGACAAGTCCCAGTACCACAAGGAGGTGAAATGGGCTACGGACTGGTGTACTGAAAATAAGCTCCATCTTAACGCCTCAAAAACCAAAGAAATGGTTGTAGACATGAGAAGGTGGCCTAACACCAAAGCCCCGTCTATTATAGGTGAACAGTTGAAATGGGACATTAACACCACCCACCTTATCAAAAAGGTGAATCAGAGACTTTATTTCCTAAGACAACTGAAAAAGTTTCATGTCAACAAAACCCTTTTGCTGCTCTTCTACAAAGCCATCATTGAAAGCATCATCACATCTTCAATCACCATCTGGTATGGGAGCTCTGACAGTCGCACCAAGAGGAAATTAGAGAGAGTTGTCACCAAAGCCTCCAATATCACTGGTTGTGACCTTCCATCAGTCCACTCTATGCTGAACGCAGCTTGAACCGAGCATCCAAGATCATCAGGGACGCCTCACATCCGAGCCATGATCTCTTCCAACTTCTGCCCTCTGGAAGACGCTATAGATCTCTGAAGACAGGAGCGACGTACTTCAACAACAGTTTCTACCCTTCAGCAATTAGACTCCTGAACTCCTGAAGATTTGCAACTGTACTTATTTATTTATATTTATTTAATTTATCCCCTCCCGCTATTAACCCCCCTCCCCAAAGCTGAGCTACAAAAAAATACCACCAACATTGTTGTTCGATTCTATTGTCAGTAATAATTTCATTAACCAAGGGGATCTTATTTGACAGTGATCAGATATTAAGTAAAGCAAGCTTAAGTTGCGTTTTTGGAGGGGTTTGCTTAACCGAAGATGTTTTTATCATAATAAGATTGCTATGATTAATTCCCCTAGTGGGTTGAGCACGAGTTGACAGTTTTGGGGGCAGCTGTGGCCCACTGGCTAGCACTCTGGACTCGTAACCGGAGGGTTGCCGGTTCGAGCCCCGACCAGTGGGCCGCGGTTGAAGTGCCCTTGAGCAAGGCACCTAACCCCTCACTGCTCCCCGAGCGCCGGCATTGAAGCAGACAACTCACTGCGCCGGGATTAGTGTGTGCTTCACTAATTCACCGATTGGGTTAAATGCAGAGACCAAATTTCCCTCACGGGATCAAAAAAGTATATATATACTATACTACTATTTTGGTATAGACACCCTCTCTATTTGGCCCTGTAAGCTCTGTATGCCTGGGTGACTGTGGGATGGTATCTTGATGGAATCTGTGTAAGGCATTATCTCTGCTTCCTGGACTAATCTCTGGTTCGTCAGGAACTAGCCTCGGTTAAGTGATGGTCCATGTTACTTGAAAGGAGAACAGTACCCTCCAGTGTAAAATGGATACCGTCTCTTTTCAACAGTCCAGGTTTCCCCAAAAAGGAGCTAAAATTATCTATGAAGCCCACATTGTTATCGGCACACCACTTTGACAGCCAATGGTTGAAGTCTGAAATTCTGCTGAGCATTTCATCGCCTCTTCTAATGGGTATGGGTCCAGAGAAAGTTACAGAGTCATACATCTGTTGCGCAAACCTGCACACAGAGATAAAGTTTTGTTTGGTGACCTCCGATTGACGCAAGCGGACATCGTTAGTGCCGGTGTGGATGAGTATTTACGCTTAGCATTAGCCAGCACTTTCAAATTTGATTCAATGTCATTAGCTCTGGCCCCAGATATCGATTTTTCTATAACCGATGGAGTCGCTAGCATCACGTTTTATATAGCCTAGTATAAGCGCCAATGACCAGAGCAGCAGGTTTCTCAAGGCTAGCTAAAGGGGAGAATCTATTAGAAACGTGAAGAGGTTGGTGGTTAGCAGTGGGCTTCCTCTGTTTGGATCTAGATCCCCTAACAGTCACCCAAGAGCTATCCCCTTGCTGCGAGGGGGCATGGTTGCGCTTTCTGTGCTTACGGCTGGTGCATCCACGCGACTTACCGAGCGTTCTGGCGCTAGCCGTTTGCTAATCTGATCCATCGTATGGATGCGTTCCTCTAGTTCACCTATCCTCGCCTCCAAACTAGCTATTCGTCTAGGACTTAGTTTAGGACTTGCCCAGTAGATCCCGAGAATAACAGGAAAAATAAAAACACAGTCACCAAATTCCCGCATGTTCGCCAGCGTTTTAGGGCAAAATTTCAGCCCGGGATTGCGGGTATAGCGCATATTTATTCAAGACCCGCAACTCTAGCCATCATAAAGCATGTCAAATTGGTTAAAAATAACCTTATGTTTCAAAAAGAAAAAGAGATAAGGAAGATGTGTGGTAGTAATTGGTGAAATAGGAGACCTGAGGGGTATTCCAGAAAGGAGGTTTAACAAACACTGAGATAAAACTGTCTGAACCTGTGGCGACTAAACCCGAGGTGTTGGTTCCAAAACACCGGTTACCAGTTAGTTCAATCAACCCTGTGTTAGATAATCTAGAGATGTGCGCGTTCTCGGCGAACTTATAAAGGCATCATCTATTGAGAGTCGAAACCATGAGAGAAACCGGCGAAAGGAAGAGCACCGTATTTTTCAGAGGTGGAGTAGTCGAGGCTTACGAGGAGGAGAGAACTGTAATAACAAAAAAAAAGAGCAATACTTAAGCACCTGCGTCCTGCGTCCCAAGCCTTGCTTGGCAGAGAATAGCCTAACTGACCGTGTAAATGCGTATGTTTAAGATAACCAATTTAATGTCAAAAGCACAATTAAATAATTCACTGGACATCACGTATTGTATACTGCTTTCAATGATGCTTTCTTAAACTAGCCTACCTTGTCACAGATTGAGTGGGCCATAGAATTCTTTGAGAATCCCAAATGTAATTTTCTATTTTAACGCGGGTTCTGCAGCTGTGGGCGAAGTTAAACTTTTGTGCTCCATCATCGGAAGGGTGAATGTCGGAAGGCATGGGTAGCCTATTGGACACATTTCGGTGCACATTTGGAAAATTTAATAAGTGATGCTGACCTGCCAGTTGGTGAAACTACACTTTAATGATCCTCGTGGGTTTGTGTCCAGGAAAACGAATGAAGTTGCGCAGGAACTGCTTTAGCGCAAGGCAAACTTTACACACCAACCGACAGCTTGCCGATATGCTCTGCGTCTCCAACACTACAAAAACTCCCAGTCGGAGAGCGTGTGTAGCCTATTAAAAAAATATTTTATCCCAAATGCCATCAGCATTCTTAACCAAACTTAGTGACAACATGCATACCCGGCTGAGCTGTACAGCTATATTTAAACTTATTTATTAATTTTCTATAGGCTATGAAGATATAGGCTATATCTTCAATGTGTCTGAGATGTTGTTTGTCCATCTGTCTGGTGAGCCAAACACAAATGTCCACTATGGTGTAGCCTAGGCTAGCTAGCCTACATTAAAGATTTATTTTATTCTATTCTAATCCACCATGCGTAATGTAGGGATGGAGAATGCTTTTCAAGTAGCCTATATTTAGGATTCAGCTGAAAAACTCTAGCGCTCTTGAAAAACTCGTTTGGAAAAGAATGGATAGGCTAGGCCTATCATGTGATGTCGTGGTCTTATCGCCCTCTCACGGTGAATTGCATGGATGAATATTACATGATTTTGTGCCAAGTGTAAAAATAGCGGCCTGATTGAACATGCACTGAAATAACCAAACATAATTGAACATAACCTGGTAGGGGGTAGGTTTTGTTCAGGTTAAGTTCAGAGCCTATGTTACAATAGTTACTTACATAGCCTGATCATTGTTGAGCTTTCTGGAACTGAAATTCCAGGTTTACCGCTAACTCTGGGTTAACATACCCAGTTAAGCCAGTAAACCTGCTTTCTGGAATACCCCCCAGGTTTTAACATTGATTAACGTTTATAACCGACCAGGAAAAGGAGTAGATCCTCTGAAAAGATTATTATCGCTGATAATGATGGAGGCAAAGGGCATAATGTTAATGGCAAGAGATTTCAATTTGGTGATGAATCAGAGAGTAGACAGTCAAAGTAGAATAAAACATAAATCAGAGCAAGCGGCAACTCCATTGAGGAAAGCTCATATTGAGATTGGATTATTAGATGTCTGGCGCTGTTTACACCCACAAGAGAAAGCTTTTACCTTCTACTCTAAGATCTTTTCAAGATTGGACTATGTCTTTATGTTTAAAAATGATATTGCAAAAGTCTCCAAATGTGAAATATTACCCATATCAGTCACAGATCATACAGTATTAATTGATATCAATATGAACAGAGAGAAAGGAGATACAACTTGGAGAATGAATAACTCACTACTTGAAGACCTGAATTTCAATGAGAAGATGAAGAGAAATATTAGGTACTTTTTTAAGAAAAGAGGTGTCTATAGAAAGTCATAACATACTCCCGGGTATACAACCCCAAAACTTGGAAAAAGAACAATGTAATTTCTTCTGGACTGAATAACAGCACTCAAACAAATAACGAAAAGCTGGAAAAGGTAATCTATAAGATTGGCAAAAATGAAAAGTTATTTGAAAAAAGAAATGGGGCCCCCTTTAGGCCTAATTTAAGTAAACTGGATGAAATCATGCAACTGTTTAATAATAAAAGTTGAGGAGCTTAAATTAAATGAAAGAATACCTCTGAAGATAAGCCAATACTAATATAAAGGCATCAAAGCCAGTGAAATGTTCTCTTCTTTTTACTTTATTTATTGTTCAATATATACAGTAGACATTTTTTCTCTGTTAATTAAGGATAATGCTTTCTATTAGTGCATAATGCATACAAGGTACAGTAACTTGTCAAAAGGAATAGTTCCCCCCCCCCCCCCTTTTTCACAGGACTAAAGGGAAAATGCATGTATACACATACAAAAAGAAATGTGTTTATGAAATGGAAATAAGATGTTTGATTGCTTTCAAGTGACGAAATGAAATGAACATAATAAAGTATTAAAAAAAGTCAAGTCACATTATGTATATAGCACACTTAAACGTAATGCAATTGACTCAAGGTGCTCACAGTAATAAAACAAAATATAAATGACAAAAAAATAAATAAAAAATACAAAAAAATAATAGTAATGATAAAACTGAATATGATTGTAGATAAAAAGAAGATAGTTAATAATAGTTAAGACAGTTAAAACTACTACTACTATATAGGCCTAGGAAAATGTACAGTAAAGTTAAAGATGGCAGTATAATTATAAAAGTATAATTTATTTCCTTGGCCTTTGGAATTAAAATAGCCCCACATCACATACCCTTCACCATATCATATCTCACGATTGGCATGGGGTACTTTCCATAAAATAATCTCTCAATGTGGCCTACTGGTTAGTGCTTCGGACTTGTAACCGTAGGGTTGCCGGTTCGAACCCTGACCAGTAGGCATGGCTGAAGTGTCCTTGAGCAAGGCACCTAACCCCTCACTGCTCCCCGAGCGCCGCTGTTGTTGCAGGCAGCTCACTGTGCCAGGATTAGTGTGTCACCTCACCTCACTGTGTTCACTGTGTGCTGAGTGTGTTTCACTAATTCACGGATTGGGATAAATGCTAAGGCATTAAGATACATTTTCAAAAGGGGATTTTTAATTCCTCCTTTTAGTCAACTTTAGCATGGGTTCATAAAGCTTAACTGTATACAAAAAATATCTCGCAATGACACCTCTGGGGTACTGTGAAATAATGTGGTGCCAAGATTGTATTTGATATTCAGGACAAACCTGATCTCATTCTGTTGTGCTTCAGCGACAATGCAACAGATTTCAATGGGTTAACTGCTTCTGAACAGAACTAGATAATATTCACTTGTGAATTGCTAAATAATACCTGCATTAATTCAGTCATTTGAAATGAATGACTACATAACATTTACTAATAGTCTTTATAATTCACATTCTTTATATCATTAGCAACGTGGTGACAGTATGCTATATTAGGATATTTACTGCAGCAGCACCTATGCCAAATGGTAATGGCAATCCATCTACTGCCATGTTTACCATGGGATCCCCTTGGATAAGAGGAATGTTGATATCAAAGAGAAGATGAAAGGTCTGCAATGGGTAAAATGCCTGTGGTATTGGCAGTGGCAGAACAAAACTGACTGAACAAAATTTTAGCTTTTCAGCATTTAATTATAAACGAAAACAAACATTTTTGATGGAACTGTACACACATTTAGCAACAGTGAGATTCATACATGAGATGAAGACAGTGTCAATAGATAGCCCCAGACCAGTTAATAAATACAATGTAAGAACAGGAATCAACTGCCAAATTACGTCATTTCATCTCTTGTGCATAAGGTGCATGTAAAAAGGAACAATTTTGACACTTATTTAGAAATACAAGACTTGGGCTATTGGAAACTTTGAAGCTTTATCAGGTCCTTTTTACACTTCTTTCACTTTCCCTTGGTGGGCAAATCCATTTAATTGGTGTGTGGAACCATTTTCTAGTTGTTTATCACATGAGGTTGCAATTGCTTCTCCACCACTTATAATACCATTCATTGTTTGCTTTTCTTGGTTCCGGACAGGGAGTCTGTTGCCCTTGATATAGGACTGGAACCAGAAGTTGGAGAAAAGAATGAAGAACAAGGTACCATAGATCCAAATAAGATGGATGAAAATGGGGACTTGGAAGTCACATTTTTCCATGAAATAGTACTGAGATATGTGGACTGAAACCAGGACAAACTGCATCTAAGGAGAAGAGAAAACACGATTGAACGAAGAATTAGAAAAGAAAATACAGAATGCAAGAAATGTGTAGCAGTTCATGATCATCTCCTCAGTCCTGGTTTGATACTCACTAATTGGATGGCAGTCATATATTTCTTCCACCAAAGGTACCGCTGGAACTGAGGCCCAGCAGCAGATAATCCATAGTACGAGTACATGATGACATGGACAACAGCATTCACCATGGCATGAAATGTACCCATTCCCGAAGCTACACAGAAGAGACAGAATTAATCTCAATTATCTTTGAGACAGTTTTTTTTTTTTTTTTTTTTACCAAAAACAAGATTTTTTACCAAAAAGATAGATTTGTAACAATTACAAGAGTAATAGACAAACACTGATGTGTTTAATCATAGTTTCACTTTAGAATACTTGCAGCATAGGGAGTACGGACACTGTCAACATGATGTAGACATAAAAACATATTTAATCTTTTAAACCTGCTATTAATTTTACATGTTACACTATTGCCAAATTAGCAAGAAATGAAGTTGAAATGTCCTAAAAGGTCTAAAATATGTTTTCCATGTTGCATGCAGAAGTTAGATGAGGCATATTTGATTTCTAATGTGGAAATTGAATGAAAGTGTATGCCACCCCCCCCCCCCCCAAAAAAAAAAAAAAAAATACACGCATTAACTGAGAGAAATTAATTATTGATCTGGGAATATTATAGCCTAGAAATCTAGACGCGCCCCTAGCGGCTGCCAGGGCTAGTCTAGCAACTCTCCGTTGGCTTGTGAGCTCCAGAAATCGAAACTTAATCAGGCCAATAAAATCGTGTATAGAGTCGTTAGGTGGGCTTAACATAATGATTGATGGCAGAGTTGCAACGGTTTGGCTTGAATTCCCTGCTACTTGAAAACAAATAAGATGGATGTTGCTGCTGGCGAACAGTGTGACACGAGTTAAGCTTTTATTAAGTTGGCAAACGTTTGAACTAGCCAATTAGCTCCGCTGGTTGGAAACGCATGGGACTCATAGCGCTGCCGCTGTCCTATTGCGTGCAGAGGGAATTTGAAAGACAACCGATTATCCCGCCACTCGGACTGAGCACTGCGAACGGTGAGTGCCCAGACCCTACATTTTAATGTGGGTCTGGCTCGTCAGGCTAGGAATATTAGATAAATTATATTGATAATTCACTAGCTTCTGCTATGATCAAATAAAACTGCCATCATTCTAATAAAAAATACTAACAAGAGATAACAAACTACTCAAGGAAAAATTGAAATCTCACAGTACTAAAATGTAAGCTTACATTAACATAGATATAGGAAAGTATGATTATCAAAATTGTAGTGCTATAGAGCACATTTCTTTTCAGTGCAATACATAAAGATGGATATACACTCTGTGTGTGTGTGCTCAGCTATTTTCATTCAGACCATTCATAAAACCTACCAGGTGTTAGTGTGATGCCCCACCACCAGGTCCATGGCATGAAAGAGTGATGGAAAATATGTAGAAATGTAATCTGGCTATGTTTCTTCCGCAACACAAAAAATACCTGTTGGATAAAATGTCAGATTTATTGTTTCTGTTCACTAATAGAATTGAAATAAACATTATTGAATGAGAACTTGGAAATGCTGAAATACATAATACTTCTGACCACAAATAGAAAATGTAAACATAGCGCAACATTTGAAAACTTTGTTGCTCCTTGCAGGAAATTACTTTTTGCAGTATACCATCTACATAGCAGATTAATTTCAGTACAGTGCAGCTACATGAACTCATTTCACTTTGATGTCTTTCAATGTCTTATGTAAAGCTTTCAGTTGCATAAACATAAATTTAATGTTATATCACAATAATAATGTATCGTAAAACTACTAATTTCCACCCCTTTCATTCGAAAATTTGAAAACAAAGATGTTTTTTGAATACTTCAAAATAATGTTTGATGAACCTTATTTTTCAGTAGCCATAAGTGTGTAGATTTGAACAAAATCTGGTCTGGCTCTTAACAGGAGCTTTTACTGCCTGAAATATCCATATAGCATGTTGACCATGCTCAGAGTTTTGTGCTGGGCACCCTATTTCCACCCACTCACTCACTGGGCACATCAACGGTTAGCCCGATAATTCCTGTTGCAAATTCAAAATTCCACTACAGCACAAAGCGGTTTTGTACACATAGCCTTACAACACTGTTTACAGCTCTTCAAGTCCCTATACAATGTAATTTTTGGTACAGAGATAATTGAGATACCCTTATGGGGTGAGTGCTTGCATTTCTTTAGGAGTTAAGTGACATACATGTAAAAGGGCGAATATAGAGCACAGGCCGAAAAAGGTAACTTTCCAATAACATTACTGTTACGCTATTTGTTATTAACTGACAAACTCACCAACCTCCAAGCCAAAGTGGGAGGGGTGGGACCTGATAAGAGCCGTTATTGGGCCAGCCCAGTGTCAGTATGAAAAAAATTAACCAATTGGCTAGGGTTAAGGTCGACTGCTTTGGTTGACTATTGACTATCAGCCCGGGAAAAGCCTACTGTCTCTCTCCCTCCCAGCACATCGTTGTCATCCCCTTTCTCAATGATGTAAACTTGTGGATGACTAAAAACGATTTGAAGCTGAACAGTAATAAGACTGAGGTATTGTTGTTGGAACTAAATCTGCTCTCACAAAGATGAACACTCAACTCAGGTCAAGAATCTCAGTGTACTAGACAGTATGCTCTCCTTCATCAACAGTTCTCTCATGGGGCCTTTTTCCACCTACTAAACATTGCACGACTACGCCAAGCCCTCAGTCAGCACAGTGCAGAAGTCCTGGTCAACTCTTATGTTACATCCCACATTGACTACTGCAACTCCATCCTGTCTGCCATCCCATATAAGCTACTCCACCGGTTTCAATTCATTCAAAACTCTGCCTCAAGGATCTTGCTAATAAACTTAAATACAAATAAACACAGACGCTTTTGAGTCAAATACATAATATTTTAACCAAGGACCAAACGAAACACGTCAGAGAGGTAGCTCAACCCTTCTTCAGTATTCCCAGAAAAAAATTCCATGCAGGATTTCGTTTTGTTTGGGAGACAGGCTGCCCCCACTTTGTTTCCAGTTTACGGAGCCTGCCTACAGAAACCGGGTTGTTTTAACGGTGTACTCACGGAATGGGCAGCTAGCAGACCTGAGAAGATGATTGCTGAATGTGACAGAAAATGTTATGGGCTTAAAAATTGTGTAAAATCCCTGACTACTACTATACTGACTGTCTACTGTATGCACAATTGCACATTTTCAACTCAAATTTTGCTGCTCTTATTTTCTTCATTGTATGTGCCTTCTTATTTTTACTTTTTATATTGTTTACTTGAATGTTATGTTTCTCTGTGGACCTAATTGGTAAAATATGTCTTGTCTCCACCGTGGGATAGTGGGAAATGTAATTTCGATCTCTTTTTATGTCTTGACATGTGAAGAAATTGACAATAAAGCAGACTTTGACTGCACCTTTAAGCACAGCAATGAGCTCTTCCAGCTGTAGCTTTTCAATAAGGTCTAAGGTGGAATTCATCTATTTCCCACTTCTGATAACAATGCATCAGAGCCAGAACCAGGACCAACCGGATCGGTTACCAGCTTCCCCCGTTTATCATCATAATTTAGCAAAAACAGCAAATTTAATGGTGTCAAGACTTTTGCACAGTACTGTATATCAATTGAAATTGTAAAAAGGGTCACTTACCGTGTCCATTAACTCAATGTATTTTGAAAAGTAAAACAGCCAACACACTCGAACCAGCTGAAAAGAAAGAAAGACTACTTGAACATCTGAGACAAAATATGGTATAACCAAACAGGCAGTTAAATAAGTAGAGTTTGCAGCCATTTTGCAGAACTGGAATATTGAAATGACTGATGACCGGGGGGTTGAAAAGTTGGTATTCATGTTTTGTCCCATCTAGACATAGAGGCTGTAATTATACAAAACACAATACACAAGCGTAGTAACTAAACTTCAAACTTGGTGTATACCAACTTGTTAGACTAAGAAACCAGTCTGAAGCTTTGATGATTTGTTGTCGTCTTTTTCTGCTTTTCTGTGGAGTGCTCATCTGCAGGAGGCAGGGAGAGGAACCAGTCCTTGGTCCATTGCACAGAGATGAACAATGGGCTGTTCAACATTGAGGCATTCATTCAATTTACATTGTCTGAGAGAATATGGTTTGTGGCACCGAATTCTCCTTCAGCTTGAAAATCGTGGAGAGTAATTTGTGCAGATTCTCTTCTGTGACACGTCAATTGAATCTAAAGGAACACGCCAACTTTTTTGGATCCATTTTTTTTTTATCATACAGTAAATGCCCCAGTATCTGACCCTCTCATGGGAAGATCTGTAGTTGTCTCCAAAGAGTTTGACCATGCAAGGTTAGATAGCTTTCTCGGAGAGCCATGAGAAGCACTCGCTTGTTCTGTGCTTTGAGAGGAAATGTACAATGCACAGAGAATCAATGAACCTCTGAAAATAACTCATCTCTGATGTGTTTCACAGAATCATGGACCATAAGTTTTAGGGTTAGTCTTCTCACGTATAGGTGTCTGGCTGCTCCTCTGTTAAATAACTTGAAAGAAATTGTAGATCTCATTTTCATGGGTAATTCTAATGTAGATAATCAGGCATGTTTGTCTGACAGAACTGCTCTCATGGGTCCTGGGTACAATCAGTGACACCTGTTGCGGCTGTCTCAAGACAATTGTGCGTAGGTGTTGTATCCTGTGGCATGTTGCATAGTATTTATTTGGCTTAGTTTTTGATTGGCCACCGGGGTCCCCAAGCAATAGCACAAGGAATTTAACATCTTTCCTGTAATACTGAATTCATCAGATTTGGTTTTGATTGAGCGGCCATTTTATCTCAAATAAACATGATTATGTTACAGCTACACAACTACAGTTGCAGTTCCACAAGTTTTGAAGACTGTTTGTTTTCGCAGATCATATAGGAAAGTACACATACAATTCTCAGTTGCTTTTAAACTCCTCATTTTGTTTTCTACATAAAGCTGCACTGTTGTCCACTGCCTTTCCAATGATGGTATCTTATGCTGCTTTCACAACCATGAACTTGGAAGACCCGACTTGAAAAATGCCAACTTCCAAAAAAGTGTCTTCATGAGATCAGTCCAGAAAACAAATTTTGATTCCTACAGTAACATGTCAGAACTACTTGGTTGAGACCATGGTTGACCTGCTCGTCAGGGCCATATTACAACCTCGAACATGCATTGAACATGTGAATGAATCGAACGCCATCCATTATCCCTTACATAAATAACCTTGCCAAATTTGTAATGGGAATGAAGATATACTTTATATATACTATAATAGGCTATAGTATATATACTCTTTTGATCCTGTGAGAGAAATTTGGTCTCTGCATTTATCCCAATCCATGAATTAGTGAAACACACTCAGCACACAGTGAGGTGTAGCACACACACTAATCCTGACGCAGTGAGCTGCCTGCTACAGCGGCGCTCGGGGAGCAGTGAGGGGTTAGGTGCCTTGCTCAAGGGCATTTCAGCTGTTACTACTGGTCGGGGTTCGAACCGGCAACCCTCCGGTTACAAGTCCGAAGCGCTAACCAGTAGGCCGAGGCTGCTCCACTTTATGTTGTATTAAGTTGTCACAATGGAGGCCTTTAAGAGCATGAGTGTGTCATCGAGTCAGGTTAATCAAGGCACAGGATTTCCACACAAGTCTCCAAGCATAAAATCTTGTGTTCACTTCTATGCATTTAATGTGGGATTGGAACCATCTATGCTTATTTTCTTGCTGCATTCATTAATGGCATACAAGCAGTCTTTATGATGCCTCATTTGAGTAAAATGACCTAAATCTTTTGGGCCCTATTTTATTATTTTCACTTTGCCTAGGAGTTCAAATAACAGACGAGTGCAGATGTGTGTAGGCTATACTCTGCTAGGTTTTAGTAAAGCATGGTTTAGTGGAATACCTGTTCCATACGGTCCCATGTGCAAGCAGTTGTGTGGGAGAAAATAACCTCTTAAAGTAAACATAATCATAGAGATGCGGGGTATAAAAGAAGAGAACATGCAACTAGTTGTGGTTATACCAGAGACTTTCTAATGAGGAGACACAGCACTCAAAAAATCTTCCATAAAAAAAAGGATGGGGTTGCGCATTTTGCGCTTGCGCATTTCTGATGCCCGATAAGTGCCCAAAAAGCAAAATGTAATAAGGCCGCCGAGTGGAGGGACTTACCTAAAAGGACTTTGGTTTTAAATCAGTGTGGATGACTTATCAATTAGCTTGAGGGCAGATGACCTTATACTTACTCTAAGGGCTTGAGGACTGCTGGATAAGTCACAAATGTCGCATCTCCAGGTAAATGTAGTTCCCCAGCCAGACATCAAAAACTATTAGATAGAAAGAAGCATGTGACGTCAATCAATACAATTTCAAAATGCAAATATCCAAATACAAAAAATTAAATGTTCATGTTTTTCTGTGAAAACATCACCACTCCGCCACTCACCTCATATACAATATAGGCATTGAAAGCCACCATGCCGAAGTTATATACAATCATGGCTGTCTTGAGATGAAGAGGCTTACGGTTTGCCATAAAGCGTGGCCCGGCGTAGAGAACAAAGAATATGTAACCCAATAAGATAAGGGTCATCTGGATGGGGCTCTGCATCAAAGGATAGTCTCGGACACGATGATCTGGGCATTAAGTAGTATATCTTTAGCATCAAAATATCAAATAGCAAGAATTCCCTTCTGAAGACTGACAAGAACACAACCAAGCACAATAACATAACATGTTAGAAGAATAATGGGTCCCTTACCCGTTCTTTTGAGCAGATAATCATTGAACTGCAAGATATTTGCCATCACCTCTTGGATCATCTTTTGTTTTTGGATGGATATCTGGAAAAATTTAAATATGGTTGAAAATGATGTTTGAAAATGGGCAATTCCAGATGCATTCATAGGAAAAACTGGTTGAGCACAGTCTTCAAGAAGGAGTAAGAGCATGGATTCAACACAACCCGAGAAAACAGATGAAAAGGTATGTAGAATATGCTTCTACTCAGATTATCATGATGACAATGTTGAACCACAGAATGTTCAGGTGATAAGGGATGATCATACTAGAATGGGCTAGCATGAAACTGAAAGACTTCTCAAGTGTGAGAATCATAACTTAAACATTTCGCTTTATTAAAAAGTATTTGGTTCTAGATGAAAATGTATGCATAATACTTCCTCACACTAAGGAAAAAAACATTTCCCTAATAACTTCAATTTTACAAATGAAAGTCGTATGTCTACAAGGGAAACATTGTGCCTGGAACCACCTTTACTGGCAGGTTTGACCAAAGGAGGAGTGAAAAACATACATCCTTAGATGACCAATGTGAACCTTAGCTATAAAGAGTCAGAGGATTTCAAAATTGGACAGCCAATTGGAGTATTTCTAAGTTAATGCATTAAAATTGTGAATAGTAACATCTTTTCCAAGGCTGGTCTATAAATCTTGCATAAACATTAGGTAAGGGATAATGTATAGAACATCTGTCATTATTGGGAAAATAAGTCCCGACAGGGCAAACCGGTCTTGTTCCGCCCTGAAGGGACTTATTTCCCCAATAATGACCGGCGTTCTATACATTATCATGCTTATTACATGGCTATTTGCCAAAACGAAACAATAAACTCCCCACGATATGACTCTTTAGCCTACATTGCCTAGGCTATAGCCTATTTGTCACCGTTCATTGTGGCTTTTGCTGAGAAACAAATAGTTTGCAACAACACACGCTGAACTTCAAATCAAATCAAACATTCTCATCAAACATGTTCAAATCAAACATTCTTTAGGACACAGCTGATCAACCGTCTGCTTTTCACTTTTGAATGAATTTCCAGTAGTTGCGGAGTGATATGAAAGACCTGAATTAGAAGCACAAACTCCGTTGCCATTGACAGCGGTCATTATTTTTTTCAGAGGTCCTCTAGTTGAAAATAATGACCGCTAGAACTTTGGGAAATCCCATTAAGTCAATGGAGCGTTCTACTTGCATTGTGAAGAGCCGTGTAATAAGCAACATTTAACATTGTGACAGCAAAACAGGTTCAACTAGTGGAATGAAGATTAGAAATCTGGACACAATTAATGTACAGTATAGAGGTCAATGTATTAAATAAAGCCTTTCCCGAAACACTGAAAGAAGATAAATTGAAGACATGCTAAGAAAAAACAACGGTTTAAATGTGAAATGGGGAGCGTAAAAGATAAGTGACCAATGTTAGGTACTGTTCTTGCTGAAAACTCACCTGTTAGATCTCTTACTATGTTCCCAACCTTTTCCACAGGTACCTGAACAGAGTTCCACTTTGCCACTCACCCCAACTCACATGAAGACAGAGGAAATTGTGGCTGTAAAAACAAATGAATGAGTGTGTAAATCCTTGCAATCTTGCTCCTCAAAAATGTGTACTGTGTGGTTCAGAAATAGGTGTAACACTGAAAGGCTAAGTTGTGTTACGACAGACCAGGGAGGGACACGCTACCACCTTGATTTAAGAGAAGCGGATGAACACAGATTGGAGCCAACACCCATTTAGTTTCTGGGGCACACCCTGATTTTAGTGTTTCTGGACCCACCCACCCCACTGTTGTGATTGGATGTTGTTTGTTGATCTGGTTGGACACTGGCTGCTAGAGTGGTTGTAAGGGCTGCTCTTTTACGCCTACTTGTCCATAATTGGAATTAAACAATGAAAAGGTTCTTTGTTTGGTTGGGCACAGATAATGTTCAGTTGGTATAAAACATACAACCACCGCAATGTGATGCCACAAAGACCAAGGAGTCTCACAGCAGGGAACCAGCAGTCTCTGGGTGAGCCATACCCACCCACACTCTCAAAGTGCCCCAGTCGGTTTCACTGCATTCCAGTAAAACAGGTTTCACTGGTTTTCCAGATCGAATAGACTCAAGGCCTCTAGAGTGGTCACATCCGTTTCTACCAGTATGACAAAGGGAGGGGGACCAGAGAGGCATGAAAACTATTCATTCAATTCAACTGTCAAGGGCAGAGATAGAGATGTCGTCATAGCCAGATTACTCATGCTTTTGACAAACTTTAAAGTGACATGCCCCAATATGGACATGCTGTATACACCATTAGATCAGTTAGATTCTCCACAATTCAATCGTTCAGTTCATTTTACAGAAACCGTGTTTACTAGCATGGTACGAAGAGGCGAAAGAAAGTTGTGACTCCCAACCTTTGGTGGCCATAACGTCTGAATATGTGTCCATTCCTCAATTGTTTATACCAGGGGTTCTCAAACTTTTGTGGGCCCGGGGTCCCCTAATGGAGTGAAAGTCAAACAGTGAAATCTTGAAATGAACAGGGAGCCAATGCAGAGAGGCCATGACTGGAGTGATATGCTCCTCCGCATCCTAGTACCAGTCAGAAGTTTTACAGATAATTATAATAATCCAGATGTGATGTAATAATGGTGTGGATGACTTTTTCCAGATGATAAAACAGAAAATATTTTAATTTAGCAATAAGTCATAACTGATTATAGCCATTTTAAAACAAACTGATTATTTTGTCAAGACAAAGCTCTGAGACAAGAATAACATCCTGGTTTTAAGTATTCAAGACTTAACTTATTTGGTGAGGTGACCTAGCTTGTCAACAACAGCGCTTCTAGATTTGAGGGAGACAAAAATGATAACTTCCGTTTTGTCGCTGTTTATCCAGAAGAAGTTATTTGCCCATCAGCCTTTGATATCCTCAAGACATTCCAGAGGAGGCTGTAGGGAGTCCCTATTTTAGTGGGAGATACAGCTGAGAGTCATCAGCATGGAAATGGAAGGAGCTGCTATATTTTCTGATAAAATCACCAAAGTGGGAGTGTAATGGAGGCGAACTGAGCTAGCATGCTAGTTGCGTGTGTAAATCCTCACACCCCTAACTTTAAGAACCCTTCTAACTGCGGAGTTGGAAGCCTGGGCTTTTAGCTCAGTGGTTAGAGCGTTCGACTCCCATGACGGTGTGTGTTTAGGTGGCGGGTTCGAGGGCCGTGAGCGGCGGTTGAACCGACCTCTGTTACAGGAGCATACAAACAGAGGAGGAAAACTGAGCCACTGGAAATGTCCTATTCTTAATATAAGAGCTGTACCAATGTAGGGCTGTACCTTAAATGCCAACCCATTGTTCAAGGTGAACCAAAAGTATGTTGTGATCCACAGTATCAAAGGCACCGCTAAGATTTAATAAAATCAGGATAGCCTTATCACCTAAATATAATGTGAGTAACAAATTCTTTGTCAACTAACCTTTAACAAAGTTGTTTCAGTGCTATGGCTTTGAAAAACTTTGGGCTTTGAAGCCTGACTAAAAGGGTTATAGTAGCTCATTTGAGTTCAGGAAAGGTTTCAGTTTTCCCATTGCTTTTGAAATTATATGATATATAAATGATATAACAAAATAAAAGATGGGATGAATAACTGCAACACTGTGGCGCAATTGGTGACCATATTCGGGTCGATGTGCCCACGGGGACCCGGGGTCGAGTCCTGCCCGGATCATATTCCGATCCCACCTCATCTCTCGCTTCCCATCACTCTCTCAACTGTTCTGTATAACTAAAGGCATAAGCCCCCCCCCCCCCCCCCCCCCCCGCGGCTGTTAGAGCCTTTCCTGAAAAATCCTCTTCCGTTGGATATCTTGTATTTAAATGTCATTTTAAAAAATGACTTTACTACAACCATTTAAACAAGGATACTAATACTAAATTAAACCTCATTCATTTGAATGTGTAAGTGGAACTGGTTACTGCTTGCTATGACAGGACACACTTTCTGTTAGGTGTCAAGATTGCAATTATCTTGCTGTGACAACGGCTAGAAGACATGAACTCCAAAACAGACAGAAAAACGATATAGTGTTATTCTTATAACAATAGGGTGTTCTGTCCTGGATAAATTTGGTTACTCTGAGCCTAAAGTTTTTTCCACATTACCATGAGAAACCAATTTGTCTAATGTTAAGAATGCAGACTGAGCTCAGGGGAAGACAGAAGACTGGTCATCATTTCATTAGTTTCCATGGACACAGCTGTGAATGCATTGCTGCTTGGATGGACTCTCAAGACCAGACTTTTGTTTATGTCAGCAGCATGCACCACTGCATCACATTCTTGTGTGATCCTAATCGAGACTTTGTATTTTCACCAGATACATTTTCAGGGAGGGTAGAGGAACAGCTTGGTAACAACGTAATTTTTTGATGAGGTAAAGTTTAAGGGTGGCATTCTCCAATAATTACAGAAATAACAAAAATACTCTTCTCCCTTACTGTCTTTACAACCAGCAAGGTGCAAAGAGGTAAAAAAAGTCAGACATCATGCCAGGAAGAATGTAATATAATTTCAGACACCCGTAATGAGGACCGTAGGCCTAATATTTTTTAATGTCTCACGCCCGATTCATATCGGATGCGTGGCATGTGCATGGCAGCTAATGTTATCTGTCTGTTTTCATTTCGGTGTCCATGTTAGCAGGTTAGAGCCTGTGCACTGCAGGCATGGCTTAAGGCACCTATTTTTCACGCAAGAGGCAAGCAAGTTTTCAGCCAAAAGAGACAGAGAAAATATGTTTTAATTGTTATTTTGACATGAATACTAATACCATCGACATTGCATAACTGATACCTTTTACTGACATTTGAAAGTCTAAAGAGGCTAGGCTGTGTCATAAGAAATATTGTATGTTATCAAAGTGGAACAAAATATGCTGTATGTATACTCGTGGCAGAAACCCAACATTGTCTTGGCTGTAATCAAATTATGAGGTGAGGACAGTAGGCTACTTTTCTACAGCTCTCTCTCCCCCCAAGATCTAAGGCGATGTACTCTCTCCCAAGCAGTAGAAATAACTTTTTTTCTAAACAAACTCATGTTGTAGCCTACAAGAGACATATTTATCATTATTAATGGGAAACATACATGTGTAAAGACGAGAATGGCAGCAGCAGCATCGCATTACAGACAGAATGTGTATTGTAATTAAGTTGTTTAAGTGTTCTCCTATGTGGTATCGGTCACACAGCAAAACACAGTGCAAATTTCACCCTACCAAATCTCACCTCATGGGCGTGGACGTAGAAACAGCAAGCAGTTTAGCTGTAATGGCTGGCAGCGGAGACAAGCGAGCTAGTTAGGCTATCAGCTCAAAGGTTTGACTTCTAAATAAAGTAAACAGGGGTCTTCATTGACTCATAAAAACAATAAGGTCACGACCTTCATGGTTTTCGTGCTAACATTAGATATATCCTAGCTGCCTTGCTAGGCTTTCAATGAAATTTAACATCTAAAAATGCTAGTGGTTGTCCTCAGTTTGAGTGTTTAAACTGGCATCTTCAGTGATCTATTTGCCCGGTTTCTGTGATGGCCAGACTTTTTTTGCATCTCTCTCATGGTCCAAACACAAACACACTGAACTGACTGGTTTTCGGTGGCTCTCATTTGAGTTAAAAAAAAAAAAAAAGAAATCTCTGCAATGGAAACACACCGTAACTGCCTAGGCTATTGGTCCTCTTTTGCTGTGTATGTGCATACCCTGTGGTTACTAGTCTTGGGGTTTCGAGGAAGTGAATATACAGAAGTGCTGTATTAATGAGATTATTGTGATAATCAATGTCAAGAGCAGAGCAGACATATCAAAACAACTTAAACAAAATCCATTAGATGCATTTATGACAAAGAATCCTAATATACATCAGCCCCATGATAAATAACACTCAGAGGACAGCCATACAGAGAGGGACAGAGAGCCGGCAGTATATAGCAGGGACAAGGAGAATAAGGAGTGAGGGGGTAAAGAAAACATAGGCTACACCCTGCATCCCTTTGGGGATCAGGGTGTCTTACAAATGTGTCTCTTGCAAATAGCAATATGCCTACTGTATGCAATGTCATTGATGGACCCTCATTGTTGTAAGCAGGGTGCAACTGGCCAAGGGGGACAGGGTTCTCATATTGATTAATACTACTTCATATGAGTAAAGTATAAGTATAAGAGTAAAAGTATAAGTGAGAAGAGTCTAGTGCAAATAATAATCTGACATCAGAAATGGACCATCACTGTCAGTGCTCATGCTGCTGACAAAGTGGCTGCATGATAACTTCATTTTTCAACGAAAAGGATTCAGTGTAATATGTGGTCATCTTTTAGAACCCTCAAAATATGATGACTGACCATGCAACTGAGCTGTTGGTAGCCTAAGATGGAGGACAACTCCATGCAGAGGGGAACGAACAAGTTGGCCAAAGCAATTTAGCCTACATTAAACAATAACACTACTACCCTACTGCTACTGCCCTCAAACAGGCGCTTTAGGAGTTCCTTCTTTCAACCGCAACAGACTGTGGGTCTCAAAAAAGTAGAATATTTTGGAAAAGTTATTTTTACTCCCTAATTTAGTTCAAAAAGTGGATTTTCATATATTTAGATTCATTAGATACTGTATAAAGTGAATTATGTCAAGCCATTTTTTGTTGTAATCGTGATGATTATGGCTTACAGCTGATGGAACCAAAAATGACTTCTCAAAATATTACAATAAAGAGATTATGGTTTCCTGAATAAAGAGTTTATTGGTGTCATGAAGCTTTGCGCACGCACATTTCTGTCGAAATAGATGCCCGATAAGTGCCCAAAAAGCGTTGAAATATGGCCAAGTGGAGGGACTTGCCTAAAAGAACTTTGACTTAACCCTAACCTTAACCCATGCCTAACCCTAGCACATTTCAGACAGCGCTGCTTTGAAGACAACGTTGGGGGCTTAGACACCTTTTAAACTATTAGTCTGGTTCAGTAAACACAACCACAATCATGAGGCAACTGACTAACTCTTGCAATGTATGCTGGGAAGCAAATAAAGCTAAATTATGATGTGTAACCTCAACATGAAATTAAGGGCTCAAAAACAGGTGGGACACTAAGGCACTCTTCTTAGGTATAAAACCACTTTAATAAAAATGTTAGTTCATAATGGAACTTGTTAAAAAGGCAAGCCCTGATGAAGGCCTAGATGTAGGCCAAAACATGTTGGCATTGTTTTAGTTTCACTGTGAACTAGCATTTTTATTAAAGTGGTTTTATTCCTAAGAAGAGTGCCTTGGTGTCCCACCTGTTTTTTGAGAATTTCGTTTTTTGCCAAAGAGCACCTTCTATTTACAAATATATTTTTTACACCATCTTGAATGCCGCAGCCCTCCAGACCCTTCCCCCTTTGGTGTAAGCTGTTGCATGAAATTAAGGGCCTTTTCACACAGACAGCCTTTAGTTCATTTTAATCGAACTCAAGTGCGTTTGAGCCCTTGTTTCGGTCCGTTTGTGTTGGTCGGAATGCAACAATTGCACTCAGGTGCGCACCAAATTGATCGGTCCGAGACCTCCAAAAAGAGGTAGTCTCGGTCCGCAGGATCTAATGAACTCTGGTGCGGTCCTGCTGGTAAGAAAGCCTGAAACAAACAGGTCCAACGGTCTAGTTGTAGAGCATTATGGGAGTTAAGATCACTGGATCGTTGGTAAAACTAGGTACATTTCACTTCCTAAATAAATGAAATGCACGATTGGTCCTAATAACGTGAAACATGGACAAATGTAATGGCTGAGTAAATCAGATTTTTTTCTAGCTGCAGTCACCAATTTGTTTCCAAACTCCACAATTTGCCAAAAGTCACAAATGCACACAAGGAGCCAAGATCACCCCTCAAAACGGTCACTCCACTGTGTAGCCTACAACGAAATAGCTTGAAATAGCCGGAAGAAACACCTGAGGGAGCTGTCTGCTCAATTCCCATGCAGTTTGGTTCGCCTAGAAACAATGTTTGTGAAACCGAACCAGACCAAAGTTTGTTTGCAACATTATACCAATTTATTGCCTGTTATATCCATTCTCCGCATCCAAATCCGAGCAGCTCTTGTGCTTTGAACCCGTGGTCGAACCAGAGATGGTTGATAAAGCTAAAAGCAAACATCTTAGAGTGAAGTGTAGGGCTCTAGAATCTTTAGCAAAAATATCTTTGGTCAAACCATGATGGACTGTACAGTATACAGTCTATGGGTCAAACATAGATAACAGAAGGTCACAGCTGCCCAGCAACCACACATGGGAATGTTCCTTAAAGGATAAAAAAAATGCATCCTTAATATAACTGTCAGGGAACATTCCCTAAAGGTCTGCTGGAGGTTACATTACAACAACTGTAAGAGGATGTTCTAGGAACATCCCCAGAACGTCCTCTAACGTCATGTGGTTGTTGGGTAATCTCAAATACCTTGTTTTGTATTCTTCAACGTTATAGGATATCATAGGAGAAGCACAAACCATTTTATCGGCAAAGGAGGCTTTACAAAGTGTCAAATAAAGGAGTGACAGTGACGGTGGTATAGGTCCTTTTGATAGAAAATAATATTTGTTTTTGAGGTATTTTTGTTGCTCAGAATATACTGTAGGCCTATGTGCTTCCCTTCACAATTTTTCCTCATCGTTTTCATTGAGACCAAGATACTTGGTCTGGAGGGCTGCGGCATTCAAGATGGTGTAAAAAATATATTTGTAAATAGAAGGTGCTCTTTGGCAAAAAACAAAATTCTCAAAAAACAGGTGGGACACCAAGGCACTCTTCTTAGGAATAAAACCGCTTTAATAAAAATGCTAGTTCATAGTGGAACTAAAACAATGCCAACATGTTTTGGCCTACATCTAGGCCTTCATCAGGGCTTGCCTTTTTAACAAGTTCCATTATGAACTAACATTTTTACTCAACTTTACCAGGAGTGCTTTCCAAGTAATTTCAGTAGAACTGTACTGGTATTGTTATTTCATTTATCTTTACTCAACAAAACAACTGCAATTTTAATGATACCTGAAATACACAATTAAAGGTGCCATGTGTAATGTCCGCCAAAAAATAAATTCATACTCCACATTCCATAAAAGATGGGGGCAGTATACCTCCAGAAAGTGAGTTGGTCTACCCTAGAGTAACAACCGAGAAACGTGTATTGCAGTTTGGCTGGTGGTTATATTGCCCGCATACTGCCTCCCATGGCCGAAACTGGTATTATGACACCTGTCGGGCTGTGGCTAGTAATTTAGCATGCTAATTCAGGTTGATATCTCTGCAGCACTATACCTTGTCATTTTTTTAATGACATCATCGCCCTTATTTCTTCTTATTCTTTTCATGCGTGTAGCTCATTTTTTAGATATTTTTACCTCAATTCTTACACATGGCACCTTTAAACAACATGACTTACAGTATTAATGTTTTTAAAAGAGATATAGTGGAGATATGAGATGTTTTGGAACCAAACTCTTCATACATATACATACATTATATATAGGCCTATATAAATGTGATAACCTGTAAAAAAAAATCTACATTGTAGAATTTTTATATCTATATAAAACTGGTAGGCCTAATGCACAATGAACATATGTAGCCAAGTATAATTAAATAGGCTACAACTCATAATTAGCCTAATGAAATTATACAGTTAGTTATTTTTAACACTGTGGACAAATTCAAGTAGGCCCTATGATTTTAACAATTATCTACTGCATTGATAACGTAGGCTACAGTAGGCTATGACAGTAGAACACTTTTGGTCATCGGCTGTCATTATATTCACCTATTTGGTGAACTTTTACCAACTGTTTCATGGCCACCTAAAATACTTCGCGAAGCCGTAGGGGTTCATGGTAAAGTGAATGCAGGTGCGAATGCACCTCCAGGGCGACGGAAGAAAAAACAGGAAAACCCGCTGGAGTTCGGAATAGACTCAGGAAAAGAGCACAAGCCTAGTTTTTTGTCATGTAGGCTAGCCTACTCATAAAAGGAATCATAATTTGTTGCCATGTTCGGACCAAAGATTCTAGAACAGAGCTCTCGGACCATGCCGTTATATTCCTTCTACCGGAATATAAACAAAGGCTCATACAAGAACCCCTGAAGTGTCGGGTGGTGAAGCGCTGGTCAGACACATCACTAGCTGCGCTTCAGGATGAGCTACACGCAGTTGACTGGAACATGTTCTGGGAGAGCTCTGCTGATGTCAGTGAGTTCGCGGAAACAACGAGTTTCATAAGTAGCCCATGCTGGCTGAGGAAGCAACACATTGTCAAATAAAGACCTTTTCTAACCAGAAACCTTGGGTAGATAAATCGACCCGGACTGCGGTGAATACACGCACGGCTGCATATAACGCGGGGTTCAAGTCAGGGGATATGGGTGACTATGAAGTGGCGTGCTATGCTCTCCGTCGAGAAGTGGCTGCCAAACTGCGATACAGAGATCGAGTCTCACATCCAACTGAATGACCCCCGACGCTTATGGCAGGGATTAAAGACCATCAGCGACTTCGACAGCAAATCCATCACTTCTGGTAGGCCTCTCACTGACTCTTTTCTGACTGATGAGTTTAACTCTTTTTATGCGCGTTTCGAGAAGGTTCGCTCAATAGCCTACCACCAACGTCAGCTGCGTTGAGGAGTAGCTTACACAGAGATGAGTCAGTGGTCCCGACTTTGGTATGGACTTGTGGAGCAGCGATCCCTGTACCCAGCGGCGCCGGAACGAGTTTGAAAGTGGGGGTGCAAAAAAAAAAGCTGGTTTCGGGCTGGGTTTCCCAAAACAATTTTGACAATTCCAGAGGCCAACTATTCACGCACGTTTTCACGTGGGATATTACGATATAAGATAGACTTTTTAAAAAATTATTATTAGACTAACAAAAATTCTCATTATGTTAGGTGCTGTGTAGTGATTTCGGGTGGTTTCATTCAAGCTGATTGGACTGCAAGTATAGCGTCGTTTTACGCACAGAGTGATTTAGTCTAGGCTACAAGTTCTAAATGAATAATCTGCTAAACTGCGCCTGATATTGACAGACACAGACACACCAGCATAACCTGAATTTCCATTCAAGGAATAAAGGAGGTAGTCTATAGCCTACAATAATAATGATCACAATCTCCATTTTCTGTCCTGTGCACGCAGCCAAGCCTTGTCAATGACTGTGATGAAAAGATCTGCACGTAACCTACTTACATTTTGAAGGTTATCGTAAAAGGTCCCCCGGTAACCTGTCACTGTTTATCCCCGTAAGAAAACGACACTAGAATTAGTTACCCAACTGTGCCTGTTCCCTTTGTGTTTGACTGTAATCATGTTATACATTAATTAGTGATTAAAAACGACCTTTCTGCGCTCCATATCTGTAACACGAACTGATCTGACTCGAGTTTACGTGTAAGCCTGTGTGCGCCTGTCTGCACTCATGATTCTCTGCAACTTTTTACTGCATTGCCATGAACAAAGTAAAGGGAAAAAAGGTGTTTCTTTGTCGAACAAATTGGGATGCAATGTGAGCCTTGAATTGAATGCCATGCAGGAATTTGCTAGGATCTCAAAACCGGATTATGAACATTCTTTGCCATAGAGAAACACACAATAGCGTTGGATTATAAACCTGCTTTGCCACAAAAACAGAGAAAAACGTGAGGTAAGTCGAGCTATATGAAGTTATTATTTTGCCGTCACTTCGTCTGTTTTATAACCCAGAAGAATGTACTTTCTGTGTCTCCTCTTTCATGTGACATGCGTGCCATATCTATGTTCACGGGTTCACGGGTTTGCGAGTAATTCAAACGAGAGTAATGGGTGCGCAGGTGAACGCAGAGACTGTAAATATGATGCAATTTGATTTAATTTCATGATTTTTTTTTATCTTCATACTTTAACGTACAGACAAGTGCGTTATCTCGTTGGAAAGCCCCACTTCTGCTGTCACGCAATAAAGGCTTCTCGCTGCTATGAACAGTTGCAGAGCAATGTAACAGAAGAAAGCGTGTGTTTTTTGACGCACTTTGCGTCAATCGGCTTCGAAAGGGTTAACATCTCACGTATCCCCTGGAGTGCCTTCAAGTACCCCCATTTGGGAACCACTGCGCGATGCCGTGTCGGTGTTGTGATCAACAACTGCCCTTTTTTTTATCCCCGAAAAGTGGGCACCGGTGCTTCCGGCGCGCTTGCCTGAGTCGGCAAATCAAATCAAAATCATCGGGTGTTGTATAAGACATTGACAGCGCAATAACTTTAAAAACGACCAGAAAACAATATTAGGCACAAGCATTTGTGGAGAAGAAGAATGGTTCGGGTGTTCTTAAAGCTCACCGTAAGTCATTTTGTTACTCTGATTAGTTGGTCTATCCAATTGAGTGCAGAGGTATTTTCCCCCTGTAGGTAGCCTATTGGTTGAAACAAGCCCCTTAATAATCGTGTCCCAATGGAGCAGTATCAGGCTTCAAATTCTGACTAGAATTGAGTATGACATCAGGCTATGGTGCTTTAAGTGAAGAAAAATTGTTTTGCACTTCCTGCAAGAAAATACTTAAACACTGGAAATCCACCATAAATTAATATTTACAAGGACACAAACATCAGCAAGCGGTGGTTAATGTGAAGAGAAACGAGAAGCAGACAACAGTGTCTGAAATTCAAATGAGATGACTGTGACAAAACAAAGTGAAATAATTCCATACTGTATATCGTCATATCAGTGAATGTAGTATTATCTCATCCGTAGCTGCAGTTTGATCAGGCACTTTTTTACTATTCAAACCTTCTGAGATACTTTTCACAAAACAATTGTTATTTTTAGGATTTTAAATGTTAATGGATATGTGGGCAATGCCACTGAAGCTGCAAAAAGACAGTAAGTCATTTGGACAATAAATATGTCATGGGCACCAGATGCCGCCATTGTAGCCTACTGCACTAACAAAGGCCCGAAGTGCAGTGAAATGGCTCCACCTGGTGGCCATGTAAATTGCACACTCGAAAATCTTGTTTTAGGAACTGACATTTTCACAACATTTCTCCACATTGCTCCAGCAGATTTCTGTTATTCTTGCTATATATATATATATATATATATATATATATATAGAACAAAAATGTAATTTATTATTAAAGTGAAATGGTTGCTGTCAAAATTCACTGGCGTTAGTTTGAGCAGGTTTTTGGGATGAATGGGAGTCAATGGGAGCCGTAAATCTCAGACTAGTGGTGACCAAAGAATATTATGCCGGATTGCGTGACGCCGGTCTGTGAAAGGCCTCTGGAGATAAGGATAGCCTACACATTCCTGTCCATGTAATAATAGGTTATTGTGGTCAAGAGTGTGATGTAAAAGATAAATGAAGGCAATGTTTTCCATTGTATAATAGCCTAACCATTGTTTTGGCACCCCTAGTCCCTTTGAGTGATGGCCCTGCGCGATGGCTGATATCAGTCTTTATGTCTGGAAAGTAGGCTACAACGAGGCAAAATGAAAATAACTGATAACTACAACTAATAATTCCCTCAAATACTTTAAAAGGAAAGTAACAAACATGTTTTGAACATGTAGCGTAGAAAGTAGCCTACAGATGTCTAAAAAATGTCAGGGAGTGAAAGTAAAAAGTTGCTGGAAAAAATACTCCTGTGATACGATACCTGAAACTGCTGTTTAAGTAGCACAATAAAGTATTTGTACTTAGATGCTTCTCACCTTTTAATGTGACGCTTACTCCAACAACTAGCCTATCACAGGTGCAACACATTGTCCTGCTTCACCAGAGTGTTGATGATATTAGGGGCATTCATCCTTAGGTTTGCGCTTACAGCACTGCCTTAAAGCAATGCATGGTTAAGTCCAGCATGTATGGCTTTAAGCCATTCATGTAAGCTGCTGCCTGCATCTGAATGTACCCAATCACACTTAGCCTACTCCTAATTAAAGGGCACACCCTTCCATTCAAGAGGCTAATTAGTCTTCCCTCATTTTCAGCCAGTGCATGCTGTTATTGATGTTTGCTGCCTCTGTTCAGCCATTGGATGTCTGGCTGTGCCTGTGTAGGCTACTCTACAAGATCAAAGATTATAGAGTGCTTGTGAGCACCAGGGGGTATTCCAAAAACGAGGTTGAACAAACTCCTTGTCCAGAGTTCCCGCGGGGTCTTAACAAATCTAACATTTAAAATAAACTTTAAAATTGTATGGCATTAACGGTAGGAGTTATCTATGGGGTGAAACGGTGGGATGTTTCGTCGCAGCACAGACCATCGGGAGCGGAGTCGGTCTCCTTGGGAAAAGGGAGAGAGTAGTGGCGCAAATGGCGAGCTCTTGGATGAGGGTAATGGAGTGGAGACGGAGGGAAGTGATGGTAGTTTTCTTGGAAGTGATGTAGATTCTATGGTAGAGATGGAAGCAGTAGACGAGGGAAATTCAAAACAGGAACGGCAGGTAAAAACGAATGGAAAGAAGAAAGACAACAAACGAGGTCATGATGATGTTCACACAGTCAGATAAAGATAGCGATGCAAAGCGAGTGGCAAGGCAAATCGACTTGAAGGTAAAAGTACAGTTCGATTCCCCTAGTTCTATCAACCCCCTGAAAATAACTAAAGCGCTTAATGAAGCTGTAGGGACAGTAAGGGTTACACCATTAAGGGATGGTAGCTTAATCATTGAGTGTTCCAACATTACACAGCGGGATAAGTTATGAATGAGATGGAAGGAAAGAAAATTAAATGTATTGAATGGGAGCGTAAAAAACTACAGCTTGGAGTGGTAACAGGAGTGTCAACAGACTTGTCGTGCGAGGATATTTTGAGAAATGTGTCCGGAGCAAATGTGGTCAAATGTAGAAGGCTGATGTACACCCGAGAACAAGTTAAAAAGGACGGTCTTTCCATTCTGTTGTTTTTTGATGAGAAGGTAGGCTACTGCCAATTAGGATTAGAGTTGGGTATATGAGCTTTCAAGTTCGTCCATACATCCCACCGCCACTGCGATATTTTAAATGCCAGAAGTTTGGGCACGTGGCAGCCATTTGTAGGGGGGAAAAAGCGATGTGGCAAATGCGGAGGAGAAGATCATGAGTACGGCCAATGTCAGGAATGCGTTAGCGTCAAATGCTGCAATTGCGGAGGATCACATAGCGCTGCATACAAGGGGTGCCAAGCACACAAAAGAGCGGCTGAGGTACAAAGAGTAAAGGTAGAGGAGAAACTTACTTATGCAGAGGCTATTCAGAAAGTGGATGGGAAAAGGAAAGCTGAAACAGGACCCCAGGGGCAAAGTCATAACGTTTCATATCAGCGTAGCAAGGAAACCTCTAGGCCCACAGGTAAGGAAAGGATACAAGTGGATAGCGTGAAATTCTTGGCATTTCTCGCTGAAGTCATAAATTGTACTGCATTGACAGAAAAGAAAAGTGAGAAGATTAAAATCATCGTTAAGGCTGCACGAAGGCATTTTTCTGTAGGGGCGGAAGTTTCATTTGAAGAAATAAGCAGAATTTTAAATATTCAACAAGGTGTTCAATCAGCATCACAGCCAGCACCATGTGGAAGTTCTTAATGGTTTTCAGCATCTTACAGTGGAATGCTAGAAGTCTCTGCTCTAATGGGCAGGAATTTAAGAAGTTTGTGGAAGATTTGGATGCCAGGCCTAATGTAATATGTGTGCAAGAGATGTGGCTTAGGCCTCATTTGGACTTTGTGCTGCAAGGGTATGTATCGGTGCGCAGGGATAGGGAGAAGGGCCCTGGTGGAGGGGTGGCTGTATTTGTCATGCAGGGACTGGGCTACAGAACTATTAAGGTAAGTGGAGGGGATAATCATTGAGGTATGAATAGGTAATTCCAACTTTCTGGTGGTTAACTATTACAACTTTTGTGAAGCATTAAACAAAGATGTTCTTGATGAGTTCCTGGGTGATGTGTCCCATAAGATGATTTGGTGTGGAGACTTTAATGCGTATAGCACACTGTGGGGGAGTACAGAAACCAATAGTAATGGTAAGGTAGTGGAGGAAGTGCTAGAGGAAAGAGACCTTATTTGCCTTAACGATGGGAGGGGTACAAGAATTGACGTTTCAAGTGGCCGGGAGACATTTATAGATCTTACCTTGGTCTCTGCGCAGTTTGCTAGATGTTCTAAATGGAATGTCATACAGGATGATTGTATTGGTAGTGATCATTACCTTATACTGTGTGAAATTGGAGTGGGGACAGTCCACATTGAAGATGTAACCTTCCATAGATGGGACTTTAAAAAAGCTAAATGGGATGACTTTAGTATGAATTGTAGTGCTAGACTGATGAGTTTTAATGTAGAACAGTATGGAAATGTCAATGGTGTTAACAGCAGGATTACTGGTGATATTTAGGAGATATTGCACTCTTCGGCCTTTCATTTCATCGGGAAAACAAGTTGTTGGCAGTGTAAAATGGTACCTTGGTGGACAGATAAGTGTAGGGAAGCAATACAGGTAAGAAATAATGCTTTTAAAAAGGTCAAATCAACTTTCTCTTTTGCTGACCTGGTTGAAGAGCTCAAGCTATGGTCAGGAGGGTTATAAGGAAGGCAAAGACGTTTTTGTGACACTATTGGAAGAGATACCTCAATCAATGATGTGTGGGGGATGATGAGGAGAATGGGAGGAATTAGGAGGGAGTTTTCTTTACCGGCTATCCAGTTTAATGAGGAAATTATGAGAACAGATAAAGATAAAGCAGAAGCGATGGCAAAAGTATTTGTTAGAATTCACAGTGTGAATAATGTGTCTCCTGAGGCTAGAGAAGAAATGGTAAGGGTGCATCCCAATGTTTTAGAGAAGAAGCTTGATGTAGATAATTCTTTTGATGTGCCATTTTCTATGTTTGAGTTAAAGCGGGTGCTGAGCGGAGTTAGGTCTCAGGTAAGGATGAAATTTGTTACATCATGGTGGAGAAACTATGTCCTCAAGCGCAAATGGTACTTCTGCAACTTTTCAATATGATATGGGAGACAGGGAATATTCCATCTGTTTGGAAGCATTCTGCTGTGGTACCAATTCTGAAACCAGGTAAGGAAAAGAGTGAGGCGTCTAGCTACAGGCCTATTGCTTTAACCTCTAATCTATGTAAGATAATGGAGCGAATGGTCACAGATAGGGTAACTTATATTGTTGAAAAGAGAGGCTTAATCAGCTCATGTCAGAGTGGGTTCCGTAGGGGAAGGATGACTATGGACCCTGTGCTGTGTCTGGAAGACACTATAAGGAAAGCCCAAGCAAATAAAGAGCAGGTTAATGCTGTTTTCTTTGACATAGAAAAAGCATATGATATGCTATGGCGTGAGGGGCTCCTTATTAAGTTAAAAGCAGTGGGAATAAGTGGCAGACTAATTGGGTCATGGACTTTCTGTTAAACAGAACCATTGAGGTGCAGGGTGGACAATCAAATTCTAATATTTATCATGTGGATAATGGTGTCCCTCAGGGCAGTGTATGCAGCCCTCTGCTGTTCAGTATCATGATTAATGACATTTTCTCAGACATAGACGTTAATATTGGAAGATCTTTGTATGCAGATGATGGAGCACTGTGGACCAGGGGGTGAAATTCACTTCATATTAGTCAGAAACTCCAGGCAGCAGTTAGTATTGTAGAGAATTGGGGCATTAAGTGGGGATTCCGTTTCTCAGTGGAAAAGACACAGGTTATTTGCTTTACCAAAAGAAGAATTGTTCCCCCTGTACATATTACTCTGTATGGACAGCCACTCAAACAAGTTGAGGTAGTGAGGTTCTTAGGGGTTTGGATGGACTGTAAGCTGACTTTCAGAGACCATATTCAGAGAGTTGTTGTTGTTAAGTGTACAAAAGGCAGTAAATATACTCAGGTGCCTAGTGGGGAGCGACTGGGGTGCCACGATGATGTCGTTAAAACATGTATATATTGCACTTATCAGATCTACTTTGGATTAAACGTGCATTGCGTATAGGTCAGTGGCAAAGACACATTTGATGAAACTTGATGTAATTCAAGCACAGGCCTTACGCGTGTGCAGTGGCGCATATAGGACCTCATCAGTCTCCACTCTCCAGGTAGAATCAGGGGAAATGCCCTTGGTTTTGAGGTGTCAGCAGTTGGCCATGGTGTACTGGATGAATTTGCAAGGCCATAAAGAGGATCACCCTACTAAGCATATTCTGACTCAGTGTTGGGAACACGGCAAAGCAAACTTTAATAGTTTTGGGTGGATTGGGAATAGCCAAGCTGGAAAACTTGGACTAACTAAGTTGTCTCATAGTTCTGTGGTTCCACTGCCACCTATCCCTCCCTGGTTTTTTGTTATGCCTACAGTGGATATCGTTTTAGTCAAAATGCGTGATGAGGTTGAGGAGGAAAGGGATGTGAAACATCTCACTAATGTGCATATACGCACCAAATATTCTGATGGGGTTCAAATTTTTACAGATGGTTCTAAAGACCCTGCTACAGGGAAGACTGCAGCTGCAGTGTTTATCCCAAAGTATAAGAAAGAAATTCAGAAGAGACACTCTGACCACCTTGCAGTTTATTCAGTAGAGCTATTTGCAATCTGCCTTGCACTAGAATGGATTGAAGAGGTTAAGACCCGGTGTAATGTTATTTGCTCTGATTCATTGTCAGCATTGACTAGTATTCTGCACGGCAAGTCAGTGTGCAGGCCTGACCTACTGTATGATGTTCTTCAAAGTCTTTTTAGACTGCATCAGCAAGATATTTTAGTTAATTTTGTATGGGTTCCATCTCATTCAGGTATTGAAGGGAATGAGGTTGTAGACCAGCTTGCTAAAGATGCTTTAAATTCTGAGATTCAGATTAACATTCCACTCAGTAAAGCAGAAGTGAAGCATATCATAGTAACTAAAATGATAAGCGAATGGCAGGGGCAGTGGGACAGGGAGAGTAAGGGTAGCTTCCTTCGCACTATACAAAAACAGGTGCCCACCAGAAGACAGTGCAGCTGGAGCCGAAAAGAAGAGCAAATAATAACAAGGCTTAGGATAGGCCACACTAGGCTGAACCATCATCTTCATGTTATTGGCAAGCATGCCACAGGCCATTGTGATAACTGCAGGGAAATAGAGACAGTTCAACATGTTTTATTAGTTTTCCCAGCGTACAGCATAGAAAGAGGTATATTACTAGAAGAGGTTAGAGAACTGGGGCAGGCCAGGTTCTCTCTTGAGGGTTTACTCTCCTTCTCTATGCCGTCTGCCTGGAGATCTGTATTTAAGTTTCTCAAGAACACAGGACTTTTTGTTAGGATTTAGTTAATGCTTCTTTTATTTGAATATTTTTTTTGGTAATGCGTCATGTAGGTCAATCTTTATGGTTTTAAAATGTCTTAAAAAGGTCTTAAATTTGACTTGTCTAACCCTGCCAGATGTATTTGAAATACGTATTTAATTACTTTAGCGTAATAAGCAAATAAACAACATTTTCATCACTCAGTTAAATATACTACCTATAACATGACAATAGGCTATGCTTATCATAGTCCGGGAGCCTAAGGCCAGAATCTTGGTTAACTTGGTTTTGTCGGTTAAAGTTTCTTTGCTGTTTCTTGTTGCCTAGGGGTTACTCAATCAAAATGGGGAGGGTGCCCGGTGATATCCCTTGGGCAATTCACTATATTCAGCTACCAAGTTGACCTTAATAACGATTTGCCAATAAAAATGCCAATTTTATTACCCTTTTGGAACAACAGCATGAAATGTAAACCCATTCATTCTTGCAGTGGTATGCCACATTGTGACCAACTTAAAAGTGTTAGATCCGACTTTTCTCTTTTACAATCACCTCTGGACATGTCTGAAGTTGGAAAAAAGGAAAAGAAAAGTCAACTTTATCACCCCTTTGCAAGGACACCCACATTTTTTTGTTTGTGTGTGTCACTCTTATGTCACCATGTAGAAAACATAAAAGCATTAGATCTGTCTTTTCTGTTTTATCATCCTCTTAGAACAAAAAAAAAAAAATTAAAAATAAACTAACTTCGGGAGCTTGAATTCTCAGGTGTGTCAAGTGCTACAAGACTAACATTTGAAAATGATATAGATATGTTACTGGGAGAACATTAGGACATGGACCCCATATGACCATGATCTTTGACCCGATGATCTTGAGTACCTATAGCTGATGTTCACTCTCACTACAGGACAGTATTAAAACCACTTAACTTTGACATGAGGATTTGGGATAACATATGCCTGCTATGCAGAAATAATGGAGGAGATGGAGGCAAAGACCTCCCCAATGCGAAACACAGTGGAGTTTTCTCCACCAAGTTAATTAATTCCGTATATTGGGACACCTTACAGGATGTTATTTTGTTTGTCCCCCATGTTGCCATGTATGTAGGCAACAAGCATGCATTAATAGCACAAAAAGGGAAATGCTGTTCAGTTTAAAAAGAGGCCCACCTGTGAAATTTGTTGTACTACTTTCATTTCATTTCACTTTATCACTTTCCACTGTTGCGAAGCCTGCTTGTTGTCAGTTCAATCATCGTTTACATTGATATGAGACGGTGATAAAAATTTTTTTTACCAAATCTACTTCATAGGAGCGCCAATGTACAGAATTAATAGGCTCCTGCCAGCCAATCCGAACATATTTTTTCTTGTCTCTTGGGGATACGTTTTCAATAATATGCCTTGTAGTTTCTTTTAAAAGTTGGTATACCATGATTATTGTGTGGGTATTTTTGTATTTTCAAATGTGTAATTACTTGTATTTTAATTAAATACATTTTTCACATCAGTATTTTGTATTTTATTTTGTTACTTTTTATGAGCTAGTATTTGTAGTTTGTAACAAAATAGTTTTTGATGTGCCCACCTCTGAACCCTACGCTATATTTCCCGACCAGTGACTTAAAAATGACCTTAACAGCACAAAGTATTTTTTATGGCACAAGCCACCAAAAACTTTAGCTTACTAAGGTTAGCCTAGCCTACTATTTTCATACATTTATATTTTTTAACCTACTATGTTGCTGCACCTGGCAATGCGTTTAATACAGTAGATTCATTTTAAATTAGGCTACTTTTAATGGGCAATTAGCTTTAGCCTGGGTGAAAAAAAAAAAGTGGTGGAATAGGCTTCTTGGCGTTTGATTAAGGTTAATATTTTGTATCTTAAAATCCGCCCTGGCTGTAGCCTATGCAAATTCATTGGCCCTTGCATTGGACTGATAGACGAGAAAAATGACAACTCATGTCATGTGTGCAATAACAGCTCAGTAGGGGGGAGGATATATGGAGAAACACTGGATTTGTTAATGAATTTAAAGTTTAATGTTCACAGAGTCAGTTACTGTGTTAACAGACCCAAAATTTGAGTTAGGTCTCCTACTGGAATGGAATGGGAAAACCGGAGTTTCCCCCCAACTCGGGGTTAACAAACTCAGGACAAACTAGGCCCACCTGTATTAATTTACATAAGCAGTGCTTTATGCATGCGTTATGGCCTGAAGAGTAGAGGAAAGCATACATGCTTTACTTTTATTTTTGGAGCATATGTGAAGCGTACACATGGATATATATGGACAAAATGGAGACGAGGAAGTGTAAATTGATAAATTTATGTTTCACTCTTGCTTGCTTGCAGTGTAAATTTGCAGTAAGAGTTAAGTTAGCAGAGGTGGACAAACCCAGGAAAGAAAAAGGCATGCCATGTATTCCTTCTACCTATGCAATTAACACAGGTGATATCACTGATTATCTGGGGACTCAATATAGAAAGTGGCTAACTCCTAGCTGAAATCCTATCTTATCTCAGTTTAGAATGGCATGTAAGATTTCTGGTATTACAGAAGTATGTTTCCTACCTAACTACATTGAGGAAAAATCCTATGCCTTAAGATAGAAATTTGGCCATTGCAGAACCATCCTTACTTAGGAATTTCCTAACTTAGGAAACCACAGACCCTGTCCTAAATTCAAAATAACTGCCAAATTTGAATGTAGCAGTCTTGTTAGGTTGTTCCCTAGCCTAAGATGAGATGAGGAACATGCCTGTCAAGGGACACCATTAAAGCACAATTTACTAAATGTGTTAATTAAGTAAATTAAACTAGAAACATGGACAAACAATATAAAAGGCATAGGCTATGTGTTTTAAAATATGTAGGCCTACTTCCAGGAGAATAAATATAGGCCTAGCCTAAATATTAATCATTACAACAGAATATTACATTATTATTTATTTATTACTAATTAAACCAAATATATTTTTATTTTTCATATTTTAAACCTGTACCTGTTCCTGTCTTTTATATTGTTCCTATGTCCCAAAGTTCTAAGTAAAACAAACAGGACATGTTTGGGGGGATTTTTTGTTTAAATTCTTTAGACCTATTCTTTTTGATTCGTCATCTTATGGGAGGCAATGATCTATGGGTTGTACAAAACATGTCACTGAAGCTGTTTGCGCAAAATTCCTCTCAGTTTACACATTATTCAATCCCTTTTAGAATAGGCTGTTTCTGGGGCCTGTTAAGTTGATATGAAAATGTGGAATGTGGGCTTTCTCATTGACCTTCTGAATGCCATTTAAATCCAGAGAGAACACAAACCAGTCTTTGCTTTTGAAAACGTAAGCATGGTGAACTGAATAGCGAAGGCCTACAGTAAAATGGTGTGTCATGACAAGCGAACAAAGAATTTCACTTTTGCTTTGACGTTTTGTTTACAAAGAGTCAAGACTTACGTACATAGGTTAACGTTATCAGACAGCGCTGTAAAATGTGTTTCTTGCATTATGATGGCTAGAGTTGCGGGACTTGAATAAATGATGTGCTATACTCGCAATCCCGCGCTGAAATTTAGGCCCTGCCTGCAGTTTCAAATACAGTAGAGAGACTGGCAAAACAATACCAGCCTCCATTACAAACGAATCAAGAGACAGGAAATAGTGCAGACGTCTGTGCAAATGTATGGATGACTTCGGTCAAGTTGGAAAGAAATGGACAGATTCGAACGAAGAAGGCTATGGGATTATGACTTCACGTCAAGTTAAAACTGAGTCGGTAAGCTCCAATATGGTTGATTATAATGGATGTTATTCCAGATTTGGTAACACTTTACGGTAAGGGTAAATTAATTATCATGAATTCATGCATGAATTAATTCATGATTTATGCATTCCTTTATATCTTATGAATCATCAGGAATTTACATGAGTTCATAGTCTCTCATTAATGACCTCATGCATGAACAACACATCAACTAAAGCATTAGGTACGGTGGGTCCATCCATGATTTATGATTTCTTAAGCATGATCATCATGATTACATGTACAGTATGTCAGGTTAATTACTCATGAGTTCATCATGTTTGTGGCCCCTCAACTAAGGTGTGAACAATGGCATGTGTTTAGAGAACTGCACAAGTTGTGTTCAAATCAGAATTTGAGTAGTGATGACAACATTTCTGGCAGAAAAAGAAATCATGATCATTCTTAATAAATCATAAATCATAATGATGTGCTCACCATACTTAATGCTTTAGTTGATGTGTTGTTCATGTACGAGGTCATGAATGACAGACTATAAACTCATGTAAATTCCTAATGATTCATGAGATATTAAGGAATGAAGTAATACGTAAATGATGAATTAATTCATGCATAAATTCATGAATATTCATGTACCCTTACCGTAAAGTTTTAACAAAGTTATTAAAGTGGGTGATTATTGTGGAAGAAACACAAAGGAGGCCTTCGCAGCTTTGATGCTTGGCCCCCATTAATAAGAAAAGATAGAAACACAATGGGGCTTAACAGCTTCGCTGCTTGCCCCCAATAAGAAAAGAAACACATTGAGGCTTCTCAGCTTGGCCCCCCAAAATAAGAAAAGAGACAAACACAATGGGGCTTCGTAGCTTGGCCCCCAATAATAAGAAAAGGTAGAAACACAATGGGTGGCTTTGCAGCTTCGCTGCTTGGCCCCCAATTAAATCCCATGAAGACTTTGTATAGACAAAGAGGGCCAATACATTTTGGTTGTTGGAAAAATAAAGTGTACGTGTAATTTACTTTGGCACGCAGATAGGAGAATGCCACAGAAGTAAGAGTATTTTTTCACTAGTTAGATATCCAGGTTTACAAAACTTACAATGCATGTCTTCTGAATGAATATTTATGAATTGCTATATATTGCTAGACCTGCTATTCTGAAATGAGTTTAGTTTTAGAAAACTAAACCAGGCCCACCACTTCTCTGAGGGGTTCTATGAGTCTGTACCTAATTTATTTGGACTATGCGCTGTTCTTCTGGAGTAACAGCAAAGATGGTTGTAAAGACATCAGAGGTTTGCTGTGCATGTTCTATAGCTCTTCAGTGTGCATTTCTAACTGATTAGCATGATTAGGTGAAATCAAGCTTGAATTTGAGCACTGTACAACATGATGAATTAAGTGGGAAACAGGAGCCCTTGTGTTTAAAGATGCATGACCAATCTTGAGAAGGCTCTGAGCCTGTAGTTTGTGTTCCTGTGTCAGTGAGAGTGAGAGTGGTAGTCTATATTTGTTTATGAAACTCAGAGGACCTGGAGTGACAGTCATTGCAGACCATTTAGTCTGTGCTTTCTCTGGTGTGGACATTTGTGTGTTTTTGGAACCCAAGCAGGTGGGGGTTCCACCTGCTGGATGAACGCGGTCAGCATTGGGGAGTACCATGGCCTACGGGTGGGCTCTGCCCTGCTCAGCATTGTGGCAGGGTGCATCATTATTGGCGTCTCTAAAGATTGTGATGCTGATGCTGTAGGAGGCATCTTCCTGGGTGCAGGTGGCCTGGGTAAGTTCAGCAGTTTTCATGATTTTTAGAGCCTATTGGGACATCTACATTACAGGGTTGTGCACAATTCGAATTGCAATTCTGCTTACTGTTTGCTACCTCAATTGAAATGCAAGTAAAATTCAAGAATTGAATTGGAATTTAAGAGCCTGTTTCAATTTAATTCTGGAATTTTGCACAAGCTTGCTACATTATATGTCCATAAACATATGGGCAACCTGGTGTGAGTGCTTATTGTGGAAGTTTTGATGGTAACTTCTACTGTTCATGAGAATCAAAATCTTTCTTTTGGGAAGATTGCATTCCCTTTTTTTCTGACTTTTTTCTTGTATGAAGAAAACATATTTATTGAACATGAGCAGGGCTATAATTTGAAGTGAGTAGGACTGCTCTTTCCATGAGATTCCATCTGACACAGACCTCAGGTTAACATTTGATCCAACGCTGTAATCTAAGCTCCACAGTGGCAGTGATCCCCAAAGAGCACTGATAAATGAACAAAAGACAATTATTCTGGTATGACAATACCAGTGAAACAGTGTTGAACATTTCTCTTAAAGCAAGGCATTTGTGAAACGTCTGCTCTTAAAAACTGAAAATACAGGCAGATGACTGCACCGTAAGCCATACGAAAGGCAGTCTCATACCTTTATAATTAAGTAGGTCACCGGATAAACATCTCCTCTTTGCTTTGGTGCAAATTCATGTAGCTGACAGACTTGTTGACATTCATGGTGATGCATGAAACATCTAAAATGCAAGCACCCTGGAACCATGATCTAACGTTATTCTAGATGGGTACATGGGAGTGACTATTCCAATGACCGCTATCATGTAGCTGTGTTAAATGTAATGGAACAGTGGATTGTATATTATTAACACTACAAGTGCTTATTCTGCATTTAGCATACAGTAACTATGGTGGCCAACTATGATAAACTGTGGCGGGATATAGTAGCCTTCAGTTTGTGATAATAAACCTAATACAGCGTTTTATTTTGGTCTTATGTTGTAATACAAAGCACATTATTGGCTTATTTGCTTATATTTTTGTTTAACACACTTACTTACATTTGTATTATCAAATTAATTAATTTCTTCTTTGGGAGGGGGCGGGGTCACATGTATAAATGTTACAAATACATTCAAGGAGTCATAGAATTTAAGACCGAGTTTACCTTGTCATAGTTGAATAACGGCAGTTTAGTATGTAAAATGAACATTAGGATAAGCCAGGACAATTGAAACGCCGGACGAATGAAACATTCCAGTTTTCTTTGAGTGTAATGATGACAGACTTCCTTTGATCACAAACAAAGAGCATGTTAACCTCCTTCTATCAGCCAAATATCTTCCTGTTATGTCCTTTTATTACATAGTTACAGGCGATAAACGTTTTTGATCGTTAAAAGTTAATTTCATTAGCGGTTTAATTTTTTTAATATTAAGTGTTTTTCATGTAAAGGTTTGACTTGCTTGTCGTTGACATGCTTATTCAGTAGACAACTTGGTGCTCTCCACAATCCCATATCTTCATGTAGCATGCTTGTTTAGATGGAAAGTAAAACAGACCATAATGGCATATGTCTATGAAGATGACAGAAAAACACAACTTCCCTGTGTTTAATCCTTAAAATCTTCAAGACCATTATATGTGGAGAGCTCAATTATTGGTACAACATTAATACATTATAGAAAGAAACCAATAATGATTGATACCAAATGCAAACAAAAACACATTTATACTACTCTTAATATCACTCTTTATGCACTTCTTTTCCAAATCTAGGGCCTTGTAGAAAATCAATGAGCACGCTGTACAAACTTTTAATGGTTCAGAACATGTTTGTCTTCCACCCTACAAAGTTTGGGCAGCTGTTGAATAATACTTTTCATATTAATACCCAAACATTGCTTACAAGTTAATGTGATTTTCAGACTGTAAACCTGATGTAATTTCAAGGGCTGAAAATAACATGAAGACGTAGGATTTGAATAGAACTATTTTACAGGCATTGGTTTTAGGACCCATTCTTGATATAAAAAAGGTTTGAACAGGTTTGACATGGAATGGCCCAGGGAGTAGAGAGATAAGAGAAGTAGAGAGATAATACAGTGATTTCAAAAACTACTCATCACGCCACCGGACCACTGTCAGCTTGGCGGTAGAGCTGGCATTCTGCAGGAGAGCCCTCTGATACCACCATCATCTGTTTAGCGGCTGATATTTTAAATACCAGGATACCAGGATTTTTTCCAGTGTGTGTAAGTGTGGATGTGTCCACCATTATTTACACCGTATTTACGTTTTTTTTCCCCACTTCCTGGTTCCAAATACAGCTGAGGGACAACTTTGCCTTTGCATTTGATCACCTTTCTTTTATTTGGTGTAGCATTGGTGTCTGAATGATGAACATAGTTCTAATAGTAACCTTTTCCTTCCAGGGCTCCTTATTTCAGTTTACCCTTTCATAAGAGCTTGGTTTAACTTTCACCACATCCTCCCCACTGTGGGTAAGATATGTCTCATGAATACAAATCTAGTTGTATAATTTGCAGTGTTTCCCTTACATACATTCAACAGAAGCACACCACTGCATTACATTATTAAGAGCAATGCTGATGAAAATTACATGTGGTTTATTGAAGAAACTTAATGTTAACATAGAAAGGCTACTGGCCTAATATATGGGGGCAAATAACTGATGCTTGTTAGAAATGAATTTAGTGAGAAATGTGTGTGTTGGCAGTGAAGTGGGAAATATTGAAGAGCGATGTTAATGTTGAGTCTAAGTAGTTCTCTCACACATAACTCTATTAGTTGTTCAACACACCCCTTTTCAGGACATGACATTTTCATCTCTGATACCTCATCTGTCAGTAACATTGCCACATTTATAAACAAGTAAACACTCCAATAACCGTTCTCAGTACAAAACGATGCAACACTCAATGGACCATTAGTACCCTATTCATGCCACATCTATGGGATTAATATAGTCTTGAAAGTATTGTGTGTGTCACTATTCAAAGCTGTAAACGATGATTTGTAATTATAGAAATGATTTACACCAAATTATTGTATAATACAAATAATTTCCAAATTTGTACATACTTTTACATATCTGCTGTAAGCCCGGATAAGTTGAGTTTACCTAAATAAATTGAGGACAGTGGTTCCTTAAAAACCATTGGTTCTCAAAGTGTGGGGCAGGCCCCACTAGTGGGGAATAGATTAACAATGCCTTTCTTTTTTAACAAGGAAGATCATAGATTTAAAACAAGATAACCACACAATCATGTCATAAACAGGCCGACATGAATTAAAATAACATCTGATCCAATATCTTAACGTTACCATTTTGTCCGGTTGATAGGGTCAGGTGGGGCTGGAAAATTCCCCACCTCCAAAATGGGGAATGACAGAAAAAGTTTGAGAACCACTGCTTTAAAACAATTAAGTGATGTGTAATGAAAACTTGAGTACATTTAACTAAAATTAAAGTCTTTTGCAATATAAACTGCTTTGCATAGTTAATACAATTCCTCCATAGAGATTGAATGATTGAGTGATTTTGTGTGCTCCTGTTGTACAGTAGGCTACATCTGTACATGTATGGCCTTATAAACAGCGGATCTGTGTTCAAGAGAGTTCAAAGAGTCCGCACATATTTAGTCTACTGTGGTAGGCCTAAACGTCAATCGAGGGTGCAAAGTGATGACGGATCAACATCGGAGTTTGGCATTGACTCAATGAAGTTATATAGGCTAATGTTAATTGGCAGAACGATTGAACATGGTCTGTTACATCTATATGATGATAAACTTGAGCTAGCTAGCGACAGTTACAACTAACTAAGCAAGGAGATGGTTAACATTAGGGCTGTCAGCCATAACGCGTTAATCGCGATGCGATTAGGCTAAGGACCAAGCATAACGTGTAACACTCCAACAACCTTAGGCTACCTCTATTAGATTTATCAATTATTGCACGAAGCACTTTACTGGACATAGCACTTATGGGGTTTTCTAGGGGGTATTTATGGGGAGCTTAATTAGGTACAAAGTAATGGTTGATTCATAGGGCAGTGGTTTTCAAAGTGGGGGCCGCGAGGGGGTGCCAGGGGGGCCTCAGCAAGTTGGAAGGAAAAATAGAAGCAACAAATAAATACATTTGAAAAGTTTAAAATATACCTATTACTATGAGGATTGTTATACAATGGCATTATAATGTGACGCATATCTGAACATTAGCTATATTTCCCATGATAATGACTTGAAATACTAGTAGAGTGATAGCTCTCATATAGCAGAAAGCCCCAAATACAATTTTTACACACTGTATATGCTCCATCGCAAAGTGCTTGTGGCTAAAATAATTATTACGATTAGCTTAATGTATTTTTACATTTGCCGTAGTGTTGTCGATGGGTTTAATAACACAAATTTTACACCGTCACTTGTTCTGTTATCAACGATTCTCTTTGGCTGCTAATATTTTGACTCTTTGATGCACCGTTTCTTGTCCTCAAACTAACACAGACACTTCCTAGTAGGCTAGGCTTCTGTCTTCCTTCCTCCTGTAGTCATGAAGATAATAAACACCAACGCAGTTCTGAACTCGGTTGGCTGAATGGGCGATTTAGGCTACTTTAAAAAAAAAAAAAAAACCTCCCTGTCGGCTCAGTTGACATGGAATTAAAATATCACTAAAACACCTCAAGTTTAAGATATAATCTACTACGACATGGGTTGGCAACAGGCGGCCAAAGCTGGCATTATTTGGCCCAGCCAAATTATTCTGACAGTCCATTTTTAAAATATTTTTTTTTTACAATATCGATTTACATATAGCCTAGGTGCTTAAACAAATATGAGAAAGAACACCAGAACACACTTGATCCTGCTAGTGTAACGGAGGCGAACTAAGCTAGCATGCTAATCACACCCCTAACCTTAAGAATGCTTCTAACCACTGAGTTGGAAGTCTGGGCTTTTAGCTCAGTGGTTAGAGCATTCATTTCTCATGCCGGTGTGTGTTGAGGTGGCGGGTTCGAGGGCTGTGAGCGGCGGACGAATTACGACCTCGGTTACAGTGGATCATAGGAGTGAGGAGGCGAACTGAGCTAGCATGCTAGTTGCGCGTGTAAATCCTCACACCCCTAACCTTAGGAACGCTTCTAACGGCTGAGTTGGAAGCCTGGGATTTTAGCTCAGTGGTTACAGGGATGGGCACAAATACATCAAAATGTATTTCCAAATAAAATACCAAATACCCACCTTAAAAATGTATCATATGAATCAGTGACAATAACTCAAAGACAAACAATCCAAATGGATGACTTATTTAGAAATTTAACAACTTAATTCTCAATACCAAAACAATCAAAAGAACTGTGTAATGTACTGAGACAGAGTTACAGAGACTAGAATATTGTTTTTTTCTGCCGGATAACAAGCATCTCTGAAATCACCACATTTCAGCCCTCTAGGTCACTTGATATGAGTTAGAAACACAACTGAGACCTAGCACCAGGTCTTGTGAAGCTGTGTTCAAAAGTAGATCAATATAGAATGAAAATATGAGTACTTTAGACCATTATTTGCCAAAGTATGCTCATGCGTTTTGTAAAATGCCCCATGGAAACTCTCCATAGGACTTTTGGTTATCCAAAATGCATACTGACAATGAAATGCTTACTGTCTATGAACCCCTTTGTGTAGAAGCATAATCTTGATCTCAAATGAAAGGTAACACTGTGAAGTTTCATGCTTGTATTTGAATTGTACTTCAGGGGTTTTGATATGGAATGACTACACTAAATATGGAATAATTACACAAAAATATAAATCTTTGCAATTTCTATTTCAATTCAATTGGTGTGTATAAGATGGACTATACATCTGCACAACTAATATTGGATAAAATAACATGATTATTCAATTTCTATGGATTCCTGTGAATATTTTAAGACCCAATATGCTATATCTAGAATATTGCTAAGGATATACACTGCAGCTAGAATGTAGGGAAGCACCGGAGGAGGAGGAGGGCATTTTTGGATTAAATTTAAGTGAGACATAGTTAGATTAATCTGACAATGTAAAGCACTACACATATTTTACATGAAAAAGATTGTCAGGTATTGATTCCCAAGAGTCCAAGCTTTCAAATGATGTACAATATGACTATGCTACATAACAACCGGATGTCTAATGTAAATACAAAAATAAAGTAAAAATAAAAAAAATAAAACCAGGTTGTCACATTAATACCATCCAATCAGTTAAGCCAATTAGAAGCCAATAATTATCACATTATCAATCATTTCTTATTTAAAATGTGTACAATTGGAAATGTCCTTGTTTGAGGTATCTTGTCAAATTACCATAGCACTGAAATATTTCACAGGTCAGAGAACAAATTTAAAGTGTAGAAAAAAACTGTAAAACAGAAAAAAGGAAAGGAAAAAAGCAAACTCAAGTGTTGCAATCTAAGCTATTTTTATTTATTATTATTATTATTATTATTATTATTTTATTCTTTAGGTTTTTCATGTTTGGAACATTTGGAATAAAAAAAGGTTTTATTTAATAAATTTTTCGTTGGTGTCAGATTATTATTGGTGATGAACACTGGTCGGTAAGGCCCCCTAGGATTTTTTGCTTAGGGCCCCCACAGACTCTATCATCTCTGGCTACAAATCACTGACTTTGTTTAGTAGCCTGTGGAGATTTTTTGTAAATATTATTTTAACATTTCTCCTGTCTTCAAAACTATATATAAAAAAGTAATCGTAGGGGAAACACTGCTTTGCATGACCAAGAAAATACTCACTTTGTACATGAAGTTGTTCATACTTAATATCAAATAATTTTACACGTAATAGTTACTAATAGCACAATGTAATCTTACACCACCAGGCAACTTCAGAGTACACCCAATGCCTTCAAATCCAGTCCTTGAACAAGCAGTGGAAACCATCAGACGAGAAGGTGGGTCGTTTTTCAGTTAAAACAGCACTATGCACGTTTTTTACCTTAATATAACAGCTTCACAGTCATTTTGATGGTAAAAAACTTGCCATAGGGAGAATCATGCACCTAGCAAAGCTGGCAGCGGCCCGCAGTTGGAAAACCAGCCTTTCGATTTGACAGTGACAGTTTCCCAATGTCTATGTCGTATGTCTAAGTAGTTCACGGAGTCCATCTTAACGAACGTCTTAAGGTTTTCGGACCATTTCCTGAAACCCTTGTTGGTTAAGAACATCGGGAAAACTCGATTAACAAGATAAATGAGTGGTCTGGGCCCGGTTCCCCAATAACGATAGATACATGCACTTACAAGGGTTTTCTAAGATTCATCTAAGATGATTTGTTTGATTTTTCTGACTGTTTCCCGAACATGTCCGTAGTGTGAACGTGTGTGCTCTGCTCTTAAGATGCTCTTCAATATGAAAATAAAAAACTTTGACATCTGCATGTAAGAATCCCCAGTAGGCTATAAACCACACACAGAAATAATAGTAATTATTTAAGATTAGATTGTTACACTGTTTTTATGTTTGTTGCAAGATGTAGGCTATGAACATTAGGCTTAGTACATATGTCATGCCTGTTCTTTGCTACTTGTGAGAGTCCTACTGTGTGTGCTGTCTGCGCAATAGTGTTTTGGGGTGTCACTGAAGAAGTTGTTTGAAGATGAGTTTTGTGTTTTGAGTTCTGTGAAAATGGCAGGAAAATGTGTGTGATGGAAAGGGGTGTGGCTGAATTCATTAGATGCGGGAACTCTAAACTAAAGGATCAAGTGGAAAGAATAATATGTCAAAAATTTCATACGGTTCTAGAGATATGAGAAAAAATGTAAATTTGCTTGTTATGTGCCCCCTACGATCAGAAATGGATAATTTTTTGTTTTGTGAGATCATGTATTGATTTGGGACCTATTGTGAAAATGTAGTGTCTGGTCTGGCGGCTGTTTTCATTATAAGCCACACCCCAAAAGTTGATTGACACTTAATTTTGAAACCAGGCGACAAATCAAAAATTGCAAAAATGTCAATCTGTTAGGCTAGGTCTGTAAATGATGTGTAGCCTACTGAATTCTGTGGGAATCGGAACAAATGGATGGATCAATGAACAGGAGGAGATGGATTAGTTTCGCTTTTGAGTTTTGTGAAAATGGCGGGAAAATGTGAATGATGGAAATGGGTGTGGCTGGATTAATTTTCTAAAGAGATGTTGTAGGCTACATTGCGCTGCAGACAAATGGCTCCATAACACCGGGGATGTCAATTCCGATAACATAGCCTAAATAGTGCAAATAACTCAAGTCGTTATATTGTATTAGTTGAGATTTCTTTATTTGGGAAATCCACATTTTCTTCTGGAGATAAACTTATGCTTGTCTGTGGCGCCTGCAGGTGTATTGCCGTATGCACTGTGTGTAGCCTACCATCAGCTACTAGAGAAATAATTTCCCGTGTGTATATTCACTCCAAGTTGGCCTACCATAACTTCCCAACTCTGTACTGTAGCCCATAAACTGCAGGCCAGTAGGGTATTTATATTTTTCTGTCAAATAACCAAATGCATTTGTTTGACTTTATGAAGCAAAATTATGCACTAGGCTACTTGGAACGCACACATTTTGTTTGCGCAGGAGAGAGTTCACACAGTGAACAGTTGTTGCTGGTTACCAGCAAACAATGTTAAGCTAATTCACTAACTCAAGGTGGAGGCAGCAAAGCTAGAGAAGTTATTTCAGATGGGCAAGAAGGTACATTTTTATGGATGTCAAAACGTTAGCATCACAGAAGCTGAATTATCATGCTGAATGATTCATAAGTATGCTTTACTGATGTTAAAACAGGCACACTTTCATACACAATTTAAAATTAAAGTAAACCAAAGGTAAATTTAGCCTTTTTAAGGCTGTATAAAGTTGACCAAATTAATATAGTCTGTAGTTAGGTGTGCATAAAGTAGCCTAGGCTACTTTGTAGGCTACATTATTAGCTGACCAGTGCACAAACGTTTCATTGCGGGGAGGGGGGGAATAACATTTATTCCTGCAGGAGCCCTTGTGTCTGTGCCAAGGGTATTGGTGTTGTGTTGTGGCTATGTTGTAAGAATGTGAAATGAATATAACAAGAGGCTTTTGCGTAATAGGCAAAGAAGAGAGAACTAACGATAATGTGCCTTTACTATAGTGGAGTTTGTGAAACAGAAACAAGAGGAAAATAGCGATGTTTAAATTGTAGCCTAATGCACTCTTGCACTAGCCTAGAAATCTAGATGCATCCTAGCGGCAGCAAATGTAATTTGAACAGTAATAATAGCAACTCTCCGTTTGCTTGCGAGCTGGAAAAATTAAACTTCGATAGGGCCAATCACATCGTGTATTGAGATGTTAGGCGGGCTTAACATAATGATTGATGGCAGAGTTGCAACGGTTTGGCTTTAATTCCCTGCTACTTAAAAACAAAGATGATGCCGGATGTTGCTGTTGGCGAACAACGTGACACGGGTTAACTTTTTTTTTTTAAGTTGGCAAAAGTTTGAAGTAGCCAACTAGCTCTGCTGGTGGGAAAACGAATGGGACTCATAGCGCTGTCTTATTGCGTGCAGACAACCGATTATCCTGCCCCTCGGACTGAGCACTGCCAACGGTGAGTGCCCAGACCCTATATTTTAATGTGGGTCTGGCTCAGTGTTGCTAGAAATGTTGAAGTATCGTACCAAAACCTCAAAATTATCGTTTTTTGAGAAAAATGATCGTACACGAACCAAACGCATAAAATAGCTTCCAACAATTTTATTTTGCAAATAATTTTACAACCAATTTAAACAAGCTGTGTAATACGCTCACACTAACTGGAGGAAGTCTGGCTACCCAACTTTTTTGGCCAAAGTGCAAAAGATATGCCGACAGTCCACATTTTGAACTAGACCATAATTAAATTATGATTATGATAATTATGAAAGAAGTGCACAAACAGTAGTGTAGTGTTGACGTGCGGGCGACACCGTGTGGTGCCTGTGTGTGTGTATATGTGCTTGCGTGCAGGCAGGTGAGCCTGCAAAACATAATATTAAAATACCTCCAGTGATTGACATAGCCTATTTTCGAGTAATAACTTGAGTAATATTTTCTAATAACGAAAATCTGTGCAATTATCTTCCCGTAATTGTCATACTGTTGTTGTACAGTAACTGGATTATCGTGTTAGCTGGTGAAGATGGCTGACTTTGCAGCTGGAGTTAACGTAGCAACCTCCTTCTGTTGCATATGTGTTCAGCCTGCCGTTCACATCTGTTTAGTTTAATTGTAAATGTGACGCTCCATTGACAAAGGTTTACCACACAATATGCCAGCATTTGAATTTGAATTGATAAGGTCTGATCTTCCTAATGTTGTAAAGGATAAACCGACATGATTTTGCAATTGAAGTTACATGCTCAGAGAAGTTAAGTCAGTTATCAATGACAACGCCCAAGTTATGTGCCGATGTAGTTGGGGCCAGTGAAGATGAGTCGAGCTGGATGTTAATCTGTTGGGGAAGCTCAGTTTTTGAGAGAAGGTGCTGATCTTTCATCCAGACTGAAATATCCTTAAGGCATGCAGAAATCCTATGGAAAAAACACTAGTCATCAGGTGGGAAAGATAGGTAAAGTTGAGTGTCGTCCACATAGCAGTGATAGTCAAATCCATGAAAGTGAATGGTCTCACCTAAGGAAGTGGTGTAAATAGAGAAAAGCAGGGGCCCTAATACTGATCCCTGAGGCACACCTTTGATACCTGTCCCTGCCAAGACACGTTGAAATAACTAGTAGGCTTCTGCATGGTCCTCCTCCTATAGCCATGGAGATAATAAACACCAACGCAGTTCTGAACTCCCAGTTGGCTGAATGGCGCATTTTACTTAAAAAAAACCCCAGCTGGCTCAGTCATGGGTTAGAAACGAGTTTAGAAAAAAAAAATTGGCATAGTTCCAGGTCACCGGCAGGTAGACGCACACTAAGAGCGGTCCACAGAGATTTTGTTCATTTTTAGACTAGGCTCTTTCTTTTATTGTCTATGGCTAGGCTATGAGCGAAATCTGGGGAATGGAATCCCAAAATATTACCAATTGCGGTCAAAACACTGTTTTGTTCATGCATTATTAGCCTATGGTTAGCCTTCTTAATTATATCATGTTATTTTACTCATATCCAGTGAAGTTTCAAATTTTGAGATTCGAGACAAATAAAAGCTACAAGGTAATCAGCTCAGATCAGTGGAGAACTACTTTGGGGGGGAAAACTCAAGAGGGAAACAAATTAACGTTAGACAGAGAATTCGTTGCGAAATCAAAATGGATTTGGAGCTTCATGCAGCCTTACACAGCTCTCATAGTCAAGTTCAAGTTGTTTATTGTCATGTACTCATAAAAGGAATTATAAGTAACGAAATTCTTGTGTTCAAGAGCCAGCTCAACTTTAAAGAGTAAATTAAAAGTAGGCTATTCATTAAAAAGGTAAATATTCTGTGTGTGTGGGAGGGGGATGAGTCACTGTACAATGTCATTTTTGGTATGAAGATGATACCCTTATGGAGTAGGTGCTTGCGTGTCCACCGTCTAGGTTTGTATATAAATTAATATTAAGTGAAACATACACGTAAATGGGCAAACTAGGACACGGGAGGTAGGCCTTCTGATTATTAAATGTAGTCACGTGTGGAATGCTGGTTGTTGTTATAGAATGTTGGGGGATAATAGGCTCCAATTGTGACATCACAATGCAAAAGGAGAGAGGGGGAGTGAAAGCGGACCTCGGTTTTTAAACATCAGATTGATTGAAGAACAACACACTGTAACAATGCCAACAATTAGATTAACAAGTGAACACAGGAACTCTGACTTCCATTATCGGTTGACAGATTTACATAGACAAACAGCAGGCGCTGTTCAATTTCTTCAGGGCAGTGACTTCTACTGCCCTACCAGAAATGAAATGTAACGTTACAGTAGGCCTACAACAACCACGGATATGATCAACGAGATCTTTGCGCTTTTTTCGAAATCTTTGCAAATCATACAAAAATGTAACATGATTGAGTACTTTGCTCACTGATTACAATAATAAACAAACAACATTTTATTTAAAAAAAAAATATTTTGTGGATCTTTTTTCTAGTGGATGAATCTTTAGTAGGGCTCTGCCCCTCCTGCCCAAATGAACGAGCTGCGCCTGAATGGAGATACGAACTAGGCTTTTCCTGTTTGTCATGTCATTCATTGAAATGTGCTGTAGGCCTAGGCTACATTTTGCACATGCATTTGCTCATATGTCTTAATATGAAAAGTTCCTTATTTTCAAATGAACTCAAAGATAATGAATATATGGAGTATTTTTGTTTGTTATGCCCTTTATAATGTCTGTACATTTTGAGCATGCACTTCTGCTTTAGGCTAACATTTATTTCAGTTTAGAAATATAACAGCTATATTTATGAAGAATATGCCTACCTTGTGTTGCCTCTGGCCCACTGCACATCTTTTGAAATTTGATTTGAAATATGAATACACTGATAAGAATTGCTTTAAATTGTTAATTTAACTGAAAAGTATGTGATTAACTATAGAAATTCAGCGAGTAATCAAAAATAGTTTGACAGCCCTAAATCGTATTGCTATGAAACTTGCTGTGACATAACTCCATGATGTTTCCATAGCAAAACCACCCTGCTAGACTATGCACCCACATTGCTGCTTGCAGTTATCTTGTATTTCTTTACCCCCCAAAGGTACACAAAGCCAGTTAAATCTGGAACGCTCCAAGAGCAGGATAGGAACCTGTGTAGATTCTGGGACAGTTCCTGATGCATTACCTGAAGATGGGTAAGGCAAACCATGGGACCTCGAAGGTCCTTCTGAAGAAATACATCTGTTAGATTTCTATCAAATATAACATATTAACAAAATAGGTCAAATTAACCTTGAAATGAGACTATAAATGTACTTAATTTTCTGGCTGACACCTTTACCCAAAGAAACTTACAACTTAACAGCATTCTTACAAGGGCCAGTTTCCCCAGAGCAACTTGGGGTGAAGCTTTAACTTTTCTGGCTACTTGATTGCCCAGTTCCTTAGCCACCAGACCAACTGTCTAATATATATAGATTTTTTTCACATCAATTCATAGTACTTCATATCCTTTATTCCAGGGGTTCTCAAACTTGTGTGGGCCGGGGACCCCTCATAGAGTGGAAAAAGGACCCCTCATAATCGCTACACATAAAACTTAATCATAACATAAAAGTTAATCATGTAGCTGTATAGCCTTTTTTCTGTTAGATGCTTATGTTATATGTGTTTTAAAAACATAGAGTGCTAATACCACAATAGTCATGTTAGCAAACTTTGACAGTATGTAGGATTTTTTTTAAAGGATTGTTGTTTGTTTGTCAAATGTAGGCCTATTGTGTTGAACACATAGTGTTTGCTTCACATAACTTTCATTTTGTTGGCGGTTAATTAATAGTAAAGTGTTTTGACGTATTGATGTAACGTATCAGCAGATCAATTGGGCAAATACTGATACTGTAGCATTTTTGGCCATAGGCTGTAGTATAAGACAATTTTATATTTTGTAGCAAACTTTGTCAGGGACCCCCTGACAATGTGCTGTGACCCCTGGGGGTCCCCGGACCCCACTTTGAGAACCAATGCTTTATTCCCCACTTCAGATAGCCTATTCATAAGCCACAAGAAATGCTTCCTTGATATTGTATTGGCAAAATCAAGCAGAAAATCCTCTTATACAACTCTCAGTTTGTTTGCGCTGAGCAAATGTCAAAAGCATTTATCAGACACAGCTACTACACTGCAAAAACTGCTTATCTAACAAAGTGTTATTAATCTTATATTAAGATGAAACATTCTAGCTGGTCTTGTTTTTAGTATAAAAAGACTCACTTAACACTAAAACAATACCAACTAAAACATTTTATGCTAATATAAGATGACTTGGTTAGATTTGATTTTTTGCAGTGCAATTTCACCAGGAAACGCAACAAAGAGGTGATGGGAATGAGATATTCCATTTTCAAACAGTTTTCCTGGTAGAGGACTTGTTACATTATTTGGCTATTATAAATTGTGTGTGTACAAATAATTGGGGTAGTTACTCAGAAGATTTAATATAATGTGTAAATGTAATACAGAAAGCCACCAGTCACCATATAAATTTGCCTTTTTCAGGCCATCTTCAGATGTCCCGGATATCTTGGCTAGAAGGAAGATTAAACCAACCCTCTCAGACCCAGATATCCCCTAAGTCCAGTGACACAGTGTTTTTCTTTTCATTTGGTGTACACCACATTGTAACTCACCATAACTTTAGAAACCTTGTCATTTATTATTTATGTCTGCCTTGTTAACAAACAAGTATTAATATGAAGTAGTTCAAATAAGCTAAATATCATTGCTAATCTCTGCATCGCTAATATCTGTCAATGTAAAATGTAATGTTAGAAAATAGTAATTAAAAGCTGTTTTAAAAATCCTTCTGTTGTGAATCATTGCACACACAGACATTTTACAAAGCCTTAACGTACAGACTATAGATATTCTCTTCTTTGTTCAGTGAAATGTACTTCCTACATTTCTACAAGGCAGGACTGTCACACTCTCTCTCTCTCACACACACACACACACATGCACGCAAACACACACATAAACAAGCATGCGCATACCCACATAAACACACCCGCACACAAATAAACAAACACACACACTCAAACGCATGCACACACAGATAAACACACATGCACTCACACACATGTACGCACACACAGATGCATGCACGGTCACACACACATGCATGGACACACACAGGCACGCACACACTCACATGCACGCATGCACCCCCACACACACACATAAACACACCCACATGCACACACACATACTGTACACTCACACGCAGGCACACAGGAACACACACGCATGCACACACATAAACACACACACAGGCATGCACACACACATAAACACACACACCCCCCATTACCCCCCCAACACACACACACACACAGAAGCACACTATACACAAATGCAAACACACACATGCACATGATCATTTACATATACATAAGTTGCAAGAGTAGGGGATGGAGTAGGTGATGGAGACAAATTGACGAGCGTGATTTATTGTTGTGGCGAGAATATGCAGGACTGAGCAGCAATCCTGTTTTGTATCACTATGCAGTACATCTAGTTTTATAAACTAGATGTACTGTACTATTTTATCCATAGCGACTTGCATGTCATCTACAAGGGCCACAGTCCACAGAGCAATTAAGGGCTAAGTGCTTTGCTCAAGGGCACCACTACTGCTACCCTATTTGCATACATTTCCAGGGACAGGAAATGGCCTCTCTGGAAGTATCTTCGTAATCAACCATCTTTGAATGAACCCTTCTTTTTCAGTGAGCTTTTTCTTTGGCAGTTTGCAAACGGAGTGCATTACCACCATCTGCTGGACTGAGGTGTAATGGCAAGTGTACCCCTCAGCCTCGTTATGGCAGCCGGATGAATAAGGTGAATTACCCCAGCACAAGTGTTTCAGTGGAAATGTCTAATTTTTCAGGTTTGATTTTTTTTATTGCTGCTATGACGTTTTTGAACATGCCTCTGTGACAACACTTAGCTCTACTGAAAAGCCTGAATGACTATGCTTACTATTAACTACTTCAGTAATTTCATTGATTTAAAAGTCATTATGGCATTGTTCAAAATCACATTTTAATAATTATGCATTTTTCATCACAAATACTTCATGTTCTGTTTCATCAGATGGCATTTATCATGGTTAATAAACAACTTTGTAGATGAATTATTCCCAATCCTCCATATTAATTTCTTGCTGAACGTATCTAATATTTACAGATGTTTTGTAAAAGTAGATTAACTGGCTTTGGGCTACTCTGTTTTCCATGGCCATTAAAAACAACAATATGACAAATATATGTCAAAATAAACAAACAAACAAACATGCACAAGTCTAAACCCTCTTTTCAAATCCTCTATGCCTCTTCTGCAAAAAAAAAAAAACATTTGTTTTTTTAATAGCACCTTTTACATGCAGATCACCTTACCAAGGGAAAAAGGCTGGACAAAAACATATGAAAGGGTTTTGATGTGTATCAAATTGTTCATTGCTCTTTGAAGTGAGGGTACTCCATCACCCTTTCTTTAAGTTGCCCTACAAGGGCAATGTACTTTCCACATTAAAAAAAACTACAATAAAACAATAATAAAAATAATACATCAGCACACTCTCTCTATTGGATTCCTCAAAAATACAAATCATACATGTTGTAGGTGGTAATGGTTTGTCTTCCTGTACAGCATGGTGAGATGACATGGTACTTTTTAGCCAAGAAAACAGACAGGCCCCACTTCAAACCCAAATCGCTGGTTAGGATCCCCAAAGTCATTCAGCATGATGTCAATAATTGGTACTTGATCAATTCGTGGGGTGTTTATCTCCATTACTGTCTTAGAGTACCCTTGTCGAAGCTGAAAGAGGAAAGAGAGTAGTGCATCAACATTTTTGAATAGCTCAAGTGAGTTTTAGTAAGTACAAGTAATGTGACGTTGTAGTATACAAGGATACAAGGATACAAGGAAGTTTATTGTCACATGCATATAGTTACTGGAAGTAAGAAATGCAGTGAAATTATGTCTGGTGTCAGCCTATTTGTGCATTAATGGGGGGGGGGGGGGGTATGGATGTTATATTGCTGTGTGGATGTCTTGTGTAAGATTACCGAGCAGCCATCAGAGAGGGTCTTGATGAAGGGATTGTTGTCATAGGACATCTCTTCATCATTGGAGCCAAGGAATCTGACAGCCTTGTCATAGCTATCAGTTTTAGCATCATACCATGCAACTGACTGGTGGCACATATAGGTAAAGTTCTGTCGAGCAGATGAACTTAGAAGTTTTAGGAAATTCATCTGAACCAAATTGATGGTGTTCTCCGTCACATCCACATAGGACAGCTATAAAATAAGAGAGGATAGAATAAGAGAGGATACAAATGTTTTATGGTGTTTTATAGCACTATGTATCAAAGTATACTTATGTGTACTTCATAAATACACTTAAATATTCAACATTTCTGGGTATGTTGAGATGATACTGGAAACTCTAAAGTCAAATAATCTCACAATAATTTAATAATTAATTCAGTTTTTCATTTCAATGAAGTGGATATCTCTCACACTCTAGCCCAACGGTGCTCATGGAGCAGGACCTCAGAATAAATAGCAAGTTTTGGGCCACTTCAAAAGACTGAACCCATGGAAGGACCGGAGGACAGGAATAGTTTAACCGAGCTTTAATGGTGCTGGTGACGGTTTGATGCAGACAGCGTCAGTAATGGCTCTGTACAGAAATTATATACCATTTACCCCTACCACACACAAGTGCATTGGTTAATTATAGAGGATAGGGTACATCAATTACCCTATCACAGAGGTGTATCAACACTCATTTAGTTACAAACTTAGGGGCCTATTGTGCACCTGGTGCAAGGTGGCGCAAAGCGTGACGCAAGACTTATTCTTATCTTACACTCAATAAAGTCGATCGACATCTAGCTCTGCCACCAATCAATCGTACGCTCAGACCAATCCAAACTTTTCTCATCTGTTGTTCCTCGTGGAACACCCTACCAGTACCTAGAGCAGGGACATCCCTCTCCATCTTCAAACAACTCCTAAAGACCCAGCTCTTCAGAGAATATCTCCTCTAGTAGCACTACTTACCACTAGCCTTACTAATTCTAGCACTTTTCACCTGATTAGAACTGACACTTGACTGTATGAAAATAGCACTCACTGCTGCACTAACTTGTGCTTATCGTACTCTACCTTTAAACTGTTTACCGTGTTGTGAGTCGCTTTGGTTAAAAAGCGGCAACCAAATGTAACGTAATGTAAAGTGAGGAATTTTTCGCCATGTGCTCCACTTTTATTAAACCTTGTGCCCAGGGGTGTGGCAATTAACAACATAAGGTGTGTGGTCTGGGACATGATCCAAAAATCGTTATATTACACTGTGACGCCCCTCTGCTCCCCCTACGGGCCGTCTGCTGTTTTCCGTGGTGGCCACATGGGCAGGTTGCTGGCCTGCAGTGGGGAGACCAATTAAGGGAGATTGGCCTCACCTGGTGCCGGAGAAGACCTATAAATCATCGGCATCCCTTGTATCACTCTCTCTCTCTCCCACCGTTCATAGACATCTTTTTGACACACAGCACTGCAAACCACTTCTACTCACTTACATATGACCAACATGTCCAACATACATCCACACACTTAATTTTCACCCCCGACATATCATTTATTTTAGCCTACTTTAAAATAAATATAAATATCCTTAGGATTTTTATTTAGTCATACGAACATTATTGAAGTAAGTAACCCCTCGTCAGTCAATAGAGAAAGTAATATGAAATCAATAGATTACATGACGATACTTCTCCGTTTCATAAGTTTATTCACTCTCTAAATAAATTAAGGCAACCCAGAAGCTCCTGAAAGCAATCTATGATGAAATTGTTTCCATGTATAAATGCCAGCCCCGCCGTATTGCACTAGCCTCACATTGCACCCGTCAAAACGCAGCCAGCGCGCATTATGGACGCGTCATCGGAGACCCTGAAATGACTGTTTGCACAGCAAATTAGGAGTAAATGGAGGTAACTCCTGTTCCTCACTGATCGTGGTTCCTGATGTCTGTTCAATGATATTTTCCCAAATATTAATAGCTCAGGCTACTTCAGCCAATCGGTTACACAGTTTGCTAATCAATAAACAAAGCCTAGTTCACGTGTTGATTTAGACCTACAATAAAACCCATCTCTAAAATAGGCACTGCATTCTAAGTTTTTTATTCTAACTTAAAATAGCTGCGATCCACCTGTCATATGCGCCCCTCACTTGTACTGGGTTGATGCCACCGAAAAATCTCACAGGCACACCTTTCTGGCTACGCCAGTAGCCTATTTTTTTTGTTTGTTTTAATTAGCCTAGTCGCCTGTTGTAGTTTTAGTGGTCACCTTGCTATTTTATAGTTGTATCAGGTAGCTTAGTTGACTTTACATTCTCCTATGTGGGCCTACACTTCAGCCATTTGGAACAGAAGAACACACCAGAATAGGCCTGTTTAGTCAGCAGGATTTGATGGCCGCATTCCTACACTTATAAAATGCAATTCAAAGCGGAAGTAATCCAAGTATTCAGAATACTAACGTAACGGAATACGTTACAAATTACATTTTTGGGCATGTATTCTGTATTCTGTAACGGAATACGTTTTGAAAGTAACCTTCCCAACACTGGCTATACTCTGCTAGACACAAACAGATTTTAGTAACTTTAGTACTTTCTGCTCCAATTCCTGGTATTTTTCACTGTCAGTGACAAACAAAAATCAAAAATTAAATTACACTGGATAGTTCACATGGCCAGCAAGATTGCTGGACATCAGTTCAATTCTCTGACCACAATCTGCGAATCCATCCTTTATTTACTTTTTTTAAACACGCTGCTATTTATTTGAACGCTGAACTGTAGGCTAAAAGTATAGCAATAAGCCCAGGTTCTGATGTGTGACATTTCAGACTACTCATGTCATTTAGTAGGCAAAATCAGTTAATAAGCTTAACATTATTTGTTGACATCAAACATGAGGAGGAGGCGGAGCACCCGAGTTTACCGGGCTGCAATTACCCTCTAGCATGCCTACTGCGTATAGCATGTCAATCAAGACAATACACAAACACACAAGCTATTTTTATTGTTGTAATATTGAATGATTTTACGAACAAAGCCGTGAAAAAATGTAGGCCTACGTACAGGATTAGAGCTCCAAGTTTTTTCTTTTTTTTTGCGATCACAAATGATGCCGCCCTCGGCAAGATGCCGCCCTGGTCAGCTGCCCATACTGTCCATATAAAAAAAAAACTCCCCTGATTATGAGCCATAGTAGACCTAGTCACCTAGCTATTTGAATGGAATGCGTTTCAGTCGGCTCAGCATATCATGTGCTTCATGTAAATGCTTGGAAAATGAACTATTGAAGACTCACCAAATCCATTTTACAAAAGCAAAGTAGTCTTTATATGCTTGTCCATGTTTCAAATCACATTGACTGCAGCCTATGTTAAAGAGCCCTCCCACCAATCTGAGTTTAAAAATGGTCAGTAATGGGAACCACATAACCTCACAAATCACAACCTCCTGTAGCCTCGTCTTTGTTGCCTTCGTGATTTCCTTTTAAAAGTTTATTAAAAGGAGATAGGCCTACACAATGACATGCCAGCTGGAAGATTCCAGCTGGCTTGTCATTGTGTATGTCCAGATTATCTGCCACTCTCTTTTTCTCCGTCCTGCGCGCACAAGATGTGTTCCCAATTAAGTGGAGTGGCCTAAGTAAAGTTAGATCTGCTACGTGGTGGAGATTAAGAGCACCCAAGAAGTATCATCCTTGCATGTAACGTAGTGCACGTTATCAAGGAAAAGTGAAACGCAGTTTGCAGTAAATGTGGCTAAATGTGGGTGCCCCCTCTATCATTTGGTGCCCTACGCACAGTGCGTGATGTGCATGGTGGAAGCGGCGGCACTGAATGTCTATGTCTATCTAGTAAAGCAAGGTTTAGTGGAATCCCTGATCCATATGGTCTCACGTGCAAGCAGATTCCTTCAAATGCACCACTGACTATCAAAATATTGATGCGCTGTTTGAAGTTGCGCTGCTTGCTGTTAGAGGGAAGGACAAATAAGATTCTCATTGGTTTAAAGGATGTTACGCCCAAAACATACCCATGACTGATCAAGAAACATAAGAACAACCCTTTCGCGGCCAGCATTTGATCACAAAATCACGCCATTAAATTAGTGAATATGAACTGGCCACGCCTTTAATCTCTATAAAATATGCGCCACTTTGCGTTTGGCATTACATTTTTGAAGTCTTCAACTCCTGATGTCACCTTTCAAAGTAGTCAACAGGTTTGTGTTTGATGGGGTGCTTTGTTTCCATGTGGCATTTTCTCTCACGTGGTAACAATTCAGTGAACACTGGGGTTTCTGTCCCATTTTGTCTCAAATTAAGTGAATCAATGTCCTACTTTAAATATTCAGGGTTGTAGCCTAATTTCGTTTACAGCTAAAATGACCTGTCACATAAATATTGTCTATGTCCATGGCAATGACTGACATGAAATAAAGTCTATCAAAATAAAGGTCCAGTGTTATATCTGATAAGGTAGCATTTTAAATGGTACATTTTAATGATGAATCTTGAGAGGGAAAATGTACGTGATGTATGCAAGGACAAAAACAAATTCATGTATGCTTACAATTTTTCCACGCTTAAATTCGCTGAACCATGATCCTGGAGATTCTTTTGGCCAAGAAGAAATTCTAGCCTGTTTCAGAAACAAAAAAAAGTACATTGACATGGAATGATGAACATCACATATATAACACATATAATTCACATATTTATTATTTACTTACAAAAAAGTAACCTCTTAAAGCTATTGTTAGAATACCTTATGCCACAGCTTTGTTGAATTCTTGATTTTTCTGATTGAATGTTAGTTAAAATTTTCAATTTGCCCATATATACAGTTATTTGACCATGCAAAACGTATACAACAATCTGGACAGAAAGAGCAGACTGATTACAAATATATATATATATATATATATATATATATATATATATATATATATATATATATACAGGGCTCTAGACTAAATGTTTGCATTGATTGCACTGGTGCGCCTAACTTTTTTATTTAGGTGCACCAGCACAAACTTTAGGTGTACCCAAATTTTGTATTGCGCCGCCACAATTTTAAGGTCACCTTTTTATCTCTCTCCATATACATTCTGTGTCTGAGCTGTTGTTAGAGCATGGTCCGGGAATGACAGTATTGATTGGATTTGGGGCCCCCACCACCTTGACGTCATCAGTAATATTTTGGAATTCATAAACTTTATATATTTTGTTAACTTATAGCAGCCTATTTTATGATCTGCATAATTACTAATAGCTAAAAAATATTTAGTAATTTGAATACTTCATATTGATTTTTTAACTATTACACTTGTCTTTAATTTCATTACAGTGGTGGTGTGTAGGCCTAATTGAGTGCCTGTCACTTTAAGAAAAACGTGAAAGTAATTAGCTTTCATTCTCACGGTGTTAGGCGGTTTAGGCAGTTTTAGATGAAAATAGTTGTGCATAGTCCAAGGATATATGGATGCAATTTATTATGTTTTTTATGTCATTAGATAAAATAAATGTTCAAAAAACTAACAAATCAAAGGAAATCTTTCTGGGGTCATAGAAGAGATAAAGTGACTGCAAGGTTTATTTCCATGATTTTGGTGAGTAGACTACTGTACATTAATGATGACGCGTGAGCTAACAGGATATTTACCTAGAAGGAACTCTCTCAAGATGTAAAAGTTTGCCAATAGGTTGTGTTCCATGTGGTCTCGCATGTAAGCACATTCCTTCAAATGCGCCGCTGACTATCAAAATACTGATGCGCTGTTTGAAGTTGCGCTGCTTGCTGTTAAAGGGAATGACAGATGTCATTTTCATTGGTTTAAAGGATGTTACGCCCAAAACACACCCATTACTGATTAAGAAACATAGGAACCGCCTTTTTGCACCAGGCGCCAGACATTTGATAACGTTGTACTGGACAAACCCCTAAGCTATTTGCCAGTGACCATGCATTTTAGATCGCCGAGATAAGGCCCCCAGAGTTTTGTACCACTTTTTACCCAGCCCTATCTGTTGTCACATCAATAGCCCAGTTTATACTGTGGGCCATCAGTATTTATTGTGATGTATAAGCAACAGGGCTTGTTTCTAGAGCTCAAGTTCCAGGTTTAGCCCTGTTTAAGCCTAGCCCAGTATATGCACTCTTCCCTAGGCTAGGAACTAAGTTCAAGCAACACAGTATAAACTGGGCCTACATCCATGTATAGTAATGTTAACAACATTCCAATCTGTGCATAGGAAGCATCCTTTAAGCTTGGTTGTATTCCATCATCAGACCACAGTCACTGTTTTCACCTGTGGCTTACTACAATTCAGCATGGTTTTATATGTCAGGATTAAGTGGAGAGTATTGTCAAATATTCTAGAGCACTACAGTACGCGCAAGATAGATCACTGGCTGGGAAATACACTGGATATCCTAAAATGTTACTTTACATATTGTTTGAACCAAGGCAGTTAGAATTTGCAAAAATTAAAGTCACCAAAATTAAAAACAGGGGCACCCGTTCTTGACGTGCACAGTCTGCAATATGGGCTGCAGCAAGGTCTTAACATTAGGGCAGCAGATTGTCTCCCAAACTATTGACTGGTGCACACTCACATACACAGCCAGACCATCTCTAGTTCTAGCTCCGGCTAGTTCACTCATCTCTGCTCAAATGAGAGAGAATCCTTTATATTAATCAAGGAGGTTTGGTGTAGCCAAGTTTCTGTGAATACCATCACACTTGGGGTGCGGTTCTCTAAGCATGCCCTGATATTAACCTGCAGTTCTCTATCATGGCTCGAAGTGATCTTGCATCGCATAGTATCATTGTGGGTAAGCAAAGGCATTCCCATTTCGACGCAGACGCTGCCATACTCAGCCGCAGCCTCACACATTCGGGCAGATTCATAGGAATTGGTCTGGCTGTCTGTGCTAGCAGTGCATCTCGGGAATAGGTAACTCGGGTATAGGTAACAAGTAGTTGAGCCTCTATATCCGCAGATAGTGTTTGGCATAGTATACAGAGTCCCACAGTGATCAGCATGAGATAGGCGCATTGGATTATTTTTGCCATGTAAACTTCAACACGTTTCTGCAGTGCAGCAACACTTTCAGAAAATTCCACAAACAGACAGATAATTGCAGTCGACCGTGAGCCTGGATCACAAGCAGAGCAGAACTACCGGAAGAGAGTATTTGCTTGTGCACATAGCCTACTTACTTGTCATTACATCTAAATTGAACATTCAGGTTACACTGTATTTACTTCATTTCCTCACTCAAATGTTTCATTATGAAATTTCTGCTCTCTTGTTTTGAATGAATGGAATGTTCACATCAGACGATTCAATGAAAAAAGCGAGTTGAGCACCTAAGTGGGGATGTCCTGTGATATAGCCACTCGTGATGACTCATTAAATGCCCCTCATCCAGAAATTAATGAATAGTTCAACCTAACTGTCTGAATATAATAGAATAGTAGAAGTTGATAGGAAATGAGTGGGTGGTAGAATTGAACCTGGGTGTCTGTGGGCACATAGACCCAAATGGGGTATGCACCTGCCAGATTTCCTATTTTTTATGTTAAAAGTCCTGTCTATGATTCTGTTTTTCCATTCCACAAGAGGCTGTTAAAATTTGAGCTCAACATCCAATCAAATGGACATGTGGAATGACAGGGGTGTTCTTCAATTGGCAATATGAACAATAATTTGAAAATGATACCAGAACCAATAGCTTTTTAAAATGGGCAAACTGTTGTACAGGTTACTATGTCTTTAAAGCTCAATTATTTATTATAATAGAAAAATGACTGCAGAAGATTAAGGGAATTTCTATCATGGAAATTTTATTAAGTGACACTTACCCCTGTGGACTTCCTGTCGGGATAGATGCAAGTTTCACCACCTGCTGTGAAGTTACAATATACCTTGAAGGAATCTCCTGTGCATCCCATGTTTGGATCAATCCAGTATTCACCTGTATACAGAAAAAGGTAATAAGTCATGGAATGTCCTTTACAGAAGCATGCCTTAAATGTTAAAAGTACACTTGGTATTTCTCAAAATGAAATAATTTAGTAAGTATAAGTATATATACTCTTTTGATCCCGTGAGGGAAATTTGGTCTCTGCATTTATCCCAATCCGTGAATTAGTGAAACACACTCAGCACACAGTGAACACACAGTGAGGTGAAGCACACACTAATCCCGGCGCAGTGAGCTGCCTGCAACAACAGCGGCGCTCGGGGAGCAGTGAGGGGTTAGGTGCCTTGCTCAAGGGCACTTCAGCCGTGCCTACTGGTCGGGGTTCGTACCAACAACCCTCCGGTTACATACATACATCTCTACTTAACACTCTTATTTCACAGGTCTTTGGGATCCATGGACATCATTTATCACAAATGCAAGGGATTATTGGACATTTCTCACCAGACTTTGTGAATGTTGTAGCCTAGAAATCTAGATGCACCCTAGCGGCAGCAAATTACATTTGCTTCCAGGGCTAGTCAAGCAACTCTCCGTTGGCTTGTGAGCTCGAAAAATTAAACTTCTATCAGGCCAATCAAATTGTGTATAGAGTCATTAGGCGGGCTTAACATAATGATTGATGGCAGAGTTGCAACGGTTTGGCTTGAATTCCCTGCTACTTGAAAACAAAGAAGATGGATGTTGCTGTTGGCCAACAGTGTGACACGAGTTAAGCTTGTTTTAAGATGGCAAAAGTTTGAACTAGCCAACTAGCTCCGCTGGTGGGAAAACGCATGGGACTCAGCGCTGTCCTATTGTGTGCAGAGGGAATTTGAAAGACAACTGATTATCCCGCCCCTCGGACTGAGCACTGCGAACGGTGAGTGCCCAGACCCTACATTTTAATGTGGGTCTGGCTCGTCAGGCTATGAATGTTGCACTCTGTTTGCTTGTTTTGCCAATCCCGTCATAAAACTGATGCTTTTCAGACTAACAAGCTAAAAATATTCATATTTGGCAATACCAACTGGGGATTTCTATTGTCTATTGTTCTATCTGTCCAAGAGAAATCCAAGGAGCTCCCTGGTGTTGTGGTAGTCTTTTTTCCCCTGTGCTATCAAAAAACCCTGTAATTAAGATGACCATGGATCCCTTGTTGTCTGTGGAAACATCTGTTCCACTTTATTAAATGTCTAATAAGCTATTACAGTGGAAACCGTCCACATGTCTGTAAAGGTGAAAATGATTAAACTGTTTTTTTTTTTATTAGCCATTAAATTGTAACCTGGTTAACACCAGACCACTTCTCAAATATCATCAAGGGCAATAAACCAGCAGTGAAATTAAATTTAAATTGGTGCATTAAATTCTTACAAAATCGTTTCAGAAGTGCAGCAATCAAATATTTCTTGTAAAGAAAGGTTTTTGAATGCAGTTGTTTCTCAATTACAAAGAAAACACACGTCCATGTGTGTTTAACCCTGTTGCCGTCGGCTCAGCCATTGGTTGCGTTGAATACACTGCTCTATCTGTAATCATTCATCACTTAAACCCCACCTCATTCTGGATAAGTGATTGTGATTGGTTCCTGGGTTTTTGGAAAATTGGAAATGGGTGTCAATGGCCTCCTTGCCAGACTGGCCTGCAGTGCAAATTCAAATCGCAAACTGTCTACAATTTGCTGCATATACCAGCCTTATTTTTCTACTGTTGCTGGTTTCAGTAGGATGTTCTAGTTTGGCAAGAACAGAAATCTCCTTACAAATAAAACATTTAAGCTGTTGTCCCCATATACAGTCTATACACAGTTGGGTCTACAGAATGTCCATAATTCAAAAGTCCAATTTTTTATTTATTTTCAATATCATACCATCAGGAAAGTCTGGCTGGCTAAGTTGTAAGTCTTTACAGGTCCTTGCTGGGTGGTCCTGGGTACCCAATGGGAATTTAATGTGCTCAACATTCTGTTTGAGGTTCTTAAGGGATTCAAATACATTCTCCAAGCCCTCCTGCCCCTCAAGACCATAGTCCATCAGGCCTGCAGCCTCTCCATCCCCCTGAACATCAGAGGATCTTCTAGTCTTTCCTGCAGATTGTATGGGTAGGGGCTGAATAACATCCGCAGCAGGACCCTTTAAAAAATAAATACCTGACATTAGAGGCAATCATCATCATCACGGTTTATGTTAATATAGAGTTTTATCAAATGAACCATACTGGTTGGTGAGTTAAACCTTATACCACAACCTACAGTATTTGCATTATAATTTTAAAAAGTGTTATTTACCGGAGGACCAGGGGGTCCAATCATGCCTGGCTCTCCCTTCTGACCAACAGCACCCTGAAAGAAAGCAGTGTGATATCATCCCTCTAGAGACAGAGGTTGATCTTAATATCAACAGAATCCCATCAAATTAAATTATGTCACTTACAGCTGATCCTTTTGATCCCTTAGCTCCTGCTGGTCCCTAAATATAAAGAAAATATTGAGTGAGTTCTACTTTTGAAAGTTAAGATCTAGCCTCTGTGAACAATACTATAATACTTTCACAAGCTGACAACTTAAAAAAAATACATGTATAAAGTATTGTTTCAATAGCAACCACAAAATACTGTACTTAATATAGCTGAATTGTAATGCATTAATAATGCCACATGGTCTCATATCTGTGTTGATGTAACTGCCTTGACACATAATGGTATCTGCAATGTTGGAATACAGAACATCTTACAGAAATACCAGGAGGACCAGGAGGGCCAATGGGACCAGAAGTTCCACCGAGACCCTGTGAAACACATCAATCAATAAATCTATACCCCGGTAAAATATGTAGTTTATGCAAAAAAATACAGTATCCTCAGATTTAATGAACATTAACTATGTAATACTGTGCTAACCTAATGCAGAGTTTGGACATTAGTGAAAAATATCACGTTTTGGGTAGTGCTTAATTTGAGATAGATAGTGGTATCAGTGCACCCCTGCTTATTAGATACTGCAGCACAGGTATTAACTATTCCTTAGAAGATTATCTCACAATTATGACAGGTTGTCTTATCTTCTGGTTTTGCTATAATTACTTACAGCCTCTCCTTTTGCTCCTCCTGCCCCTTGTGCACCAGGTAAACCACGGTCTCCCTTCTCGCCATGCTCTCCAGGAGGACCGATCAACCCAATCAGACCTGGATGACCCTGGAGATCCAGAAATAATCAAATGACTCTGGCTTAATATGACTGAATTGACTAACAAACAACCAGGAGTCTGTTTCTGTAATAATGGTGTGCAATGCCAACAGCCACATAAAATGCGGCTCTATTACACCCTATCTCTCATTTACAGTAAAAAAACATAGGTTAGTGGACAGAGCTCCGAAGGTAACATGTGGCTAGAGCTTTTGTATGTACAAGAGCAGAATATAACACTATAAGTTATAGTGAGAAAATGCTCCTTGGATAACAAAGTTAAAGGTATGCTTTGCTGATAAATCTAACAAAGATGTACCTTAAAACTATAATGTTCTGAACTGTAAAATAAATTGGGTTGTGATAGCCAAGCACAAGACCAAGCACAGTGAAGGTATATGTTGGTAATCATATTGTTTATAGCACATAGCTATTTTATGCAAATATTTATCCACTACAAGCATAACAATGTAGGGTTAACAATACTGGATTAAGATTGTTGATATTTGAACTCAATAGTCAAATAAATAGACCGCTCCCTTCACTGCTCCATGGGTTTGTGTGAGCCACAGGAACCTCATTACTGTGAGTTCTTTTGAGTTTGAGTAGTCTAGCAGCTAGCAGAACCTGAAGCCAAACTTTTCAACAGCCTGCCTAGTCTACAGTATTCTCAGTGTAAAGTTCCCTTGAGATCTCAAGGTCTTCTTTATCCCTTGCCTATCCCTAAACATCTCCCTGAAGTTCAGCACTGCAGACCAGGGTTGAGCACAATTCGAATTGCAATTCTGCTTCCTGTTTGCTACCTCAATTGAAATGCAAGTGAAATTCAAGAATTGAATTGGAATTAAAGAGCCAGTTTCAATTCAATTCTGGAATTTTGCACAAGCCTGCTGCAGACCAGTTTGGCGGAGTATGTCTAGCTCTGATGTGTTCGTCCAAGCAGCAATATCAGGCAAGAGGGTCTGGCTCTCCACCTGCGACCTGCACCACGGGGTTGAATCTAAGAAGCTGGTCCCAAGGTTTATGGATCCAGGAGGATTAACCCTGTAGTCTACACTACAAAAAGTAAAATCTAACCAAGTGTTACACTGCAAAAAATAAAATCTAACCAAGTGTTATTAATCTTATTAAGATAAAAAAAAATCTATTTGGTATTGTTTTTTGTATTTAAGACATTTTTGACTTATTTTAAGGAGTCTTATTAAGACAAATTTACTCAACATACTGCCAGACAAATTTGTTCGTTTTTAGGACCCAAATTTGCTTAAAAAAAGGCTTTGAGTTATTTTAAGGAGTCTTATCAACACAAATTTGCTCAATGCACTGGCAGACAAATGTGCTTATTTTTAAGACAAATTTGCTAAGCGCACTGGCAGACAAATGTGCTTATTTTTAGGATGAAACGTCTTAAAATAAGTCAAACTCTTCTTAAATTAAGTCAAATGATTTGACGAGAGGAACAGAAATGAGAAAAGGAGAAATTCGGCGAGTTTTCACATAGATCTTCATTTCTCGAGGTCAACAAGTACTGTCAGTGCGAAAAAACTAAAACAGTTCGGTTTTACCTAGCTCAAGTTGCTACAGCCAGCAGCTAACATCACAGCCACGCAGCTACAGTGCTACACTCTGTGGGCATGTACATGGGAGCTCACGGACATGCCCTGGGAGTGTAGCTCTGTAGCTGCCTGGCTACGTTAGCTGCTGGCTGTAGCAACTCGAGCTAGGTACACTGCAAAAACTAAAATCTAACCAAGTGTTATTATTCTTATATATAGTATAGTATACAGTATATACTCTTTTGATCCCGTGAGGGAAATTTGGTCTCTGCGTTTATCCCAATCTGTGAATTAGTGAAACACACTCAGCACACAGTGAACACACAGTGAGGTGAAGCACACACTAATCCCAACGCAGTGAGCTGCCTGCTACAGCGGCGCTCAGTGAGCAGTGAGGGGTTAGGTGCCTTGCTCAAGGGCACTTCAGCCGTTCCTACTGGTCGGGGTTCAAACAGGCGACCCTCTGGTTACAAGTCCGAAGTCCTAACCAGTAGACCACGGCTGCCCCACAAATATATTAATATATATTAAGATCAAAAAATCTATTTGGTATTGTTTTTAGAATGAACAGTGGCGGTCCTAGCTTGTATGACGGCCTGGGCAACCACGCCCCTCAGTGCCAGGGGTGTAGTGGTAAAATAAGAGGTGGGTAAACTATGCATTCTGTGATCACTGTAAGGTGGACTGCGCCATGCGGTATCGGATAAGATATAAAAAAGGCATTTAGAACATGTTTGACCTATAATGTTTAAATGTGAACAATTCAAAATTGAGTGCAATATAGTGACCAATCTCGCTGAATTACATTGGCATGTTGTGATTGAAGTCAACGGCCATAGTGGCATGATCAGTCCAAAATGGCAAAAGCATGACAGCAGTGTTATCTAGCGATTGTTGCCAAAACTGCAACAGAGTTTGTCTAATGACCGCTGTCAATGGCAACAGGTTTCCATACCTTTTATATCATTCTGCGAGTAGTCCATTCACTCATCGCAATGGAAATTCATTGAATGTGAAAGTCAGCAAGCAACACGTTGCTATGCAATATCTTAAACTTTCAAGTTGTATTTGTGTGGCAAACTATTTGTTTCTCAGCGGAAGCCATGAAGCAGTAACACAATTATTTTAAAAGACACAATGTACATTTTTTTTTTTTGACATTTTGGCAAGTAGCCATACAATAATAAGTGGGATAATGTAATTGCATCGGGGTCCTGTTTGCCCTGCCGGGATTTATATTATCATACGGCTTTTTCAGTGCTGCAGAAAGTTCTATTCACATGAATTAGCCTTCCCAATGTTCGTAGGTCTGTAAATTATCCCTTGCTTAAACCATTGTTGTGTATATGGGTGGGAACATCATATGCTGTGATATTAGCTGTGTTTGAAAAGTACCTATGAAATGTAATGGTATGATATTGCAGGGAACATTGTCAGTTCTTTACAAAAGAGCATTGCATTTTACCTTTTCTCCTTTTAAACCTGGATCACCTCGCAAACCGGGGAGGCCAGGGGGGCCCTTGATGGAACAAGAGGATGGAAAAAGTATGAAATATGATTGAAGTGATATTTAACCACTTGAAAGTAACTTACAAGACAGGAACCTTACCATTGGTCCTGGGGGTCCATCTTTACCAGAAGCACCAGGGAGTCCTTGTTCACCCTGGAAATGGTATACTTTCATGACACTCACCATCTATTTGAATTTTAGTTAAAGTGGTGAAGACGGCTTCTTTTCTTACCACAGAGCCAGGGATACCGCGAAGGCCCTCTGCACCAGGCTTCCCTGGTGGGCCCTGGGGACCAACTGGGCCTATTTTTCCAACGTGTCCCTCAGGACCAGCTTCACCCTTAACAGACAAAAAATAATGTTGTTTATGTGTTATTGTTATTTTCCCTCCCTATTTTTTTCATTGAAACAAGTGGTGGAACGGTTGGCCTTTGTGACGCTATGCCCTGAAAGAGCTTAGGCAGACATGCAGAAAATCATTTTTGCCCTTTTTACAATAATTCACAAAAAACCCTCTCTTTAATGTCAAAGTTAAAGCAGATTTCTACAAATGTTAAAGGACCAATATGTAGGAAATAATGGAAAATAAATTGTAACCATTACAAAAATTATCACCATATGTCGTCAGAGAGTAAGGAAACACGATGAATTGAAGCGATGGCTTATTTGACAATATTCCTATAACCCGTAAAACCCGTGAAAAAAATGAGTTACAAGGCGGAATCTCTTGGAAAGTTTGTTTGTTTTGAACAATTAATTCTATAATAGCCATATTTCTCCACGACAGGTAGCCTAGGCTAAACTTCTGCATCGCTAACTTAAAGGTTAAATGTGTTGGTTAGAGAGCTATTTTTTGTTTTCACTGTTTCCGTAATGTGTAGCTGGGTCATGGTTGGAGAAACGTTAAAGCAGCTGCAGGTCAACTAACGTTAGCTAAGTCTGCATTACATCTGGCAACCCAGAAGAGGCTCGCGTCTGGGTGTTTTGGTTTCGGTAACATTCCTACAAATCGCTCCTTTAACTAATTAAAAATAAGTGGTTACATAAATGCCCCCCACCCTTTTAAGTGACTGACCTAAATCAACAGCAGTCCAGCCAATTGGTGCTACTAGTTTCACATTTCAAGAAAACCTTCTCTCCTAACGCTTCTGACAAACTCACACACCTAATACACACTTACTACACTCTTCCCTTTACCTCCTTCCTCTCCACTTCCCCCTCCTCTCCTCTACCTCCTCATCTACCATTTCTCCTCCTACTATACTTGTATGTAGGCACGCCTATCATCTAGTACTAGTATTGACAGATGCCGTGGCAATTCCTAGTCTCTTCTGCACTGTACCTGAAATGTTATGTCTTAAATGTAAAATTGCATAAATGTCAATAACTTAAATGTTATGCTAATGCTACAACTGTAGCTCTTTAGCTTAAACTGTAAAATGCTAAATGTTAATAGCTTAAATGTTATTCTATTGTTGTAAGTCGCTTTGGATAAACGCATCCGAAAAATATATAAATCAGGGCTCCAGACTACATTTTTGCATTGGTTGCACTGGTGCGCCTAACTTTAATTAATTAAAGAATGACCGTACTGATTTGATTAGGGGCCCCCACCACCTTGACGCCATCAGTAATATTTAATACTGTGTGATCATTCACATCAATGGTGATAATAGTCTCTGCCCGACCCTCCACACACACGGAAAATTATGGCTTGTGATATGTTTTTATTTCATATTTTGAATTCATAAACGTTAAATATTTTGTTAATTTATAGTATTTTATGATCTGCATAATTACTTAGAGTTCTTCACCAGTCAAAGCTCTGTGGGTGAGTGGCAAAGCTCATATTAAATCTCAACTAAAATTCGCCCAAAAACATCGGCCGGCTGATGAGTCTGCGCGGTGCGGGCCGGCCCATAGAGCTTTTATTGCGGCCGTGAGTCGTACGCGGCCATCGACCTGATAGATGCATTAAGAATTTTCCACGAAAATCTCCGAGATCTACACTTTAATCTTTGGGAAGTCCAACCAATATTTATACCACTAGCTCACTGTCTATATGTCATTCATGGTTACCCTGCACACTCATCTCTCCCATGCTGATTTTTGTGTAGGCTAGCCTTAATTTTTTATCTTAATTCATTTTTGTCTTATTCAGGCGTTACAGAACTTTCATCACAAATAAAAAAATGACAAAAATGCCGTCAGAATTTTCCCGGTGGATTTTAGTGCCCCACTCTGCCCCTGATGGTTCTCATTCCAAATTCCCTTTTACCTTGCTCAGACTGTTGCTCTACAATATAACAGGCTAACAATCGTAATAATAATCATAACAATACAATTCTTATACGGATCTTGCTGCTGGCTATGTAAGCATGTAATGAATGACCTTGACATTTTTGCTCAGTGTCCAAATGCAATGTTCCATTTTGATTTCCTTGTTTCGCTGAGGATCACACAAAACTACAAACCCGATTTTCATCCAAGTTAGCGAAATGTAGCAAGGGAAAATTTCTAAATCACTGGGCAACTTTAACTTTCACAATGTTGCATGGCATGGCATTTGCCTGCATGGATATATGCACTTTGCCCGCATGGATATCTGTAGCCTTTATTTTGCATGTCCTCTCGCTGCAGGTAAGACATCCCGCCGGTAATTCAGTCGAAGTGGTGGTGAAGGCAAACAAATCTGTCCAAACATTTAAATAATTATTAAATTGACCTGTTTTACTCCACAACGTTTTGGGGAGTTTGACACCATCACTTGCTTGCCCACTCAAGCCACGGCAGATTTAAAGGGACACAAGGATGTCACATGTGACACGTTCAAATGAACATATGTCTTTTTACACATTTTATACGGCACAGGCTACAGGCTACATATTTTCACAAGTTAATAGGCCCTAACGTAAAGATGTCATAAAGCTTACCCTAGTTGTACAAATATTTTACTATTATAATATTATTTTTTTTAAAAATTGTAAAACACATTTGATTAATTTCTATTTTTAAAGCCTGGGAGCCAATAGTGGCTAAAAGGCTGCATGCAGGATGGGTTAGGTTTGCCCAGGTTGTTTTTGTTGCCGTTTTTTGAGCCTGGGCTGTCCACAGAGATCGTGTTTTTTTACAGTGTATTCAGGACACAGACAGCTAGCGGTTGGTTAGGTGATGTTTACAGTAAGTGACATAAAATGTATTGGCCTAAAAAACGTGCGGCCTCGCTTAGAGCACCTTAAATAAGTGGTAAAATTGAGATTAACTCCAGTAATGAAAAGTAATTAAATGCATAGAGATGCTCTGGATAAAAATACCTTTGATCCCTTCTCTCCTTGCTTTCCCAGTTTACCCGCAGGTCCTGCAGGCCCCTATGGAGCAAAACAATGTAAATTAATCACCTTCACACACAAAGGAGACTCTTGTACAGCTCCAAAACTCAATAGTTCCAAGATGGTGCCATTACAATATTTTATAGTAAGGATGTGAAGCTTTACTTTCAGGCAAAATATGTTTCTCTAATGCTTCTAGCAAACATCAAATATAACTTGATTCTGGCTTTCATCAACATGGTTTCATACAAGCTGCTTATTTCTCCCTTGGGCTGCAGTACCTTCTCAGTTGTAGCTATTGGTCAGTTGGTCTAGTTCAGTTCAGTAGGAGTTTTCTATTTTTATTAGATATTATAGTTTTTCTTTAAATAATTTTTTATACCCCTATTTCTATACCCGACCTTTTCTGCTATGCATCTTGAAGCACCATTTACCTCATCTTCATAACAACAGGACAGATAGTTGTCACACCTGCTAACCTTGCATGATGTTTACCCAGTCATTTCCTTCTTTTAAACAAAGTAAGACATTTAAAAAAAAATCCTATATCATTTGTAGACCTACAAGGACCAACAAAATGTCTAACTATTGGGAAAGCCATTATTTAATGTCCCATGTTATCTTGTTCTGTAAGTTATGGATGCATCATCAAACAGTGTCTGTGATAAACTTTGAATAAATCGTAGGACTTTTTATGAATGTCCACCATGGTACAATTGTGACATACTGAATTGAGGCTATGTCCTATTCTGAGACAGTCAAAGCAGACACTAAGTGAATGTAGTGTGACAGCGGATTTACCATCAAAGCCTCCTTTTCATGCAGAAAATGTTCACGTGACATAAGGGTATAGCAAATAAAGCATTACATTTACAGTGTTTGAGTGTGGTTATGGCTTCCTACAATTATTTTAGAAGTATAAATGGGTTTTCTCTGACCATTGTTTTATGCACTTACCCTTTTGCCTGGAGTCCCTGGGGGACCAGCTTCACCCGATGGACCAGGGGGTCCCTAAAATTAGTTGAAACATCTTAATATTTTAATTCCAGTGACTAAAAAAAATAATTGTTACAGTATCCATTTTTAGACTAGAAAAGTATAATGCTCCCATACTTCATATGACATGGTTCTGCATAATGCAATATTTCTGATGGATTATAAACATCATTAAAGATAACTCACAGGTTGGCCTGCTTCTCCATCATCTCCCTTGTCTCCTGACAAACCATCCAGTCCCTGTAAAAACAATAATTTTGAACATTCTTTTAAACATAGTCTTTGTTCACTGAATTGATAGAGAAAGTTTGTTCATTAAGGCCTAGGTTTTTACCTTATGAGGCTACAGCTTGCACACAGATAACCTACTGCACTGACTGACACCACTATAGCATTAGTCTTATATTGATCCTCCTCCGGTGTTTCACTGAATTAGTCCCACGACACCTCCAGAAAGCTCAACAATGGTATCTAGCCTCCCAGACTCACCCCTTTCCACACTCATGATGGGTTCTCTACTAACAAATACCAACAAATTCTTTGGTTAATCCTCTTCGTTGCTGTAGCTGTTTATGATCAAATCAGCAAAAATGCAAAACCCTTGATGAGGGCACCAACAAGTATTTTTGATACAAACTACCAACCAATACCACAAATTCTTTAGTAATTCCTCTTTGTTGCTGTGGAAGTTTATGAACCAATCAGAAACATATTAACATGCCAAACAATATCACAAATTCTTCAGTCATTCCAGTCAATACAGTTGATATACACCCTAAATATCAATGGAAATCAGGTAGAAAGGCTGAAACAAATCTACAACACGTGCACAGTTTTCATGCGCACGGGAGAGAGAGCGCGCACAGGTCTCATATGATTGTAGGCTTCTGGTAGCTTGCTAATCACTGAAGAAAGACTTATGGTTATGGATGTAATAAACATCCTGAAAACGAAAGGAGTTGCACAGTGCAGGGCATAGCAAAGAAAATTCAAATAGCATATCATGCGCTTTTTAGCTAAGAGTTATCAGCCTGTAACCTGACTCTCCCCAGATGAATTTCGTTCCGCCTAGCTCCACTCATCCATCTGGGAACAATCCATTGGAGTGTTGCTTCAGAAGGCTGGGCCTAATCAAAAAATGCTTGCATATGATTGAATAAGCCACTTGTCCGTCATCTATTGACGTGCTACTTCAACCACTCACATCGAAGCCAACCTGTGACGCTGATAACAGTCTCACAGTCGCTTCTACGCTATGTCACATCTATGAAACTCCCGCCCTGCATCCTGATTGGCTCTACCATAAAATCTGGTGCAGAAATCACTCTCAACGGAAGAGGTCCCAGATGGATGTGAGTGAAGCTAAGCGGAGTTAAGCGGAACGAAATTCATCTGGCGAAAGTCAGGTTAATCAGCCTGGGCCCGGCCCCAAAACGCCACCGGCCCACCGGGAATACTCCTGTCTCTCCCGATTATCCCTCCACTATTGATCCAGGAAAGGAGCAGGATAGCAGTGTTGTATAGCATTGTGTAGCATGTTACTGTATCAGCAGATGAAAAGGACCTCAGCGTGCCACTGACGTGGCTGTTTTAGGCATAGTGAAGGCCATATTCACTGACTAAAAGTGCGCAGAAATCGTGCATTTATTTAACAGTACTTACACATTTTTTCCGGGGGTAACACCCCCAGACCCCCGCTAACTTTTAGGATAAGCTTTAAATGTTTTCAACTCTTGGTGATGCCCCTGAGGTAGGCTAATCTCAGGTATAGAAATAATGTCAAGCTATAAGGCTATGTTAAACATGACCATCAAATAATCATTTTAAGCGTGTGTGTGCCATCTATGGCGACGGGGAACGCGCACCAGGTGAGAAAATTGTAACGAAAACAATGCATTTAAGTGCCACGGTAAATGATGAGGGTATAGGGCCCATTGGCACAGTGTCGCATCCGAGCCCGGTGTGAAGTTGTATGGTGTAGGCCTAGAATAGATAGGCCTACACCATACAAATGTTAATCATAGGCATGTTATATTTATGACAGAAAAGTGGAATTTATTGAACGCACTTGATCACAGCTGACAAATTACGCAGAAACATTTTCAACTGGAGCAAAACAATGCATGAATGTAGCTTCGGTGCGTCACATGGAACACAATTGAGGCAATAGATTGACCATATTGGACAACTGCAAAGCCTTATCATAGGCATGTTACATTCATGACATGAAAAGTGGAAAATGTAGACAAAAGAGTAAAATTACGCAATAAATTACAGTCGGCTAAACATTTTAAACTTGCGCAAAACTGCATGAACCCAGCATCGGTGCGTCGCATTAAAACACAAATTGAAGCATCACATTGACCATAGGACAATCCTACTGCAAAGCCTTTCCATAGGCATGCTACGTTTATGACATAAAAAGTGGAATATGAACGCATTTCATCACACCTGACGAACGGAGTTGCCGGCTGTTCGCGATTTGACTGATTCTTGAGCTCTCAGCGGAGTGTTGACTTGCGCGTCTTTTTTAGATGGAGAACGTAAATTAAGAAAAGCCCTCTAATGGGACAAGACTGTCAAGTAGACGGGCCTAGGCCCATCCAGGCCCGCCCGTGGCTACACGTATGCAATCACCGTGAAGTTATTTTAAGACTATTATTATTATTATTATTATTATTGTCATTATTATTAGTAGTAGTGGTAGTAGTAGTAGTAGCAGTAGTAGTAGTAGTAGTAGTAATAGTAGTAGAATAAATTCAGTGCAAAAGGTTTAATTTATTTGTAAGCCACACTTGCTGCTTAACTCAAACCATGCTTTGTAAATTGCACAGCATGTAGACTTAAATTTAGCTACTCCAATGTTTGTAAACAAGTTGAGAGATTTAATGAGAGTTTTTTATGTGGAACACCACATAGGCAGTCATTAGTGTACCATGCATTGCAACTATAGTAAACTTTAATGGAAAAAAAGTTTAATTTTGTTTAAAAATTGTAAAACTTACAGCAACACCAGGTTCCCCAGGGGGACCTGGATCTCCAGGGAAGCCAGAAGGACCCTGTGTGGAATGAATTGCAAACATAAATAGCACTTAGTAATAAGAATTACACATGAAGAATAAATTGAGATTGGGTTATGGTTGAAATTTACACACAGCATTTCCTTTTGGACCATCATCTCCTGATGGTCCCCGCAAACCGGGGGGTCCAGCAGGTCCGGGTGCACCTGCTTCTCCTTTCTCTCCTATTTCACCCCTGAGCCCCTGCAAATGTCAGAAATTGCTGTTACATTTTATTTAAACTCAACTGCCACTCAATGCTCAATAAAATAAAACTAAGCAATCAAATACCTTAACCAATATAAAACATTAATGATTTTCTTCTGAATTTTATTTAAGAATGTAATGAATAAATACTCCACAGCAATTAGTGATAATACCATTTTGACAGTGGCTTCTACAAGGCGGCTGTGCTTAACGCTATACACTAGAGAAGGAGGACATTGACAGGATGGTCAATCCAACTAGCAAGACGTAGCGTTAACCTGAAACAAATAATTGATCACTCTTTAACTGAAATTTCCCCAGAATTCTTTTGTGGCAACAAATAGTCTGCCATGGTTATCCCTTCCTTGGCTCACTCATTTTTGATGACTTTCTAGATCAAAGGTTGGTAAATTAAGGCCCACAGGCCACATGCAATCCGTTATGCAGTTTAATCTGGCCCGGCCTGATCAACAAAGCACGCCACAGAGCCCAGCTCACTGATGAACACTTTGAGCTCTGTCCTATGAACTAAATGATACCAAACTTTGATGCACTGGCCAAAAAAGGGTGTTCAGCAGCACTGTTGTTATTAAAATAGAATCAAACACTTAATGGTAATACAGTATGTTTCCCTTTATTCTTTAAGAAATAGATTTCACATATAATTTAGGCCTTTGCTAGTTTATTTTTTTTTGTCTATTCTACTTGTGCCCTGCCTGTCCTTTTTTAAAAACCTAATGTGGCCACTGAGCCAAAATGTTTGCCCACCCGTGTTCTAGACCATATTTAGATAAGTATCCACATACTGGTATTCCAGTCTCTCCAGAAGGTCCAGGGTTTCCAGCTTCACCAGTCTCTCCCTGGAGGCAGTGGTAAAGAATTAGCACTGAAACAGGATTACTCAACAACTACTGATTTCAACAGAACTTAGGAAAGGGATGGGGCATTGGACAGGGTGACAGATCATTTACAAAGATTCATGCATTATTCCTATACTTAGAAATCAAGGAAAAATTTGAAAAATGCAGCATCTCTGTTAAAGAAAGATGTACATAAGCATAAATATCATATTAGCACCAACATTTTAATGGGTTCATCCCTTCATTCCTATACCTAGAGTAAGTGGAATAAAGCATTAGCATTAGCACACCTGACTACCTGTGATCGGTTGGGGAGAAAGCTGAGTATTCAGTTGAATGCAGAAGTGAACAAAAACGTTACCAAGCAATCTTCTTTGCTAACAGAGTTGCCATTACATGTGATGTCTATACATCGAGAGCAACCCAGCCATATGCAAATATGTCATCATATTTCTCCAAACTGGGAGATGGTCTCGCATGTTCTACAGACCAGAGCTATGTTCCAGAGACACACGGGGTCGAACATTGCAGACTTGCTACAAGACGTGGTGGATGAATGGGGGTTGCTTGACAAGGATCCTGTGTTGGTGACAGATAATGCCTCCAATATGGCAATCGCGGCCCAGTTGGCAAAGTTTGCTCACTGTTTGAATTTGGCCGCTTAACGTGCACTCAAGTTGCCCACTGTTTCTCGTCTACTGGGAAGAATTCGCAGCACTGTGGCATTTTTCAGGAAAAGCACAGTTGCAAGCCATGCTTTGAATGAAAAGCAAAAGCTACTTAACCTCCCTGAACACAAGCATGTGACAGATGTAACTACGAGATGGAACAGTGCTTGTGATATGTTAGAAACGCTGTGTGGGGATCTTAGGAAGCGATACATGAGCGACAGATCCTTTCTGTGCATGGCTTCTGCACTAGATTCATGCTTTAAAGCATTACCCTTCTTGGGTAATTACCCATTCTCAGGTAAGAATCATTTAATTTATGCAAATCTGTTTTCCTGTGTGATACAAAAGTAGTTCTACTACAGTTTATAGCTGTGACTAACCTTGTGTATTAATGTCATGTGGGCTTGTTTATAATGTAATTTTATATTTTGTTTACAGAAGACCCAGAACGATGTACCAGAACAAGAAAAGGAAAAAACTGCTTCTTCTTCTTCCACAGAACTCACCTATGTCACTACATAAGCAGGCACTAGATGAAATCAAGAAATACAAAGCCATTAGCTCTTAATGAGGATCCACTCAGTTGGTGGAGGAAGCACCAGGCAGGTACAAGGGTAGCCACAGAAAGGGTATTCTCTACTGCTAGAGATATCATTACAGCTCAAAGAAGGGCTTTGAAATCTGAACATGTGGACATGTGAATTGTTGTTTCTGCACAAAAATCTAAAAATGTGTTAAATCTTTGCTGTCAATGGCCACTTTTAAGTTTGTTAAAACTGTTTTATTTACTGATTTTTTACTTAACTGTCAGCACAAAGCCACTTTGAAGTTTGATCGTTTTGATTGACTATTTCGGCATGTCAGAATAATTCTTGCACCAAATAGAAATGTGCATACAATTAAGCAACCCAATACAATCAAGCAACCCTGAACATATGAATCAACTGTTGTGTCTACACAAAAATCCAGGGCTCTACAGTGTGCCCATTTCAGAATCATTCTTGCACTAAATACAATGCATATACTATCCAGTGCTACCTATTCCTTTTAGGAAGGCCCTTAGTAGGCCCCAGAGAGAACAGTAACGGTCTTTGGGTCACACCACTTGTTGTTCGTCATGAGGCAGACTCCTCTGCCTTTGGACTTGCCAGACTCCTCCATCCTATCGGTCCAGGTAACAGAAGAGAACTCCGCTAGAGTGACTGCACAGTCCGGTACAAGTGGAATTAGCCATGTCTCCACAAAGCATATGTTGCAGTCCCTGATGTCTCTCTGGAAACTTATCCTTGCTGAGATAGTCCATCTTATTCTCAACAGACTACGCAGATATGACTGAATCTTACAATACAAACATACATCACATTCAGCCAGATCTGCACAATGCTGGAAGAAGTTGAACACACCCACTGATTTGACGCTACCGGAACAGAAGTAAGGCAATGTGTTGCCTTTCGAAACCCTCCTTGTAAAGCCTCTCTGTACATTTTACAAAGTTTGCAATACTTCAGATTATCAGTAAGAACCCTATGGACACTACCATCCAAGTGTAAGGCTATTTTAAAATGTATCACTGGTTTGAAAATAGCGATTTATTTTGACATGCCATGTTTATGTTTATGCCATGTAAAAACCATTTTGTTGCTAAAGCAAACAGCGGTCTAGCTCAAAACATAATTTTGAACCCATTATCAACCGCAAATAGACCCCAGGTTGTTTTGAATTTCCCTTTAAGGAGCAGAAAAAAAGTCCATAATCAAGGAAACCAGTTTGCAAGCAAATTAGTTTACTACACTGTATTTTGCTTCCAGTTAAAAATAATATACTTTCCTCATATGAATTACTCTGCAAGTAAATATGACAGTACACACCTTCTCTCCATTGCCCCCCATTGGACCAATACCTCCTTGGGGTCCAGGTGCACCCTGTGAAGGTGCATTGCTTAATAACGTGCAACCAATGTAAGGCCAATAATAACATTTAAAAAAAAAACAATGTGAGCAAAATGGTATGACATGTGAGACAAACAGCAACACATACATCAGCTCCGCTGGGACCCTGGGGACCTCTTGGACCAGGTGGACCTGGTGGACCCTAGTAAAAATCACAATACAGAAGAACAGATGAATGAAAAAAAAACTGAAGGAACACTAACAATGTATAAGACTATCTTACTGAACATAAAATTGTTAAATTACAATTGTTAAATTACTGACACCACAATCTTACCATTGGACCAACGTCCCCATTCTCTCCCTTTTCTCCTGGTGGCCCAGGTAGACCCTATAATGATTACAGTGACCATGCATATATCAAATATGGTTAATAAAATATTTAACATAACAGATCGAGAAAACATGGTAATATTTCACGGGATGTTTTTTTCAAATTATTGAATACCTGCTTCAAAAAGCAGTTAGACATTAACTATTGAATTGTATTGAGACATGTGGATGGTTTAAAGTGCATAACAGTTTCTTCTCTTTTGGTCAATTATAACAAATGTTACAGTTTAGTAAAACTGTGTCTACGTCAGGGGTCTCCAACACGGTGCCCGCGAGACGCCTATGAGACGCCTGCAGCGCACCTTCTAACAATAGGCAACAAGTCGCCTGTAGATCACGCTCTAAAAACATCCTCCATTGTGAAGTTTTTAATAGATATTTCACTGTAGACCAGAACCATTTTAAGAATGGATGTAGCCATTAATCTCTAACATTAACTTGATATTGGTGATACCTTACAAATTGTAGCTGGGTTAAATTTTAGCCTTTGGCTCTGGATCCCTTTCCCATTCATTCTTTAAACAAGAACGGAAGTGGAGCGCATACACGCTGCTTGCACGCATAGACAGTAAATGTTGGTAGGGTTATATCGATATTGAAGTATCAGATAACAATACAGTTGTTTAATATATAAAGGCTTATAGGCCTACATAATATTGATCATTTAAATGTAAAAAACACATATTATTTAGGAGGATTACCCTCGCAAAAAGGGGTGAGGGTCTGTTTGTTTGAAATGAGTAGCTCTCTATATCATTTGAGGTACAGTAGCCCTCATTCCCTAAAAGGTTGGAGACCCCTGGTCTAGGTGGTAGTAGTGATGACATTGTTTTACTGTCTGACTGTGGAACAGGTGGCCTGTCTGATCGTTTTGTCTTTTTTTTTTTCAGTAAGACAGCAAGCACATTCATTACTTTTTCAATGGAAAGTAGTCCTGGGGCTCACTCTTTTGAAGTGAGTGTAAGCTTGTCAACCATGACAAAACCATGACAGCTTGCATATCCCAGTTAGAGAAGTCACGCCACAGGAAACCATATTTTCTTGTTGGCTTTCAAAATAATTTATTTCATTGTGACTAGGGGATGTACAAGGTTTTTCTAAGTGGTCTGTTCCGTTCCCTGACTGTAATGGCCATACAGTAGAAAGGAAATGGTCATAGAACATGGGCCAATTAGAAAAGTGCATGGTTTCCACACAACTGCTCTAATTTGTTATGCCCCCACCATGTGAGCACCCATATCAATCTAAATCAATAAGATGGAGCCATAGCAATCAGCAATCTTGCTATACACCAGAAAGATGCCTAAAGATGGAGGCCAATTACAGCGAAGTCATGTATATATGTACATTTTTAATGGAAACACTTGTGGGTATACAAATGCATATGAGGATGTGTGTACAGCAGGTGTGTGTAATATATGTCTGTTTATTATACGGCTCTTCACAATGCTAGTAGAACGCTCCATTGACTTGAATGGGATTTCTCAACGTTCTACGGTAAATTATTTTCATGTAATTACCGCTGCAAACATATAATTACAGCTGTCAATGGCAATGGGTTTTGTGCTTCTGATTTAAGTCTTTCATATCACTACGCAAGTAGTCCGGTCACTTCGTGCGATGGAACTTCATTCAAAAGTGAAAGCATATGGTTGGTCAGCTGTGTTCTAAAGAATGTTTGATTCAAGTTCAGCGTGTGTTGCGAACTATTTGCTTCTCAGCAAAAGCCACGACGAAACAGTAGCAAATAAATGTAAAGAGACAATACGTGTTTATTTTTTCGTTTTGGCAAGTAGCCGTATAATAAGCGGGATAATGTATAGAACGCCGGTCATTATCGGAAAATAAGTCCCTTCAGGACGAAACAAGAACTGAAGAAACAAGTCCTGTTCGCCCTGTCGGGACTTATTTTCCGATAATGACCGGCGTTCTATACATTATTCCTTACATAATTCAGTACAGAATAAACATGTAAATTAGGACTGTTACCTGTAATCCGACAGGACCTGGAAGGCCCGGAAATCCTCGTGATCCTTCATCTCCTTTCTGGCCAAACATGCCCTGCTGACCCCTTGGTCCGGGTTCGCCATCACTACCCTGGAATACATATGATCAATGATAAATATCATGGGTATCTACTATTTGCTAGCATTCCACCAATATGTCCATAGTCCTTCATTTTATCACATTCTCGAGTCATGAGTCCTCCATAATGTTCCCCACATTAAAAATGACTGCCATTTACCGCAACTCATCTAAGTAAATAATAAAAGAAAAATGAGCTGCACCATTTTTTTTATTATTATTTGTCATTCACCAAAATACTGTAACAAGTAAAACTGTAGCTTTCATACTGCATACTCACAGCTGGACCCGGTGCTCCAACTACACCAAGGAGACCTGCTGAGCCAGGAGGACCCTAAAAAAACAAGTAGTAAGTAAGTAAAGAGCACAAATGCAACTGAAAGTGCTTTACAGACCATTTCAGGGCTTAAAGCAAAGAAAATGTCTGTGGCTGAAGTGATCATACATTTTCGTTGAATGTTCATGGGCAATGATGGTGACTCTCTAGTCTAGTGTATATAGTGCACAGCATGGAGTCCTTGAACGGACCAACCAGGTAGCTATTCTGGCCGTCTGGAGAGCTTTGAAAGCACAGGTCAGTCTGAAATCCTGAGCAATCTTTGACATCAGATACTGGAAAGTCAACTTGCTTGATGGACTTCTGATAGTGACAGATCTCTCATGCTCTGCAGACAGGCCATTCTATTTTCTGTAGTACCCCAGTACCGATGACATTTAGGCCAACCGACCTCATAAATGTGACATGATAGGCTTTCTGGAGATATGATTGGTTGGTTGTGGCACAAATTTCTTTTACTAAGTGAAAGAAAAATCAAGAGTTATCTCCTTCAGCTGGAGGAGAAACAGGGGGAAGCACATCTTCACGTCACCCGAAAGAGAAACTGCTGGATCAACTAAGGTAAAAACAAGGTATTTTTATGTTATTATTACTTGTTACCCATGTTATTACTTCTACTTTTAAGTTATTTTTTGCAGGTAATTACACTGTGTGTGTCTAAATAGGTAAAACAATTAACAGTTGTTTGTAGCCAAGTTGCTTAGCATGTTTGGCTATTTGCTAAACATCTGACATGAATGACGTGAGGACAGTGTTGATCACCGATGGTATAACTTAAGGATTTTATTAGTGGGCTTACAAAACCACTATTATTCTTCTTAAGTTCTGTTCCCTGTTACATTTTAATATTATGTTGTTTTTGTATTTGTGTGTCGCTTTTGACAAAGGCATCTGCAAAATCCCATAACCATCCCATAACCAAAAGTTTACTTTATTAGTGGACTTGATCAAGCCCATGCCTTCCACTTCCATGACTACCATGCAGTGACCTTTGTGCACCTTGTGCTTACTGGCGGAGTGCGTTCATTTTAACAAAATAGTGTCGTCTCATATTGAACACCAACACTTAACGGAAATGACGATTGCAACATTTAAATATACATTTATTGGTGTCCTTTATTCAACAGTGACATGGTCTTACTGTATCAAAACATGAACAGTATATGTTATAACTTGCTTATACCTCTGTAAAGTGTGTTCTCCACTGCTGCTGTGTCAGCTTTCTCAACAGCGACTTCCACAAGTTTGAAAATGCTCTCTCCCCTTCCGCTATGTAGCCAAGATGCCGTCCGTTAAGTATTCCACACTCAGATTTTTAGCCGTTATGAGTGCACCATCAGGGGACTAGCAGTACACTTCATGTTGTTGTAATTTTCAGTGTGAACGCCCTCACACACTCAAATTAGGTATTGTATTGTAAGTGCAGGAGTACGCCATTTGAGACAGAGTGACTGACTGGAAAGGCAGCTAGCAAGAGAGCTCAGCAGCAGCTCACTGGACTTCTGGCAGTGGCAGATCCCTCACAGAGTTTCGAGACCAGTCTCAAGTCCTGAGCGATCTCTCTGCCAGAGGGCATCTTGCTTACCCTTCTCTCACTCGACTGCCAACCACTGGCAGGCACAACGTAATAAAACATCCCAATGCTTGTTAGTGTTATTTGCCCTTCCAGATGATTTGTACAAATTTCGCCCCTCCAGATTCAATGCACCGCTATAGACGTTATCTTAAAAATCTTTAACATTAACAACTTCTTCCATGTAATAATATATTCAGTATTTATTCTTACTTTCACTCCTTTCTAGTAAATCTTGTCAGCATCTAATATGAACCCCTAATGTAATAGATTGTGTTGCTGCTACCATTCATTGACTTGCTGTACTTTTAATATGGTGATCATAGTTGGGTAGAGGCTAGGGTTGCCAACTTTCTGAAATGAAAATACGGAACGGGGGGGGGGGGGGGGGTTTCGATAATCCACTTCAGTTAGTGTGTGTGTGTGTGGGGGGGGGGGGGGTATTGAAATTATGTATGTATTATTGTACTAAATAGTGCATCATTTTACAAAATTGTGAGCTATTATTTACTAAAATGGTGCAAAACAAGAATCATTTCGATGCAAAAACACTTGATAAAGAAATAACTGTTTGTAGCCTATTATACTTAAACCAAATAACTCTGAAAACTGAACTGGCGGATATGCTGTCATAGAAAAAAATATATTGAACATCACAAGCAGCTCCAGAAGCTCTGAATTTGGTGAAGCCTTATTTTATTTCTGGCTTTTTTTTGGCTATTCTGCAGCAAGTAGGCTAGCCTATTTGTTTATCTTGCAAAGATGCACTGTAAAACTGATGACAAGACATGTCATCTCACGCTACGTGACTCGCAGTGGCTCAAACGAAAAGTGCATTCTCTGTTGGGATAGTGATGACAGACTAACTGAGAGGGATAAATGACAGCAGCAAAGTTTCCCTTTATTTCATACAAATTGTGTATTTTTGGTTCATAGTCTAACTTATAATACTGATCTGTCATGGATTTGCACGAGTTGATTCTCAATAATACGGAACAAAATGCGTTCCGTATCAGTTCAATACGGAACACATCTTTTTCCTTGCAAATACGGGACGATTTCGTATTTTACGGAACGGTTGGCAACCCTAGTAGAGGCACCTCCTAACCATCCTCATGATGTTCCCTGTTCTACAGCTAGCTACAGGACTAGCCTCCCAAAAACTCAACATATTGTCTTGAGTAATTTCTCTGTCTAAACGTTTCTGTAATGAGGGAAAAATGCCCTATTCCAATATCAAGTGCCTTAATGTTACAGAAACCTGAAGATCTAGTGCAGTGTGTACCTGTGCAGTGATTAAACACCACTCATGATCTGTCAAGTGGTGAGCTAGCAACAGGTGCTAGTACCAATTGAATAAGTCCATTACTGTAAGAGCTGATCTATTTCATCTGGGAATGTTAAAGTGATTCCTTGATTAATGAAATTAACATGGCATGCACCCAGCACAGGCAATGTTCCCCCTGTTCCCTCTTCCCATACTAGTCTCCCGGTTTAAAAAGGTAGAATAATTAACAAAAATAAACACTCACATGCTCTCCCTTTTCCCCCTTGCCTCCTTTTTGACCTGGTCCACCAACCTCTCCCTGGCACAGGACAAAAAAAGTATGCATGATTAATGACCTTTTTTCTCACAATGGAATACAATTATTTAGTTACATTGTAGGTCTTTCCATATTTATTTCATAATACTAAATAAGAAACATCACCCTGTCTCCATCTTCTCCAGGTGGTCCTTGAGGGCCAGCAGGTCCTGGCAGACCAACTGGACCCTGTATTCCATCGCGTCCTGCAGGGCCAATAGGACCTTTCTCACCCTTATCAAAGTAAAACATACCATGTTTAAATTTCTGACATTGGAAGAACTGTTAGTAGTACAGTAAGTAGTTCACCAACGGATGAGTTGCTAATGGTTACCATGGTTACCATTCACAGGCAACACATTAATTATGCAGTCATCAGAGCAGGTGAACTTACTGGCCCACCCTTTTCTCCAGCTGGACCTGGCGGTCCTTGAGGGCCTGTACGCCCTGTGAGGCCAATGGGCCCTCCTGGACCAGCTGCCCCTCGTTCGCCCAGTAATCCCTGTTTTTGAAAAAAATTCAAATAAAAAATTGTATGTGAACTATAAGCCCATCTGAAAGTTGCATATATTTAATATTTCATATTTAAAGGAACCATAAGAAATGTATTTCAATTAATCATAACATGGCCCTGATATGACACTAGACATTAAGAAATCATGTTCATTTCAAATACTTTTATCACTGATAACAGTAGTCCGGCCAGGATATTGTCATTTAAAAAGTGAGGTTGCAGCCCTCAACTGATGTTGTGTTTTGTCTTGTCATGTCATGTTGTGTTTTGGCCTGATGCGCCACCCTCCACCTATCTACTAATCACAAAGTCAGTAGTGTTTCAGCATCCGGGTTGTCAACCTCGAGTCAGGGGGAGGGGGAGGAGATACCACTCTACAGTAATTTGAAAGTGATTGCAGTACCAGTTTTGGCCACAATCTTAGATATGGTTCCTTTAAGTAGAGACAGTGGAAATTCACAAAAAAGAGCTTTTTTTATATGTTGTTTTTCTAGCCACATGGTGTATATCCCAATTAATTTATTTAACAGACACTGATTGGCTTAGAACAGTTTGTATGCGAGAGGTAGCGGGATCGATGCCCATATTATCCAGAGCAGAGTGCAAGGCCTCCCTTTTAGGTTTGTGGTAGCGTACAGGGACATTGACCCTTGTAATATAATTGACATAGTCTATGTAAGTGTTACTTTTTTCAGGCTATATTTTCGGTAACCCCTTGTGAAAATAAATAACTGGGTAGAACTGTTTTGTCGTTGACTATGAAACCATGGTGAAGTTAGTTTCACTTTGTCTATGAGTTCAATATAATAGGCGAGTGCAGATGCATGTAGGCTATACTCTGCTAGACACAAACAAGTTTTAGTAAAGCAAGGTTTAGTGGAATCTCTGTGTTCCATACAAGGTCTGGCGTGTAAGCAGATTCCTTCAAATGCGCCGAATGTGGACTGGACACGCCCTTAATGTCTTTAAGCTTTGCGCCTCTGACCATCCGTTTCAGATCACCAAGATACCATGATGTTTCATGTACCATGATGTTTCATCCAATAAGGTTTATCTACAATTCTCTCTATGAACCAAATTTGGGTTCTATTAGGATAACTGTACTTCAATGCAAGAGACTTTTGAATGGGAACTTGCTGGAAACTGTTCTGAAAAACAAGCTGATGAAGTCTTGCTATAAAATGAACAAATAATTTAGGTTTTTGAAATGAAGGCTGAACTCTTCTTATTCATCAAAGTCAAATAAAAACAGTTTTCCATTCTATGTCATCTTGAAATAGCAAAAGTTAAACTGTGATATTGATTAATAGAGAAGAAAAAAATCACACGGCACTTGCCAAGAAGATGGCCATGAATATTGTTTGCATACTCTAAAGTTCACTGGCATGCAGTGCATCCAGCAATTACTACTTCACTGTGAGGCCATCAACCACTACAATTGTGTAGACTCCTGAATGAACAAACTTTCTAGCCATAATTATCATTCACATTCTCTGCTGTTCCTCACCAAATTATTTATTTGACATCGCGCTTTGCGCCGTTAAAGGGAATGACATATGTCATTCTCATTGGTTTAAATGATGTTACGCCCCAAACACACCCATATGACTGATTAAAAAACCTAGGAACACCTTGTTGCGCCATGCGCTAGACGTTTGATAACGAAACCCCTCCCAATTTCGTTGGGATTAGGACTGGACATCCTACTAAATTTGAATAAGCTTTTGACGAGTGAAGATGCGCTTTTGACTGTCATGATAGGGCCCATTAGCTCACTCTTGAAACCCCTGGTGGACAACTGATGTACTGCAGGTTTTTGAACTTCCGTGCTGGCTTCATTGTTTAGAATAGAATGTTGCTGCTTGATCATGCAATTTGATGTACCTTCTCTTCAACAGTGTATTTTAAAATCATGAATTTCAACACCTGTTATGTCTTTATAAATAGACCTAGCACATGTTTTGTTTGAGTAATGCACTTGATTTACAGGTTAATTTGATGCGTAGAAACCAATGATCTGAAGTCTGATACATGTTTTACAAAATCTAATTCATGGTTAAGGTGGAGGATCATGTTCTGCATTTTCCTGATAGCCAAAATATTAAATCCATCCTCATTCTGAGGTACTATGAATGATTCACAGAATATGTGTAACAACTCTTTTTGTGGTGTGAAATGATGTCAAACCTTAATTGTTTAGAAATCATTGCTCATTTAGAAATCATGAATGCTTACAACAACGCCAGATGGACCTTGTGGACCTTCGCCTCCCTTCAAACCAGCTATTCCCTACGGAAAATTAAGGAACGAAACACAGAATACAGTGGCACATTACTTCGCCTAAATGGCATTCACTTAAAGCTTTCATTGCTGTTAATCACAATTTTAATATGATTGTAAAAAGGTGTTAGTTTAAGTAGATCTTACTCCTGCACCGGAAAGGCCCCTCTGCCCAGAGAATCCTTTCAGTCCAGAAGGTCCAACCTTCCCACTTCCTCCGTGAGGACCTGGATCTCCCTGAGGTAAAAAAATAATAAAAAAATGAATAGATTTTTAATAGATAAATACATTGAATAGATAAAACCTTGGACAGAGCCCATTTCGAAAACAGGAACATTTCCCCCAAAAATGGTAGAACCTGAAATGATATCTGCAGTTAGCGAAAAACTATCCCTCCTCACCATACAGAAAACCTATCAAAGAAATTGAGAGCAATTCCTTTTTAGTTTTTACAGAATTTGCCTAGGGGCATAGGCTTGAGCACGATAAACAACTACTACAACAACATCCCTTCTTTTCATGCTCCTAGAGAAACATGTTGATTGGTAGAAATTCTACAGTAAATAAAAAGTGAGTGGAATTTAGCAGATCTTTTTATCCATGAGCTCATCCAGCTTTATTTCCCTAGTCTGGATCTGCCTGGCTGTATCTAAGTTCATTTTCCCACTGATTTGTCAGTCTAGAAGTGCTTCTCGTATCAAAGTCCTTATGAGCAAGTCCCCCCACTGGCGACCATCTTCATTATACTATTAAGTACTACTGTTTAATGCCCAATGACTTGCATCTGACTATATAAAACAATCAATCTATCTATTGCTCCAGGATTAAAGCTTGGTATTGGCATTTTATCAACTGTGTGTAATAACTGTTTTTAAGATATAGTGATGGATTGGTGTACAAATTAAGTTATATGTTGTACCTTTCCACCCTCTTTTCCAGCTGCCCCTGGTAGACCGTGTTCACCTGGAGGTCCAGGAGATCCAGGATGCCCCCTTTCACCAACAGGCCCTGTCTCTCCAGTGGAACCCTGAAAGCACAAGTTGGTTTATGGTTACATTGAAAGCTGTTTCAATCAATTTTTATCCATAACATATAAGGCCCTATTTTAACAATCTAAACACAAAGTCTGGAGTCATAAACGTTTAGGGCTGAATTCACTTTCGCTTTTTAACAGCCTTAAAAATCATCTCATGCCAGAGGCATAGTTTAAATGGGGTTGTTCTTGGGCCCTATCTCACACAGAGAGCGACACATGTCTTATTTCTATCTTACACCCAAGGCAGTGATGGATCTTTTGTCATGCACTCCAGTTCAATTGAACATTGCCCCACACGGGTGAGTCAATTAAAAAAAATAGGTGTGGTCAGGCGCATTACACCCACTAAAAATCATTACGCCACTGACCAAGAAAACCCTGATCTAAAGCAAAAAGCGCATAGAAGCACAGCTATTTTGAGGGCGCCCCGTCATGAAATGTAAACAGCCCTTAGTGATGAGTCCCAGGCAACGACTCGCCTGCATATTGGTATTCTGACACAAAGTCATAGGCAACAACAAAATTAAGTCTTACACTTAGTTATTTACTTTCACTGTTGACTGACAAGGGGTTACAATTGAAAAACATAGCCTGAAAAAAGCAACACTTACCCCAATAATATTTGAATAACTGAATAAAATCCTAAGAACATTCTTTCAAGAACACCAGTCTGTTGCCTGGCACTCATTGCTAAGGTTTCGCCAATTGTTACATTTTGTGACAGCGTGCCTTCAAAATAACTGTGGATTACATGCGCCTTCCACTTTAGACAAAGTTTTTCTTGATCATTGGCTTTATCATTTTTAGTAGCCTTAAAAATGCAATTTTTGATCATGTGCCTGATCACCAGAGCCGGACAGTAACGGAGTACATTTACTTGAGTACAGTACTTGAGTACAATTTTGAGGGATCTGTACTTTACTCGTGTATCATTTTTGGGGAGTACTCATGACTTTACTCAAGTACATTTGAGAGGCAAATATTGTACTCTTTACTCCACTACATTTCTATCTATAACCGTGAGTACCCGTTACTTCTTCTAAAAAAAAAGGAAAAAAGAAAAATCTCGGAAACCCTCAATTTGTTGTTTCCCTCTCAAACGTGATTGGATTGTGCAGGCGCCACTGATTGGGACAGCCTATTAGCAATCCCCTTCAGCTTTCCGCCAAAGTCAACTCCATGGTCAGATTTAGATAAGAGACGAAACTATGGACGAAACAATGGAAGAAGACGCAGCAGGTCCATCCCGGGAATGGCCCCACCTCGCCAGACTATTTAAATTTTCTGAACAAGTTAAAATGATAGTTTTCGCTTCAAGTGTTTCAATTACAAAATAGCATTTTGTATTTGAAATACTGTACGTATTTTAAATACATGTATTAGAAATACTGCCCATCCCTGGCAACACCATGTAGGACGATTCTGTACATAAATGTAAGCACTGTGGCTGTAGTAATGCAATATTTAGAAAATGTAGGCTACTCTTGTACTCTTCATACTCAAGTACTTTTAAAAACAAGTACTTCAGTACTTTTACTTAAGTAGACATCTGACTGTTGTACTTTTACTTGTACTTGAGTAAAATTTAGCAAAGGGTATCTGTACTTTTACTGAAGTAATGAAGCTGTGTACTCTGTCCGCCTCTGCTGATCACACCTATTTTTTTCATTGACACACCGGTGGGTGTGCAGAGTTCATTTGACAACTTGTGAACTCCTGCTCTTGGCAAAAAAAATATTACTGCGTTGGGTTTAAGACAGGAACAAGGGCTTGCATTGGTCTTGGTGCCACGATGCGCCAGGTGTAAGAGGGTTTTTACAATGTAGTTACCTGGGGGCCGATGACACCACCGGGTCCAGGTGGTCCAGTTTTCCCTTGGAAGCCCTTGGGGAATAATAAAATGATCTTAGTAACTCCTAGATTAAACATTGTATGGCATTTTTAAGATTATTTTAAGACTGTTGGATATTTCACTGTGGAAAAGTCCAGCTTCAGAAAGTAAAGTCCAACCATGTATTGGTTCTACCTGTGTACACTTAACACAGTTGATCTCACCAATTTGCTGCTCTCCCTGGCTGAAGAGTTGTGATAATTAGAATCAGATGGTTTAAGTGAATGGTTGGCAGAGATATGTGGTAGGACTTACTTTCTGAAGCTGGACTTTTCCACCTTTGCTTTTACTTTACCGTCTCTCCTCTCTGTCCAGGGTGACCAGGTAGTCCATCTTTACCAGGAGGTCCCTGTGGAAATATGAAAACAATGTTATGATGTAATGGTATTGATGAGAGAAATATTTTTGGATGCTAACGCATATTTGTGTATCCTCAGTTTGAGATGTATACTTTCATTAAAGTTCCTTTGAGTAACCACTTTAGAGTCCAGAGTTCATTTGAGCCAAGGTTCAAGGTACTTAGTAATTAGTACTTAGTTTTCTAAACTCAGGTGCAGTACATAGTATTATGTTTGAGGGCATGCCTGTATAATCTTGCAGGTAAAGCTACAAATGTATCTTGTCTGTTATCAAAGCAGTTCTCATATTTGATGAAAATGACAAAATAAACAAAGAGATTACATTTTTTCCCTTAATTTTCTTTGTTGTCATACAAAATATGACTGCCGCTCAGTCCTGCACATTCTCTTCACAAAAATAAATCATGCTTGTCAATTTGAACTTTTTATTTATTATTTTTGATTTCTCCTCCATCTACCCATGTCCTTGAATGCCTAGCCTTTCTGTGTGTGTGTGTGTGTGTGTGTGCGTGCGTACGTGTGTGTGTGCCTGTGTGTGTGTGTGCATGTGCATGAATACTGTGTGTGTATGTGTGTGTTCGCTTGTGAGTGTGTATGTGCTTGAATGCTGTGCATGTGTGTGTGTGTGTGTTTATGTGCATGTGTGTGTGTGTGTGTGTGTATGTTTATGTGTGTTTGGTCATCCTAGGCCTTACGGTTCTCGAGATATTCACAGAAAACTGTGTCCGGCCATCTAAAGGCCGACTGGTGTACAATCACTAAATGTACACATATATTAATTTATTGTATGGTCCCCATAAACAGAATTCCACGAAACTTGGAATGCATTCAGAGGGTGTTATAATGATCCTACACTCCAATTTTGTGTAGTTTTGAACATGTCAGACAGAGATACCTGCAATTACGCCTTGTTTTTACTTTTTTATTTTTAATAAAATGTGTGTGTCACATAGAGAGTTAGCCGCACTGCGTCATAATAACACACGTATTAATCAATTTAAAGTGTTAATGGCAAATAAAAGCAGCACGTTCCTGAAGACATGATCGATTAAATAATATAAACTGAACAAAAACCAGTGGGAGAAGAAGAAGTGTGAGTAATCACACAGTAAAATCAAATGCAAAAACAGCCTTACACTAGGGCCTTTAGGACCTGAGACTCCGACTGGTCCTTGAGGACCTTGTAGACCCTAAAAAGAAAGAAAAAATAGCTCACAGTGTAAATTAAGTCAATGTTCTTGCAGATCTGATGTAGTTTTTTTGTGTGATTCATTCCACTCCAAAACACCATGGGCATGATTCTCCATATGCATAAGAAATATTTATGCATATTCTTCATTGACTGAAGTCTGTGATGTCCATGTGTTGCAAAATCTGAGTTAGTTTTTTAACACCATTTACATGTGTTTGACTTACATGTGCACTCTTCAGCTACATGTTTCTGAGGGCTCAAAGACTATCTAACACCACTACAAAGTGAGTTATTTTTATCATGAATCTCAACACCTCTAACACCTATCATCACAGCAAATGTCTGATTTGGTTAATTCATTAGATTTTTGGATGTATATGATACATAGAAAAAAATATGCCTGTTTTAGGTACTTGTAGTACTTGAGGATACCTGCTTCAATTTTCAAAATCAAGGAGGAAGTGGCGTGACATCCTTGTTACTGCAATTGTGTATTAAGGATTGATGGGGGAGTACATGAGCCTGATGGATGACTTTGTAAAAGGGTGTAGATCAAACCATCTCCAACTTAACACCTCCAAGACCAAGAAGAGCTATAGCTAAAAGGGAGTTGTAGGCTATCTGGTCTAATCCACTTTCAGGTTATTGGAAGCATAGAGAAGAGAAGGGTATGTAATGTATCCTCTTGAGTTGTAGCAATTGCTGTAAACGTCCAGTGCATCAGTTTCATGCTTTGTTTTGGAGCTTTCTCATCAAATAAAATGTAAATAAATAATAGAAATGCATAAAATAAAAATGTGTTGTCACTCACTCTGTCTCCCAAACCACCAGGAGGGCCATCATTCCCTGAGGAACCCTAAGAAAAACAAATCATCAATCAGGATGACTGTGGGACTGAAAGCCCAAATTTGAAAAAATCTTTATATGTATACCATTAAATGTGTATATGTAACGGATAATGTATAGAACGGCGGTTATTATTGGGAAAATAAGTCCCGACAGGGCGAACCGGACCCCGACGCACAGCGGACGATTTTTTAAGAACTGAAAAAGCGGTCTGCACAACTTATCTTATCAGAAAGAGAAGCCAAGTCTGAACATAGCCTTAACCTCTAGAAGGGACATGCAAAATCATGGAAATATATATTTTTTAACTACTTTTGCATTCCCTTGCAAGAGCTTCCCATTACCTCACAATACTTTTGCGTTCCCTCATATTTTTTTCTTTTCTTTTTCAATTCCCTTGCAATTAGCTATGCATTCCCTGGTAAAGATTAAAGTATTGCAAGTAAATGCAAAACCACACCAAGGGAATGTAAAAGTAAGGTCTCACTGACATCGGACAAGTTCACTCCCTCCCACACCCATTGGTTAACAAATACATAGGGCTCTATTTTAACAATCTGAAATGCAAGTATCAAACGCAAAACGCAAGTAGCTTTGTGGAATCATTTGCAGAAATGGGAACTGCTGTGTCCATGTACAGTGTAGATGAAAGGAGCAAAGTGTATGTGCTTGTGCACACGCTACATTATGGCCAAGCAGGTGTATGGCCGTACGCACTGTGCTTACTGTACCATCAGGCAACTCAACAACGAGAGGCAATTTCCTCTATATGTATTCACACCAAGTTGACCTACCATAACTTCCCAACTCTGCACAGTATCCCATTAACTGCATGACAGTAGGCTATTTACAATATTTTTGATAAAGTAAAGTTTGTAAACACGTTATCAAAATCAACTTAATGCACACACAACTTTTGTTTGAGCAGGAGAGGGAATAACAACGCACGAACGCAGCAATTACAGAAATTGTAGCTACTTGCTACTTTCTTTTACTATCTATGGTTGCTGTTGTTATCAGCACACAATAAGCTGATTTAAGCCAATTCACTAACTCAAGACTTCGAGGCCATCATGGATATAAAACATTTTTGAAAACAATGAAAGGATGGAGGGAGCAAAGGATGGAGGCAGCAAAGCTTAGGAGTTATTTCAGATGGGCAAGGTAGGCAAAATTGTGGTGCTTGTCAAAATATTAGCGTTACAGCTGGAATAATGATTATAGGCTGATGTTAAAGCTAACACGATGTTTAAAGCCATAAACAACCGTAAATTGGGAGAAAACTAAAGGTAACTTTAGCCTTCATAGGGCTGTATAAAGTTGTCCAAATGAATAGGTCGTTAGGCAATGTTGTAAAGATATTGCATGTGGATGCTGTACTATATAGGCTACTTTTTAGGTGACCAATTCACAAACGAAACCTGGAAACGGACAAATATTATCAATGCTTTGAATGTTTCGGTGCGTGCACGGGGGTGTCTGTAGATGGGTGCACAGCATTCATTCATTCCAGCAGGCGCCCCTGTGGTCATGCATGCGCCCTTAAAATATCATCTGAATAACGCGCCACTGACTTTAGAGTAGGTTTTTCCTGATCTGTGGCTGAATTGTTTTCTGAATCTGCAAAATAGCACCAGGGAACATTTGCGCCGGAACACGCCTCCTCTTTTAGCTGAACCGCCCCCGAGAGCGCAAGTTAATTTCCTAATTTAACAAGGTGCGTCTGTGGAGTGAAAATTCCGCTGTGCGTCCAATGCAAAATGACACAAGCACCAGTGTACAAGACGTGCTACGTGCAAGATAGAGCCCATACAGTACAATTTATACACACCGTACATATATATAGGTAAAATGCAGAGCAGAAATTCCTTTTATATGCAAGTATACATGGCTAATAAACCTGATTTACATTTACATATTTTTCTTACCTTTGCACCTGGCTTTCCTGTTGGCCCTCTTGCCCCTCTTCCACCCCGTGGACCCTGGGTACCACACACACACACACACACACACACACACACACACACACACACACACACACACACACACACACAAAACACACACACTGAAATAATACACTTGGTATCTCAATAGATGTGCTTATTCCAAAACAATGTACTGAAAGATTTTAATGTAACAGAAATTCCAAACTAAATTTGGTACCGTTGGACCACGTTGACCTCTTGGACCAGACTTGCCAGCAACACCCTATGGAAGTGAAGAAATGAGCTTTGTATAAGATTGACCTATAACTGAATGCTATAAATGTGGAGTGACATAAGATGTAGCTAATAAAAATGTGAGGATAATTTCACTAAATGTTGCAAAGATCTGAAAAAAGCTCTCTCTCTTCATGTTTCAAATTCTGCCAGTTATTGTCTTACCCTGGCTCCCTTATCTCCATTGGATCCGGCAAATCCAGGAAAACCAGTGGAACCCTTTAAATGAAAAGATGTGTTACTGGTACATGCATTTTTCAATATTTCTGTGATAGTACAATACAATGGCGGGCTCCGAGGTAGGGGCAAAAGTGTCTTATTGGCTGGCCTTTACATGAGAAAAATGTTTCAGTGCCCTGTTGAGTGCCACTTCAAACAATAAGTTTGGAGAACGTGTCTTAATGAGTGCCCTTCTGGTGTTGTAAATGTAATCCAACACACTATATGGTGCCCCTTAAAATGATCTATACGTGTATTGTGGACGTGTATTGTGGAGTGCCTTCTATGCTGCCCCTATGCTGACAATGTTCCAAAGGGTGTCATTTCCAGTACAGAATGCAGGTGCCCCTACCACATATTTTCTACTGCAGGGGCATCCATTAGGACACTTCCTTGCTGCCCTTTACCAGAGGTGGACATCCCGGTTCCAGAAAGTAAAAGTCCAGGCATATATTTTTTCTACCTGTGCATTTAACACAGGTGATATCACTAATTATCTGATCTACCTGGCTGCTAATTAGGATGAGGTGGTTTACTAAATGGTTGGATCAAATACTTGGCAGGATTTTTTTATTTTCTGAACCCAGGATGTCCACCTCTGGTGCCCTTACAATGGGATACATTTCTTACAGGTGCTTTTCTGATGGAAGAAAAACAAATCATGAAGTGCCCTCTTGGATAGCACTGCAGAACTATGAAGTGCCCTTGCAATGGGCAAAGTCAGTGCCATGACATGTCTAGGTTACTTTTTCCAGATAAGTTAATATCTAGCTGGCATTTTGATGTTATTTCATCTGCACAATCAACAGTCACTTTAGGCCAGTGCATTCGGCATTACAATAATAACACCAGCAGTCAGGTCACAGCAGACCCTCACCCCTATCTCACAATGGTAAAGAAAGTGAAACCAAATTTCAAGTCATGTAGGAGGACTGAGATATGATGACCCTCTATCTTGTCTGAAAGTCTGAAGCAAATTGGATCAGTAGTTTAAGTTATGCAAATGGACACACACAAAGTCAAACATTTTTTTCCGACAGTGTCACCAAGCATTGATTTAAATATTGACTAGTTCCGAAAAATGTATGAAAATTATACAACTTATTTTTTTTAACTTGTCATATGTGTGGTTCTAGGAATCTTGCTAATCTTGCTTTATTTATGATCACCTACACCTAGGCAATAATTTGGAGTGAACCCTTTGACTCGTGACCCGATCAGCACGATGCAGCCAGGGGCTTCTGCGAAAGTAGCACACAGTCGAAAATGGCACACAGTCTATGAACATGGGGGCGACATATTCAATGTGGGGGAGCTCGACGCGGCTACTTTCCAGCGCTACTGGACCGCACAGAAAAATAATATCATTTTGCGGAATTGCAACCAGGCCTGACAGAAAAAACGCCTACAATTAAGCAATTAGGCTTTCTAGTTACATAAACATATTATTATTACAGGCTATTATACAGAAATCGGACTACCTATTGAATATGATGGCGTCTGTTAGGTGTGCATTTAAACGTTAGGATATTAGGACATTAGGAACGCACTTCGGGTCCCCTGATTCGATGACCTGGTGAGATTCAGATTTTACCTTATTAAATTGTCGCCCCCTCTGCTATGTTCCACTGCTAGCAACCTGGCAATTTAGGCTAAAGATCAGCACGCAGCACCCTCATCATATGCAGGAGAAAAGTTTTTCAACCTGTGCACTTTTCTTTATTCTAGGCTACTAGGCTTTGAACACGTTGCAGCATTTTGTACGCTTTTCAGCGTGAATAAGACAAATTAACATTACTCATTACTTTTTTTCAGAGCACTTTCTTGTTCACAGCTCTGCGATCACAGTCACATAAATTACAATTTTCAGACCATCAGAGAAACCGTCACATACCTTTGAGCCCTGTCTTCCAGGGTAGCCAGGTAACCCTGGAACACCTAGTTTGCCCTAAAAGGAACAGAAAACAAAATAAATACAAAAAACATTGCAGTCAATGTTCAATAAATGTTTTCTAAGTGTTCGTTGTTTACATATGTTATAATATTTACATATTTATAAATGTTTCTATTTAGTTACTATATATTGGGATGCTGTGTAAAATCGAGCACAAAATGTAATGCTCAGCAAATCTCGTAAACCCATATTTAGTTGCAAAACGACAGAGGGAACATATCAACTGTTGAAACTGACTATCTTGACTTTTCATGGAAAATATGAACTCATTTTGAATTTGATGCCAGCAACCTGCCTCGAAACAGTTGGGACCGGGGCAACACAAAGCTGGAAAAGTTGTGTAATGCTAAAGAAAACACAATGAGGAACATTTAACAACTAATTAGATTGTCACCATGATTAGGTATAAAAGGGCATCCCAGAAAGGCAGAGTGTCAGTACTTAGTACTGAGGGACTCTGGCCGCCCTGCTGGACTGGTTGTGTATTGTCGGACAATCTTATGTTTTGATGCCATGTGCCTTTGTTGTGGCCTGAATCCCACCTCCAATTTGCCACTCCCTGTTTTTTCCCGCCACTTTCTGCCCACACCTGTGCTGTTCATCAGTCTGCTTATTATCTGTATTGATTTCTCCTGTCCCGTGTTTGTCCTCACCCAATGATCTGTCTCCTTTGTTTAGACCGCCTAGTATTTAAAGTTCAGTTTATTTTCTGTTCTTTGTCTGGTTGTAACTGATTTTGGTGAGGATAAAGCTGTGTCTGCCAGAGCTGTATTTCTGGTCTTCTGTGAATACTCTGCCTGTTTTTGCCTGCGTTTTGGATACTCATCCTGGATCTTTTGTGCTTTGCCCTTTTTGGAACTTTTTGTGTTTGGACTGTATCTCTTGTGCTTTGCTCTGTTGCTGTCTGGCTGCAACATTAAAACTGAACTACGCAAGTTTCTGGTCTGCATTTGGGTCCTTGCCTGCAAGTCCTAACACAGAGTCTCTCAGAAGTAAAGATGCAAAGGTATTCATTATCCTGGGAAAACCTGTGTGGGCAAATAATGCAACAATATAAGAATAATACCCCTCAATGTGAAATTGCGAAGAATTTGGGGATTTCTATAGTGCATAACATTAAAATATTCAGAGAAATCAAGGGACAGGACCGGAAAACAATATTAAATGGCCGTGATCTAAGTTAGCTAGGTATGTTAGTGGGCTAAGACACACTGACAGTAAAAGCTAAGACCACGTTACCAAATATTTTACATAAAAGCAAAATTGTAACGTTAGTGTGTGCTAGGAACTGCAGTGGTCGCCAGAATAATTATCTCTATCAACTAAATGCCATTATTGAGAAATTATTTGCTTTAACTAAGGTTAGGGCAACCTAATGACCATCAAGTCAACATGATTTGGTCGGCATTACACATATAAAAACGTACAGTATGATGGGGTCGCCTGCCCCCGGACTCCATGTTAGTAGCAGGCTTGTTTTTCTTCTTTCGTAACGTTAACCGTGAAACATCACATCAGTTATTTGGAAAGATCTTAGTGCGTTTTCCTCCGACACAGTAATGTAATGAACAATATTTTGGGCAGCATTGTTAAGTTAGTAATGTTTAGTATTCTTCCTCATTATCCCCCCCCCTCCCCTGCCCCCCCCCCCCCCCCCCCCTCCCCTGCCCCCACTCTCTAGGTGTGTGGAATACATTTCCTGGATGGTAAACCAATGAAAGAACACCCATACCCAGTGTTACATATGGGACATATATATAATGTAAGTTTTATTCCATTTTACCATAGGTTTTATTCATTTTTTCAATAATATTTAGAAATCACTTCGATATTTGGATGTTGTGTAAATGTTCATGATTGTTTTTGGTTTAAATTTGTTGTTGTCTTGATTTATAGCCTACATGTAAGTTAATTTCCTTTTCTTATTTGTTGTATTTTCTCAGGGGTTAATATCATGTGGAAGAGCCCCTCCCAAAAAAGATGTCTTCAGCCCTTACAAGAGGACACATGTGCTGAACCTGAAGTTACTGAATCTGATGTAGAGGTGAATGTCAGTAATTTGGAAAATATGCCTCTGCAGAAGTGTGATTTGGCATCCAGTGTCCAGATACTGCAGACCACAACTACAGTTTTAAGAAGTCAACAAAAGACTGTGCGACACAAACTGATCCTGCACCATCAGTGTTAGCTGTCCCTGAACAACTGTTGCTTGTTCTAATGAGGCTCTGTCTTGATTTGATGTTCACAGACTTAGGTAAATGGTTTGGAATAAGCAGGAGCACAGCCTTTGAAATCTTTACATTCTGGAGACAAATATTTGTAAAGTTTATGAGGGAAAAGGTGATTGCTTGGTTGCCTAGAGACACACTGAATAGAATAAGGCCTAAGAGTTTCAGACAAAATTATCCCAAAGCCACATGCATCATATACTGTACTCAAATATTTGTTCAAAGGCCAATGAACTTAAGAAAACAATCACAAACGTACGGCAACCACAAACATCATAACGCCTACAAAGTCCCATACTGTATAGCCCCCAATTTAATGTGATGTTTGTGTTAAAACTGTTCGGTGGAAGGGCCAGTGACACTTTCATCACAAAGAACAGTGGTTTTATCGACCATTTGATTCCTGGTAATACATTTTTAGCATTGTTTTGTTTGCACAATGCATTGCTACTTGGACCTGGTAATAGTAGCCTAATCCTGATGCAGTTTCCCTTAGAACAGGGATTCCCAAACTGTGGTACGTGTACCACCGGTGGTACGCAAGGGCGAGATGAAAAGGGCAATGTCGGAAAGGTGTTAAAAATGTTTTTTTTTTATCTTAAGTATAAGTATGTATAGTATAAGTATATATACTTTTTTGATCCCGTGAGGGAAATTTGGTCTCTGCATTTAACCCAATCGGTGAATTAGTGAAACACAAACAGCACACAGTGAACACACAGTGAGGTGAAGCACACACTAATCCCGGCGCAGTGAGCTGCCTGCTACATCAGCGGCGCTCGGGGAGCAGTGAGGGGTTAGGTGCCTTGCTCAAGGGCACTTCAGCCGCGTCCCACTGGTCGGGGCTCGAACCGGCAACCCTCCGGTTACAAGTCCAGAGTGCTAACCAGTGGGCCACGGCTGCCCCAAAAGGTCTTAAGCCTATGTTCTCTTTGTTCTTTGTGTTTCATAATGTTGTTCTCCACACTGTTTTTTAGTGTGAGAGCTCATAGACCAGTTGCACATTTTGATTTCATTATTTGTTATCATGTAAGGCAGCTAATTAAATATGATGCCTGGAATGCATCAATAAAATGTGTTACGTTTTTATGTGTTGGATGGTGGGGGTACGCGAGCCAGGATGTAGGTGGTGGTACGTGGGGGAAAAACTTTGGAAACTGCTGCCTTAGAACCTATCTTCCATCTATGAATTTGACATTGTATTTGTTTGATTGAATCATTTTTAGTAGACTGTCACCATGTGCCTCAAGCTTCTTTAGTGTAGGACACTTAGGGCCCTATTTTCGCAGCACAAACCCTGGCACAAAGCGGATTATTATCCCGGCGCAAAGTTTATTCCTATCTTACACTCGAGTTTTGTGCCATGCTCGTCTCTTTTATTGAACAATGCACTCAGGGATGTGGCAATAAACGACCTAAGGTGTGGTCTGACGCATTATCTAAAAATTGCTATCTTACACTATCTAAAAAACATTATGCCACTGACCAAGACAAACCTGGTCTATAGAAAAGCGCATATGAATCACAGCTGAAGACGCACAGTCACGAGACGTAAGCAGCAACTCCTCTGCAGGATAAATGTCCTTAAGTTTTTTATTCAGTCATTCAAACATTCTTGGGGTAAGTGTTGCTTTTTCAGGCTATGTTCTCGAAGGTAATCACTTTGTCAATGACTTCAAATAATAGACGAGTGCAGATGCGTGTTGGCTATACTGTGCTAGGTTTTAGTAAAGCATGGTTTAGTGGAATACCTGTTCCATACGGTCTCGCATGCAAGAAGATTCCTTCAAATGCGCCGCTGACTATCAAAATACCGATGCTCTGTTTGAAGTTGCACTGCTTGTTGTTAAAGGGAATGACAGATCATGAATGGGAATGACAGTTATTCTCATTGGTTTAAATGTTGTTACGCCCAAAACACACCCATGACTGATTAAGAAGCACAGGAACAGTCTTGTTGCGCTATTTGCCCGACGTTTGATAACAAAACCACCCACAATGTAGACTGGACAAACCCCTAAATTTAATTAAGCTATTTGCTAGTGACCATGCATTTTATATCGCTAAAATAGGGCCCTTAATCTCCAGAATGGTGTCTCTGTCAATTATTTCATCTAGGCAGGCACCTAGCCAGTTTTCTGTCTCATGCACAATTATCAGGCAAAAATGGGACAACATTTCATTCAAGTCCAGCAACTGATCTCCTCAGTTCCCAAATGTTTATAGACTGATCAGAGTGGTAAACATGCCCCTGTCTGAACTTTTTTTAGATGTGTTGCTGGCATCAAATTCAAAATTTTCCAAAATATTCTCTATTTCAACAACATCTTTGCACTATTCTCAATAAAAAATAGGGTTTACATGCTTTGCAAATCATAGCATTCTGTTTTTATCTCATCCCAACTTTTTTGGAGATGGGGTTGTCGAACAGACAGCACTTATTCAATATTTGCAGACCAATTCACAAAAAGAATCTAAAGGAACAGTCATAGAAACTAGTGAACAAAGCCTATACAATGTAATATAGTATAGTAATATATAATATGGTGAGACCTTTTCTCCAGCTAGGCCTACTGGACCAGGTTCTCCACTGGGTCCTGCTTTACCCTTTGGTCCCTCAGGGCCATCTTCTCCTCTGAGCCCAACAACACCCAGTTCTCCCTGCAAATTACATCCAGAAATAATACAGAGGCAGCATGCAAGACATGACCAGAATGCACTCACAGTTTGGTTTATTTCCTTTGTGGGACTGTGAATATCAGTGTGTGAATATCAAGTAATTGTTGGTATTTGGACACCTATGAAACACTTTCATTCCAATGTTTGACCATAACAAGTGAAATCAAAACGTTCAGGTCCTTTATGGGTCTTCCAAAGCAAAGCAGAGTTCTACTGTAATGTTCTGAGGCATCTGAGGGAAAACATTTGGCGCACATGACTTGAGTGGTGCACTGGCCTTTGGGTACTCCATATTGGCTCACATCATGTGGAAAATGCACACGTTTTCAACATGATTGTTGATCCCCACCTCCCTACTCCATGGATTTGGCTACTGTGACTGCTTTTTATTTCCTCAAGATGGCGTTCAAGCTTTGACACAGTGGAGGAGATCCAAAGTGAATCGCAGATGCTGCTGGATTCACTTAAGGCAACAACATATCTCCAGACTTGCAAACTTTGTTTGCGACACAATTACAAATTAGCGGACTGTCGAAAGTACTGAGAGTGACAACATACTGCATATGTTTGAAATACATTTTAGTACCAGTAAACTACATTTGGCTGAAAGATCACAGTGAAAACTAAGGCTCAACAGTTGGCTAGGATATATAGGATATATCTTTCTTTTAAAGATGAAAGCATGGAAAGCATACATGTACCTGCAAAATGACATCATTTGTAGCAAATGTGGTATAAGCTGGACAGTGGACTTATCCTCATTCGGGTAGCAGACAATAATGCTCTCCACTTTGTGTCATTGCCACATTATCACCTCAAACATGTAGTATTTCTGGTGTTTCTACCCAAACACTGTGTTCTAATAGGACATAAAGCTATGGCTTTCTTGGAGAGGATCAAGTGAAAACATTTAATTTCACCTTCACATTATACTTTAATGTGCATAATGTACATGTTAATGCATATGGCAATTAACAGAATGTATATCATATTAAATACATGTAATATGTAATTTTATACAAAAGTTACACTTACCTTCTCACCGCTAAGACCCATGTCACCTTTGAACCCAGGGAAACCATCCTCCCCCTAAAAAACAACTGCTCATGAGTTCATTTAGTTTATTTAACATCTGGACTCTTCACTGCCTCTAACCTCTACCTGACAGGCTGAATGAGTATCAGTCAGTAAGTAAAGTGCTTTTAGAAATTAACTGGTGAAACTTTTTGGCTATGTTTCACTCAAACTAAATATCTGATCATTGTAATGTAGGATTCACATACCTAACAGAAATATGTATCATTATTGTAATTACAAGCAAACTTGGATTGTACAAACCCACAGAAATATGTGTATCTGACAAACTGCCTTACCAAAGCACACAATTGTAAATTACAATTCTTTGTCTAAGATAGCATGTAGCTTAAGGGGTAAAGTTGCACATTGCCTTCTTACCTGTTCTCCTTTGCCACCTTTCATGCCACGCACACCCTCTGCTCCCTTTTTTGACATAGAATTATACATTAGTCAAGCTGCACTCTATAGAGTTTGGAAGGTAAACAGCTAAATTAAATAAGTCATCTTACCTTAACTCCACGAGGCCCTGGATAGCCAATAGAACCTTGAGGACCAGGGTGACCCTATAAACACAATAACATTATGTCTGTATTTACCCTATCAGAAGAGCACCATCTAACTGTTATGCTAGATGCCTTTTTTCAACCTCCAAAAAGCAGTGAAATGAGTACTGACTGTCCTGTACATGTCATTCTAGCTTCATGAGTTACTTTGTAAACTGGAAACAAAGAAAACAATTTACTACTCCAACAGGTGGCAGTATTGCTCTGTCAAGTTAATGTCACAAAACAGGAAGAAGTATGCTGACACTCAGTATGAAAATACATCATAGCAGCGTGGAATAGCTATCTGTGTATGAAGTACAGATGAACTGCCCCATAACCTAGGGTTAGACTACAACTTTTAGAGACTGTAATTGTGGACTGATTTTACACAGATAATATTTTAGGTTCTCAACACACCTGCAGTAAAATACAGGAAATATAATATATTATATAGCATTTTCAAAAATGTCCACTGATTAAGTTTAGATGGCTTAGTCCTAACCATCTTAATTATTTAACAGTAGATTTACATATGAATTAATGGTAGGAAGTCAACAATGACAAAAAAAAGCTGAAGTTGGTGCTTGTTTGCGACACTAAAGGTAACTGATGCAAGCTGGTATGGTAAACAATCTTTGTATCATTCATTATGGAGAAAAAATCTCACACATGTATTGTTCAGTGGGCCTAATACTGTTGGATCTTTAGATCTGAATTGTCAACATAGCCATCATGATAACTGTATGGAAAGGTTGACTGATAACACAAAGGTTGACTGACAACACAACACCCATTCTTAGAACACACCTAAGCAGGAACATGCACTTCTGCAGTGTCAAACAAGGACACACAGTAATCCACTCTCACAATTTCAGCTATTTCTGCCCCATCATCACCAACATTATCTACCAACACATACACATGCTCATACATACACTTACTACTGCAATACATTTCTCCTTTCCGATCTTTCCTTCAATCTCCTCATACTTTAAATCATGAAATCTGATTAAATGAAAAATATGGTCATCTGACATGATCTGATATAAAAAGACAAGTTTCAGCTTGTTTCACGTTCACAATGAAACTCACAAAATACAAACACAAAGTATATCCCTTACAATCCCTCCTTTTTCTCCATGAGGACCTTCTTTTCCAGGATGTCCCTATGTGAAAAAAAGAAAAATCAGTTCACAATAAAACAATACTAAGAGATCAAACTAGTGAAATAAAAGTAGTTCATTTATTTACATTTCACATGTTCATTTTTTTTTTTAAATCCAATAAATGTTTGTATTAATTGCATAATTCCTTGTTCTTTCTCCCCATTATTATTGGTTGCGACATAACCCAGGTGTCTCTGATTGCCTCTAACCAGGTCTACTGGGTTAATCAGGGAATTAGCGGCCTTTTTATAGCCTGATGAACCAGACCCACATCAAGATGTAGGGTCTGGGAACTCACCATTCACAGTGCTCAATCCGAGGGACGGGATAAACAGTTGTCTTTCAAATTCCCTCTGCACGCAATAGGATAGCGCTACAACTCAAACTTTTGAGTTTTGATCAAACTTTTGGCAACTTAAAAAAAGGTTAACTCGTGTCACGCTGCTCACCAGCAGCAGCATCCATATTCTTAGTTTTTCAAGTAGAAGGGAATTCACATGGAACCGTCTTAACTCTGCTATCATTATAATAAGCCCGCCCACTGACTCTATACAAGATGTGATAGGCCTGATCGAAGTTTAATTTTTTGAGCTCGCAAGCGAACGGCGAGTTGCTACTACCCTGGCTGCAAATTACATTTGCTGCCGCTAGGGTGCGTCTAGATTTCTAGGCTAGCCTTTTTATACTCAGCAGGACAAACTCCAGGCAGACTGGCTTGAGCTACTGAAGAGTGGAGACCAGACATCTACTAAGTGACCTTTTTTTTGTTTGCATTTTTACTGAACTTAGAAACCCCTTTTTTTGTGAAGTGAAGTGAAACTACGACGGCTAGAACAGGAGCAAGGACCTGAATACAGAGTGAGAGTCACAACAAAGAGGACTGGGTGGCTAGATCAGTGGCAGGGACTGCACTTCTCACTAACATTGGCTTTTTTTTTCTCTCTCTCTCTCTCTCCCTTGCCTCAGGAAAAGCCAGCTCGAGTCCCCTGGCAGCCTCTGCCCAGCATGGTGAAGATTTGAGTAAGTTTGTTTCACCGCAGCTCCTGTCTCTGCCTGCTCTGTTCCAGTTGGATGACCCACTGTTCTGTCTTGCAAGGCCAGATGGCCACAGCTCCAAATCAAAAAGCACCTTAGTTGAAGCATAGTCTTACACTAACTGAGAGAAATTGTGAAGATAATGAAATGCTTTCTTTTTAAAGGCACCAAGAGCATCATGTACAAAGAGTAGCAAACAAGCATATTCGGGAAATGCACTAAAACTAAACAATGGTTCATAAGATCACTCATTAGAAACTCCACTATTAACATGGACAGCACACAAAAAAACATTAGATGTCTGCTGGGTTGTAGCAAATTGCTAGTTTCCACCCGTATACCCTGGGAAGGTAGATGACGCAATAAAATGGTATAGTACAGTATACAGTACAGATCCATAAAGTCATAAAAATGTACAGTCATTATTTTCCCCCTATCCCACCCCATCTAAAGTTAAAACTAGACCCCCCCCCCCCACATTAGTACAGCAATTCATAGGAGGGAGCAAGTCTGCTTTGTTAATAACCAACGCTTGAGCGTTCAATTTGTGTGTGCTGAACAATAACAATAAAAATGATTATCTATAGCCTATGCATAAAAAGCGAATAGCAAAAAATATTTATTTTTGTTTTTTTAGTGCAATGTTTAGCATGGCTATGACTGTCCCACTTTGTCACATTGGGATTGGGACTAGTTTCACCAAAGAGGACAATAGTACGGTGGCTGGGAAGTGCAAAACAAATTTACGTCTGTGGGTGCAAATTTACAGTGAATTAAACATTTAGCCTACATTTAAAAAATTAAAAAACAACACCCAGATGGAACTGTTGACAGTTCTCTGCGATTTCTGCAGTAAGGAATTTCCATAGGCTACCATTGGAGCAGAGTTCGTCAAGTCTGAAGGATCACCTCCATGTAAAGCAACCCGGAGGTACGAGTTAGCACACCCCTCGTCAAAGTTAACTTTGCAAACTACTTGATATAGGCTACATATGACCGACTAACTAACTAACCGACGAACTCCCTCACTAAATCGTCTGCATTACCTCGGTGTTAGGGTACTGCACATGTCAACAGTAAATGGAAACTTCAGTCATTTGCATTTACTGTGCCATGTTAAAAACCTCTCGTGAGAATCGTGAAACATTACCATAATGTCAGTAGATATAGCTCTTTGGAGATAGGTTTTGCCTGTTGTTAGTCCTTCGCCTCCACAACAAAAGCATTTTCATTGTGTACATTTTTGAACAAGCCATGAGAAGTAGGCCTAGGCTATTCACAATGGCAAAGTAAATTAAAAATAGGCTACCTGAAACTGCATATGATTGCTTTTAAGTCTATAATGATAGTTTGGCTATTCAATCATCTGCTACAATTTGATTTATTTTTTTAAAATACGTTCATAGAAAAAAAGGATGAATGTGATTCATTTAAATTGATTAATCACAGAGTATGTAATTAATTAGATACATTTTTTAATCACTTGACAGCCCTAGTAAATTTGCACCCACAAATGTAAATTTGTTTTGCACTTCCCGGTCACCGTACAATAGCCTACAGTATATGAGCGGCAAATATTGCCGCTATTGCAAATAACGAATTTTCCACTAAACAAAACTAACAGGACAATATTAGTCTAAGATTATAACAAACACGCTGAGTATAAAATAGAAGAAAAATCTACAAATTAATGCACATTCAACTCTTTGTTTGTGTTTGTGCTTTCAGCCCTGTCTGTTGATTAATTTTGGAGGAGGATCTGTTACAGAGGTATGCTCTCTTGTGTAATTCTAGTTATTATTGTTTTGTCCTAAATATCTTACATTTCCTTTTACCTCAAAGTCAATAGACATATTTTTTCTTGGTTTCATTTTAACATCAAAACATCTGGTATTTTAAGAAATGATTTATAAACCCATGGGTGTAGCCTATATTTCGATATAGACCATTAAAACAATACTCACAGGGGGGCCATCTGCACCAGCCAATCCTTGCAATCCTTGTTGACCATTAGGACCCTACATAAAATATACATGTGTCAAACTTAAGTAAAACAGTTTTATTGGGTTGACACGAGACAACTGCATAGTTTACATGTATACTTGCACAGACACAATTTTGTTATAAAGGATGACAAACAGTACATCTTACTTTGAAGATGTCATAGAATGTTTGTATTTGAATGAAAGTATTTTACCTTGCTCTGTATGCATAGTAACTTTGGTCTGTCAAAACATGCACAGATGCTATTTTACTAGCCCATTATGGCCCATTTTAGCAGATATCTAGCACCCCTTATGCTTATCTGGCACCCACATGAATAATTAAGTGAGCTTTGTGCTGATGGCTGCCTCACAGCCAAAGACCAATTACAATAGGCTCCAGCTACTTCTACCTGAATCTCCAACTCAAAGTGGTAACATAACATGTGGAGGGGCACAGTGATCAGAGGGATGTTTGGATCACAGACTGTATTTGCATCACAGTCTGTCTTTGTTCAGATTCACATGTTTAGTGGACATTTCAACGTCATTTCTCTCCCAATCTTCTTGCTGATCAGGGGGTAGTCAACTATTCCTTAGTACTTTTCACTTCTTAAAGGTGTAGCCAGCGATTGTGCATGACGTAGCCTTTGTTTATATTTATTTTTCATAGCAGATGCATTTTGACCAAAACAACATGCATTATATTATAATCAAGGAACAAACAAAACACACCAGAGAGGTAGCTCACCCCTCACTTCAGTATTCTCAGAGAAACTCCACACAGTGTTTCGTTTTTGTTTGGGGGACAGGCTGCCTGTAGTGGGCTGCCTACAGATACTGTTTGTTTTTTTACAGTGTATACGCCTATTACAGGATGGACAACTAGTGGATTGTAAGGAGATTTTTTGCTGAATCTGACAAAAAATGTTAAGGTCTTGAAATCGTATACGATTTCGCTGACTCTTCTGGCATCAGTTCCAGGATGTCATCTGTGATCGAGCGTTATGTCTTGTAGCAGTGTCTTCAAGCGATTTCATCTGCAGTCTCTGGCTATCTTAAACCGCCTACTTGCTTCAAATACTTAGTTTAAGTACAGTATATAGCGCAGCTATTGGGACAATACTAACCATTGAGATGTGGGCACAATGCAAGTAAGCGCCTAGTGTACTGACAGCAGTGTACTGACAGAAGTATGTGGTTTGAGACACAGCCTCTGTCTCTGTAGTCTTTGCAGTCTCTGTCTCTGTCATCATGTATTGAATTTTTCTTAGTCACCCACATACTCAATTGGGTCAGTATTAACTTTAGTACTCAATGGACAATACACCTATGATAGAGAGCTATCCCTAGCAGTGTTGCGCGGGTTTGGTCACAAGCGGCTCGCGGTCGCCCGATATTTTAATCAACCCGACCGCAACTCGGACCACGAATATTAATTAGGACAAAATTATACCCGACCCGCGATCCGACACGCTTATTTACAAAATGTGTGCTTTTGGTTATAGCCTGCATGCAGTGTGACAGTAGGCCATTTCTGTAAAACAAACTAATTTATTTGCGAAACTTTATGCAGTAGAACTACACCTACACGCAGTAGGCATGCAGGACATAATGTTAGCGCAGGAGAGAGGATGAGAATAAGAGCGCAAGCACGCACGCAACCACCAAGGATTAGAACACTAGGATAAGATTTGAAGGCCATGGACATACTGTACATCTTTCTTTCGAAAACAGAAATGGTGAGGCAAGGTAGGCAAGAGAGATACATTGCTGGTCAAAACATTAGCGTAAGAACTGGTTTATAATGCTGAATGAAGCACAAAGCTTTACTAAAGCACATCCACTGTTTAAAGTCACAAACACAACGAACTAAGGTAACTTTTATGCATGCGCGAACCTATACATACCGGTAGATATGGCTGTGTAGTCTGTGCCATAACATTTATTCCTGCAGGCTGCCCGTTTTGGCTGTCATACTTTTAAATGGCTTCGCAAGAAGTAGGTCTATAGACCATAACTTGTACTACTGTCATCTTCTTTAAGAACTTTTCCCAATATTTCCCATAGCCTATATCGCTTTTCCTGAAGGGGTGTCTTTCTTATTTTAACTCGCGTCTTCAGCTTCTTTACTGTTGACTTTACTGTATTGATGCTAGCCTTCTCGTGATATTTTAAGTAGGCCTATTTGTAGAAAATATATATTTAATTATTTTTAACTGACCCGCCCGCAAATGACCCGAATATCATTCAAATATTTTGTTCATGACTCATAACCGCGGGTGACCGCGGTCATCCGCGGGCGACCGCTTCATTTCGGGCAGACCGCACAACACTGATCCCTAGATATCCCTCTGTTCGATCTTCTCTATGATGCTCTCGAGCAGGGGGCTGCCCTCAGTCTGATGGAAATATGTCTGCTGGATACTGTGAAGCATCTGTTTGTCTGTCTGTCTATCTGTCTGTCTGTCTATCTATCTATCTATCTATCTACTCTGGGAAAAAAAGAGACCACTGCACCACAAATCAGCATTTCTACATGTATGACACCCATTCCATTCCAGTGACTGTTGAATTCCAACACAATCACACCTCATTCTACCTAATGAGGTACTGATTAGATGATCATTTGAACCAAATCTTATTTAACAAGGAAAATAATAAAAACACTGCTGTGGTCATCACTATCCTCTTGCAATAGGACCAGCTGAATGGAAAAAAAACAGAGCTTGTAGTACCTAAGACGGCGGTTCATAAGAACAAGCAGCAGACATTGGGTACAACAAAGCTACAGTACGACAGAGGGTGAAAATGACTCTCCACTGACCGGGATTACTGTCAACTCATTTGAATGTCACTCAGCAACTGTACGAACACCAAGTGAGCTACAAAAAGAATGGTAAATCGCTGGGGGGAACTGCACGGTGAGAACGGTTCGAAACGGGCTCCTAGGGGCTGGGCTCAAGTCGTGTAAAGCTAAAAAAAAGCCCTTCATCAATGAAAATCAAAGAAGAGCCAGGCTGTGATTTGCAAAATACCATAAGGGTTGGACCATAGAGGACTGAAGTAAGGTCATCTTCTCTGATGACTCTTTTTCAATTTTCAACTTTGCCCAACACCTGGTTGTCTAATGGTTAGACGGAGACCTGGAGGAGACTACAAGCCACAGGAGGATCAGTGATGATTGCACCCAAAACACACCCATGACTGATTAAGAAACATAAGAACAACCCTTTGAGCCCAGTGGCCAGCGTTTGATCACAAAATCACACCATTAAATTAGTGAATGTCACTTGATGTCCACGCCTTTAATGTCTTTAAACATTGCGCCTCTGACTAGACGTTTCAGATTGCTAAGATAGGGCCCTACATCTTTTTTGTTTTTTTGCTGCTCACTGCACCAATTTTGAAGGTGCATTTCTCACAGCTTAACCGAGCTAGATAGATAGATATATATAGAGATAGAAGGTTGGGCTTGTGGAACTATAGGCTACATGGTCCTCGCTTTAGATTGGGGGGCTGCAAAATGTACTACAAATAGGTAAGAAAGGTCTTTGTCTTATACACCATTAACAAGTATTAACAAGCTGCTTGTTAACACTTACAAGCTGCATGTTAACAGTTACTTAATGTTATTAAAGAATAACAACAGTTAACTAACTGTTAGTAATGAATTGTTAACTGCTTATTATGCACTGTTATTACCTAATAAGCACATGTTAATCTAAAGCGTTACCCAAAATGTTTATTCGGGAGAAATGTTGTCAGTAGTTGATAAATTAAAACAAAACTGTTCTTTTTACTTAAACACATACCTATAAATAGTAACATTACAGAAACTGATCATTTTGCAGAGGTCTCTTCATTTTTTCCAGAGCTGTAGGTCATTTTGAAGTTGCATTGAATAAAAACCTCAGATAAATGATGATGATCTATCTGTCAGTGGTGGAAGGGGGTGTTGAAATACAGTAAAAAAGATTTCGGGGTGGGGTTGCTGCCTGCAAAAAATGTGAGAACCCCTGTCTGTCTCTCTGTCTCTCTCTCTCTCACTGTCTGAGTTTATGGTTTCACTTCACTCAGCAGTACTCTGGTCCAAAAGCATGACAACCCATGGAATCTGCTACATCACTTATTTCAGTGGCTGGAAAAGAAGCTCTTTGCAATAATAAACGACAGCTATGATTTAGAGGTTTCACAGGGTCTACTTACTTTCTCACCAGGTGGACCAATAGGGCCTTGTGGGCCTGGCAGTCCCTAAAAGATCACATAGAACTTATTAATTTAATTATTTGTAAATAAAATGTAAATATGTCTACATGTTTGAGACTGTGGTGATAAATAATGCTACATAAGGCCATGCATCCACAATGTTATTTAACCATTTTCTTTCTGAATACAGAGAACTTGGCTCAGCTCAGCACAGCAATGCTGCTAAAGTAACAATTAATATAACAAACGGAGCCCTCTCTCAGAGAAAAATGACAGAAGGAAAAATAAAGAAAACAAGCAATTCAAACATACTTGTGGACCAGGTATACCCTGCTGACCAGCAGATCCTGGCTCTCCTTGTACACCCTAGAAAAGATTTTTATTTTTATTTAATCAGGTTAAATACAACTTAAATATAACAACTACAGTAATTTCCCGTGTATTAGCCACATTGTGTGTAAAAAGCAGGACAGTGTTTTATATATTGTAATTAAGACAAAGAAATAAATAAGACAAAGAAATCCATGTATTAAACATAGCTGTGTATTAACCACAGTGCCCACTAGCCCAATGGATCAGAATCAGGTTTTGCTTTAATCATAAAAAAGAATGAAAAAAATAAATGCATTCCCATGAATAGCCTGCCCCGTGTACTAACCTCACAACTGATGAAATTTTGCAAAATCGGTTAATCAGTTGTGAAATTACAGGTAACTATTTTATACTTGAAAATTCAGATATTCCTGTGCAAGTGGAAATCCCCGTTGTTTACTTTATCTCTCCTTTTTCATGACATTGATCTATTACTGTTGTATAGATTAAATAATGATTAAAGCAATAAGCCCTGTGAGGCTGTAGAATGCATTGATTTTAGAACAGCACTGCTTCGCATCATGCTGAACATTCCCCCTTAGCTGTTTTAATATCACTGGAACGTACGGCCTTACAGGGTGTTTTATAATACATAATGGTGTTTTACAGGTGTTTTAAATGTATAGTCCGCCAGCCAGTATTGGAAAATAAATTCCAAGTGACAAACACAGGCAGTGGCTCAGGAGGTAGAGGATTTGTCCAGCAACCGGAAGGCTGCCGATTCAAGCCTTTCCTCCTGAATCAAAGTGTCCTTGAGTAAGACACATAACCCTAACCCTAACCCTGACACATAATACATAATGGTTGGCCCTTTGCATGGCAGCCTCTGCCATCGGTGTATGATTGTGAATGGGTGAATGTGAGGCATGAAACTGTAAAGCACTGTATAAATGCAGTCCATTTACAAACAGGACCCCAATGCACAGCGGAGGAATTCATTTCAACGTCTTACATTAGACTACCTTTTCACTATCACACAATTTATGGAGATGTGCACTATCCAACCACTAAAAAGTATAATGACCATATAGATGACAACAATGGTGACATGTGTTCTTGTGTTAATGAAATGGTAAATAGTGGTTCCCTCATGTGCTGACATTAAAAATAATATCACAACCCATAAACTATAATTACGCAAAATATATATTCTAGTTGGTAATATCTTGACTTGGATCACAATACTGCTGAATATTTTTTTTAATTCATGTTTTACATGAATCCCATCTAAATGTATATTTATTGTGTGGTTTTCAGGTTGTGATTATTCTGCTTATAAATTATACCATATTTCCTTTGGGTCCAGGTTGACCATCTAGTCCTGGAAGACCCTGAAACAGGACATCAAAACTTCAGGTAAGGACATTGACACAAATAAACCTAGATACAGAAGTGACATAAAGCACCATAACATCTGACAAACCCGCTGTCCAAGTGGACCTGCAGATCCTCTAGGACCCAACAATCCTCTAGGACCCTATATAAATACAAAACATATAAAGAACACATTAAGATATAAAGAACACATTAATAAATAAACATATAAAGAACACATTAAGCTTAAGAACACATGACTTAACTAATTGTTTGAATGATGAAATAAAATGGCTGATGAACATTCTGAAAATGCTTGAGAATGTTAAAATCCAAAATACTTACGCTCTCTCCTTGCACTCCTCTCTGCCCCACCTCTCCATCCTCTCCCTGTAGATAACATTGTATGGTGTGAAGATTAAGGTTTAAACATAAACCAAACTCATTAGATTAGGAACAGGGGGAAAAGCAACAGACACTCACTCTGGGACCATCCTCTCCTGGAGGACCAGGTGGGCCAGTTGGACCTGATTCACCCTGTCAGAGATGAAAACGGGTGTGGTCATCAGTTCCTGCTTAATTTTGGATGATACTGCTATTCTTGGCTTGCTTTTGAAGATTTGAAAATCACTGATAAGTAAGCTATTAGCTTAATGTCAATGGATTATTGTGTCAGTGAGTCTAGCATCACTGTGGCTTCTCAACAGTGTTGCACTATTGTAATAAGTAAAACATCTAAAATGTTTTGACTACATTATGTGAACACTTAATCAACAGAAATATAACTGGTATATATATGACATATTAAAAAAAAACAATGGGCCAGATTAAACAAATGTTGGTACCATGATGCACTGAATTGTTATTAGCAAAAGCAACACACCCCAAAATACTAAATGAGGACATAGCTGTGCAAATATTCTGACACATGGCCAAAGCAAGTTTAGTCCCAACTTCCGTTCACACCATGTGAATGCATGTTTGTGTGTCTTGCATGTGTAATTTCATCAGATTCAGTGGGCGTTTTATTCATGTTTTTTTTAGATCCTCAACTTTGAAACGTGCTTCCTTGCAATTGAAAAAAAAACAATTTGTGAACCATGAAATTTCTTTTGTTGAAGTTTCTTTTGTTATTCTGATAAGAGAGCTCTCAACCACTAAAACAGTTTTTAGCTTTTCTAAGAGAAAAGCAAAAAAGAATACACTGATGAAAAAATCAATCAAGGTACTAACAAAATGAATAAAACAAAACATGGATAAGAATAAAAATACAGTATAAGAGGACATTTGTTCTTATTGCCTCCTGTATATGAGGCCCATTGTACCTTGTTAAAAGTCTACTGACAAAATAAAAGTCACAAGTAACAACTCAGTAGTTCTTATGTGCATCCCAATGATATGGTATTTATACTTATAAGTATATATACTCTTTTGATCCCATGAGGGAAATTTGGTCTCTGCATCCATCCGTGAATTAGTGAAACACACTCAGCATACAGTGAGGTTAAGCACACACTAATCCCGGCGCAGTGAGCTGCCTGCAACAACAGCGGCGCTCGGGGAGCAGTGAGGGGTTAGGTGCCTTGCTCAAGGGCACTTCAGCCATGCCTACTGGTCGGGGTTCGAACCGACAACCCTCCGGTAACAAGTCCGAAGCAATAAATAAGAATATAATATAATATAATATAATATAATATAATATAATAATAATAAATTATTTAAATGTGTTGATTTAGAATTGTATATCCCACACAATCAAACATTTAAACTAAATTGTCCAACCCCTTACCCTATGTCCCTTGTTACCAGGAAGCCCGGGTAGTCCATCAAATCCACGATCACCCTGTCAGATTCAAACAATATTAATGGCAAGAGAAGGTGCATGATTTGAGTACATTCATACATACAGTATATGAATGAAAGTATGTCATTTGTCTAAACTTTCTTTGTAAACATGGTATTTTGGGGTAATTTTGAAAGCATAAAGGAAATACCTTGGCCCCTGACTCTCCAGGTACACCTCGGGCTCCATCAGCCCCTCCACGACCCTTTAATATGGACAACAATTGTAACAACATTAGATATCAGAATGAAATTAAATTAAGTCTCTTAACTCTAATTTAATAGTATGTCTCTAATCACTATAATTTCATCTAAATTATCATTATTTCCTATATCCATTTGGACATAAAGTTGTGCAAGGACTGATAGATAATACACTTTTCATTCTTAACTCCACCAGTAGGCACAATACATACATGCGGGCTCTAATTTGAAACCGCAACAAGCACTGCAAACAGATTTCGGTGCTGTGGCAACCGAACAATGAAAATAGCTTGTGATGCCAGTATTTGATATGCGAGGGTCTGGTTCTGACTTTTGGACCAATTGCAGGAGGTTGAAGCAGACTATCCTTATCCAGTATTAGATGCTGTCAGTGATTCTGGAGGATGTTACGACCATTGATATTTTAACCAAAGCAAGGAGTGTAAGCCTACATGTAGTTAAGGTGGATGGAGGGTGACGTTTCTGTAGTCACTCTTGGTCTCTGACCACTATGATTTTATGTTGTGATAGATGGAAGGATTGGCCTGAATTGCCAAGAGTAATGTCTTAGTGAGATTTATCTGAATGTGAAATCTCTGTGGGAATTTGATATACAAGCTCAGAAACAAGCTGAAAGCAATACTGAGACTATGGGGTCATCTGCCAGGAGACATAATTATGTAAGGGATAATGGACGACAACGCAAGTGGCAACAGTGGAATAAGCGGGATAATGGACTCCACGGTGGTCTGTTCATTGAAGTTAATGCACGGACGAGGTTGTAAAACGGCCCCGACGCGAAGTGGAGGGCCGTTTAAACCTCGTAAGGTTTAATTGCTGAGCAATTAATTTGCTCAGCCTGTACGTCTAGTATCAAACCATAGGGATTTCTATTGGCTGACGCCGTGGACTTCATCCAATCACAGCGCTCTATTTTGTTAGAGAGTCTTAAGGCGGGCTTAACAGGATAACGACAGTCCTGCGATGGTGAACAACAAGGAAGGTGGCTATGGCGAACGAAGAGCGGTTGTTTGAATCGGCGTTGGCGTCAACTTTGGAGGAGTTGGACTTGTGCTTTTCTTTGAAAGTTGAGCAACACAATGCACTTCAGAAAGTCATTCCTTTCGAAGAAGGATGTATTTGCCGTTTTGCCGACCGGATACGGATATGGTCGTAGCGCTGGCCTATTGCATGCCTAGGCAGTTTGAAAGACAATTCTCTGCCCGCCCCTTGGATTAAGCGAGGTGAATGGTTCGATTCCAGACTATACATTTCAATGATATAGGATGGCCCGCCAGGCTAATAATTATATTATTAAAAAAGAATTACACAACCATATTCATACTCGACAAGGTGTTGGAACACAGCCTTCAACTTTTCCGACCTTTTTAGGCATCCATGTAAAACTAAAAAAAGGAAACCTCAGAAAAGTAGAATATACAGTATATTAAAATAAACAACTAAAAACATGAAACATTCCAGGGGTCCAGAATGTAAAATTGTTTTGAACTTACTCTTTTTCCTGCTTTCCCAGGCATGCCAGTAGGACCTTGGATACCTCTGGGTCCCTTTAAATTTAAACATAATAATAATGTTATGTTTAGCATACACAATAATTTGTAGATCAATCATTTGTAGATGTGTAATCAATCTAATACAACAACAACAACAACAACAACAACAATAGGAGTAGCAATAGGAGTTAGTTAAAAACCTGAACTTATTTACTGGGAAACAACAGTTCAATACTGTGGCATGTCTCCCAGTAAAAAAGGTCTAGCGACGTCCATGGTATTTACTATAAATTAAACTCACTCTTCTCAGAAACAGCAATAGTCCTAAACATATTTTTGATACTTTATGGATCATCCTGCTGTACCTGGGGTCCAGAAAGTCCAGGGTCACCTTTTCGCCCTGGGGCCCCTGGGCCACCCTGAAGACAAAAGCAAGCCAAACATGCTTTGAACCTGGGAACTTCATTAATCTATTTGCACATTTATTGAGATTACTGGACTGGTATATAGAGATTATCCACAAAATAAATCTTAAAAGTGTAATGATCTGGAGATAGGATTTCCCAGTGCCATCCAGAAGATAAGAGCCATATTAGGACCTATTTAGACATTTTAAGAAGTACTGTAGGTCAGGATCATATTTGGAAAAAAGTTGAAAGGTTTATAACTTACCACTGGTCCGGGTCTTCCTGTGAGACCAAGTGGTCCAGGAGCGCCTCTCATGGTAAGCTGTAGTAAAAAAAGAATGTCATCTTTACTACATGAAAAATGTGTACCTTTACTGTGACTAACATGAAAAAGTGGTTTAAGAATGTAAAACTATGTTAGTGTAATGTTTTCATTCATTTGTGCTAAAGTACAGTTAGATTTCAAATGTATTCTTCACATTGTTGGGACGCTTTGTAAAATGTGAATAAATCATATCAACCCTTACAGTATATTTAATTGAGCCATAGGTTTATGCAACAGTCATGCTCAGTTTAGATAGTCTGTTAGTCAAGAGTTTAAGTTTATGATTATTTTTATCGTAATACATTCATGTCACTGGCCTATTAAAGAATAAAACTACTGTACTTTTTTCTTTCATCACAATACTGATACATTTCTATTGCATTCTATGTCTGATATGCATCTTATTTAATGAAAATTAAAAGCTACATCTCCAAATGTAAGGGCACTGACTCACCCTGGCCTGGGATAAAATTGCTTGTGCTTGTGCCTCTTGGGCAGTAATAACAGGACCTTTAGCAGCATTTCCACCAGCACGAAACTGAAAAGATAAGAATGAAAATATATATATATATCCTTCCATTTCAATTTGACAGCTCTACAGCCTCTCATGTCCTACTCCACAGCTAACAGTATAGGATGGTTCAAAAGAATGGCTGCCTTCACCTGCTGGTCACTAGTGTACATTTTCCATCTGTTTCTTTGTAATTACAAAGCTGTGGCTTTCAAATGTTTTGCATACACTTGTGTATGTATGTATATTCAGGTTCAGGTTACTTTGTTTGTACCCATAGATAAATCTGGTTTGCAGTAAAGAGTCCTCATTAGACACAAATGTATAAAATAGACAGGACAGGTATTATGCAAATAAGACCATGACCTAAAAGTACTCAGGGTTCATTCCTTTCTAAAACATTGAGGGCCAGATGTACTAATACTTTTGCACCCACTTCAGGTGTATTTGTTTCGCAACTTGCATGTAAAAAAATGGCGAGGTACAGTATGTAAAAACAGGCCGCAATATCGCACACTGTTACCTGCACACAATGTAAAAGCGCAGACTGCCTGTCGCAGGAGCTGAGAATGTCAAATTGCGCTTTTCCGTCTCATGCATATGCATTCATAGGAGGGTCAGGGGAACGTGAGAGTTTTGTGTAAAAGGATGGGAGCATAAGCGTAAAAGTGTGTGTGTGTGTGAGGGGGATATGGTGTAATGGCGTGGGGGGGGGGGGGGGGCTGTAATGGTGTGTGTGTGTGTGAGCAGGGGGTACCGGTGTGTATGTGTGTGTGGTGGGATGTAATTTAGTGTTTGTGTGTGTGCGTGTTGCGGGAGGGGGCTGTAATGATGTGTGTGTGTGTTACAGTAAAAGTGTGTGATTATGTGTGTGTGTGTTTGTTCCTGAGTGTGTGTGTGTGTGTGTGGGGGGGGGGGGGCTGTAATGGTGTGTGTTTGTTCCTGAGTGTGTGTGTTTTTCGCTGTGTGGTGTGTGTGTGTGTGTGTGTGTGTGTGTGTGTGTGAGGAGGGGGTACCTGTGTGTGTGTGTGTGTGTGTGTGTGTGTTACAGTGAGAGTGTGTGATTCTGTTAGTGTGTATGTGTGTTTTTGCGTTGTAAGTGTGTGCGTGTGTTTACTGTGTGTGTGTGTGTGTGTGTGTGTGTGTGTGTGTGTGAGAAGAGGGAGTACCTGTGTTTGTATGTGTGTGTGTGTGTGTGTGTTACAGTGAGAGTGTGTGATTCTGTGAGTGTGTATACGTGTCTTTGCTTTGTAAGTGTGTGCATGTGTGTGTGTGTGTGTGTGTGTGTGTGAGGGGGGTATGTTGTAATGATGTGTATGATGTGTATGGTGTAATGATGATGATGTGCAAAAAAGAGGGAAAAAAAAGAAGAAAAACCCTGATGAGGTGTGAGGTTGATGAGATTAGGTATGAGGAAGAGTAGGACAGTTCTGCATCCTGAGGTTGATGAGATTAGGTATGAGGAAGAGTAGGACAGTTCTGCATCCTGATGGCTTGTGGATAGAAACTGTCTGTGTATCTGCTGGTACAGGTCCACATGCTCTTGTGCCTTCTACCAGATAGTAGGAGGGTGAAGAGTGTGGCTGGGATGACTGGGGTCAGCAAGGATCCGCTTGGTTTTTCTCCTGCAGCACTGGTTGTAAAGGTCCTGAATATTTGATAACTCTTGCTCTAAGTCCTTATAGTGCGCTGCGCTGACCTGACCACCCATTGCAGAGCTTTGCGATCATGTTACCATACAATGCTGTGATGTTGCCAGTCAGGATACTCCCAACGGTACAGCGGTTGGTCAGTATTTCAACGTCCATACCAAACTTCCGCAGCCACCAAAGAAAGTAGAGCTGCTATCTTGCTGTCTTTGTGACCATACCTATATAGTGTGACCAGCTCAGATCCTCACTGATGTTAGTTCCAAGTAATCTGAAGCAGCTGACTCTTCACTGCTGTGCCCCCAATGTAAATGGGTGTGTGCTCCTCTTCCTCCTTCTGCTGTAGTCCATTATCAGCTCCTTGATTTTTTGGATGTTGAGCAGCAAGTTGTTGTCCTGGCACAAAGATGTCAGGGTTGCCACCTCTGCTCTATAATAAGACTCAATACAGCAGGGCATCAGTGCTAAGTGTTAGAGTGGAGGAGATGGTTGTTACCCAGCCGTACCGCCTACTGTATGTCCTGTCAGTCAGGAAGTCAAAGATCCAACTGCACAGGGAGAAACTGATGTTCAAGTCTCTCAGTTTCATGATAAGCCTGGATGGAACTATGGTGTTACAGTAAAAGCAGATCTGTAGTTGATGAAGAGCATCCGTACATAGGTGTTTTTCTTATCCAGGTGAGAGAGAGCAGTGTTCAAAGCAAATGCTATTGCATCGTCTGTGGACCTGTTTGACCTATAGGCAAATTGGAGTCTGTCTAATGTAGAAGACAGGGAGGATGTAATATGATCTTTAACTAACCGCTCAAAGCACTTCATGACAGCAGAGGTGAGAGCAACTGGGGGATAATCATTAAGGCAGCTCACTGTTGATTTCATAGGGACTGGAATGATGGTGGTCCTCTTGAAACATGCAGGGATAACAGACTGAGACAGGGAGAGATTAAAAATGTCCATGAAGACCTCTGCCAGTTCAGATGCACATGACCTGGGCTGTTCAGGTCCTAGAGCTCTTTCAGATAACTGAAATGGGCAGGAATCTCGCTTTAACAGAGACTCTGACCTGACGTCATTTTCAAAGCAGGCATAGAAGGAGTTCAGCTCCTCTGAAGAGAAGCAGACACCTCCTTTGTTCTGTAGCCCTTTCCTCTATAGTCTGCAATTGTGCTTAGCCCACTCCACATGTCCCTGGTGTTAGAGTCACTGTAGTATGATGCCACCTTTTCCCTGTACTGTCGCTTAGCCCTTTTAATTGATTTCCTCAGTTCATAACGTGCTTTACTGTACTCACTTGGGTTTCCAGAATGGAAGGCAGCTGTCCGAGCTCGGATTGCTGAACAGACCTCTCTGTTCAACCATGGCTTCTGATTAGGAAAAGTTCATACAATCACCCTCGGTACAATGTTATCAATGCATCTGCATCATGGTTTTGCATCTGAACTCTTCATATGTAGCCCGCTACATACTAGTGTAATCTATGGACCCTTTCAACAATAAAAACAAAAACAATGCTTGAACGTTCTATTTGGTTCCCAATCTACTTCCTCTGCATTAAGATAACAACGGAAGCCTTGTGGGGCCAACTATGATGCTGATAATGGAACTCTCTTGAAAGGGTCTATAGTGTACTATAGTGTAATCATTGATGTTATCAGCAACAGTCCTACAAAAACTACCTTGTCTGTTGTGTGGAAACAGTCACGCAGGACCGCATCTGATTGATCATTTCAACCTCTGTCTATAGGCTGGCAGTAGCAGGACTGAGGAGTAATCCAATTTGCCTAAGGCTGGGCGGGGGTGGGTTTTGTAGGCATGATTGTATGGTGTGTAGGCGTGATCCAGAATGTTTTCACCTCGAGTTGGAAAGCTCACATGTTGAGGGTACTTCGGTAGAACTTTCTTGAGGTTGGCTTTATTGAAGTCACCAGCTACCATGAATGCAGCCTCCGGATGCAGAGTTTCGTGCCAATCGATGATTTCATATAGGTCGTCCAGCGCCTGTGTGGTGTTAGCATGTGGTGGAATGTGATGCGATGAAAAAGACTTCTGAGAATTCCCTGGGTAGATAGAAAGCCTGCATTTGACCTTGAGATGTTCGATGTCAGGAGAGCACCCTGTCGATGTCGCTTGCAAATCCACACACCAGCATTTGTTAACCAGAATGCAAACTCCACCTCCTCTGTACTTGCCCGACTCAGTTGTTCTGTCCTGTCGATGAATGGAAAGTCCCTCCAGTACAATGACAGTCTGTGTCAGTGAAAACAAAGACATTGCAGTTCTTGATATCCCATTGAAACGGCAGTCTGTTTTCCAGTGGTTGGACGTTGGCAAGGAGAATGCTAGGAAGGGGAGGACGATGTTGTCTTTTCCTCAATCTGACCAAGATCCCGGCCCTTTCCCTCTTCTCCTCCTGCGGCGCTTCTTCAGTCAGCTTCTTCAGTCAGCTTCTTTAGTCAGCTTCTTCAGTCGATCAATAAATATAAATTAAATAAAAGAGTAAAATAAATAAAGTAGAAAAAGTAAAAATAATAAAAAGTATAAATTAAATTAAATAAAAATACAGAAATAAAACACCCTTACCTACACACACTTATTAATCTGTGTAATACATGATTTTTTTTATATTTTAGCTAACAGTTCCCTTATTCATTCCCAGGGATTTCCTACACAACAAGGCTAATGGTAATATTGGTCATAATTTACACAACAAGGCTAATGGTAATATTGGTCACAATTTACACATTGATACTAATTTAATTGGGAGACAACACAGGTTCTTTTATGCAAGGGCACAAACCTTTTTTTATCACAAGAGCATAAATTTCAGAGCAAACTGTGGCTGCAAAACATTCATTCATTCATTCTTTTTTATCCTCCTCATTTTCAGTGAAGATGAGATTTCAATGACAATAAAACAACCAAAGAAATAGTAGACAATAGCTGTGGTGAAATGTAAGCCTAAAAATAAACCAAAATAAAATAAGCAATACAATACAAAAAATTATAGAGGGGGGAGAAACAATCTTAATTTTTTTTTAAAAACTAATAAAACTAATAAAAAATTAATTAAAACAGGTCAAAACTGATGTAGGAGGATTTGTGACTACAGATCTGAATGGACAATACGAAAGCAGAGAGTTATTTTTTACAGTGCATTGGAGATTATTCTAGGAAGTAGGGGCATTATAGCAAAAGATTGACATTCCCACCTTAGAATGAATATGAGGAACCTTGAGCATCAAACAGTCATTTGATCTGGTCTGATAGGGACCAGAATTCCAAACAAGCATATTTGAAACATAGCATGGTAGCTTCTCAACAATGCCTTTGTAGATTAATAAATTATTTGTACGTCCTGCTAATGATGACAAACCCACTTTATCACAGGATACAATGGTAATTTGACATTACACTGCAAAAAATTAAATCTGTCACTATCAATAATCTCTATCACCCATTTGTGTAAAGGTGCCACATGCACCAGTTTCCAGGCTCTAGGAAATATACCCATCAGAATGGAAAGATTAAAATGGGTTATAAGCTCTGTGATAACAGGAGCGGACAATTTAAGAAAAAAATATCTTATTTAACTCCTATCGTACACCCGGAGCAAAGCACGATGCAAGGCTTGTTCTTATCTTACACCCAATGCAGTGATTCATTTTTCGCTATGCGCTTCACTTTAATTAAACATTGCGCCCTGGGGTGTGTCAATTAACGAAACAGGTGTGGTCTTGCACATGATCCAAAAATCACTATCTTATCGTTATATTAACACTTTGAGTGGTAAAAACGCAATATTGTGTTTTTTGTTCCCATGCGTTGAGTGCCAAAAATGCAATATTGCGTTTTTAGCTTTTTTTTTTTAATTACGAAAATAGCCACTCCTTATGTGCGACTTTGGGAACTCTATGATGAATAGAACTGAAATAGATGACAATCGAAAACTCATGAAAACGCACAATCTGGACATTTTATCTGGACATTTTATCATAACTGCCTTTTGATGGTTGCCACTTTGGGTTGAATCAGTGACGCATGCACGTCAGGTCAAAACCAGGCCATTTATTTTCATGAGTTTATCACTAGGTAGCAGTCTCGCCAGGTCTCGTCACTTCTCGGGAACTTTACAGGCAACACTTCTCAGGTGCTAAAGGGGAAAATGAAAAAGTTGAAGAAAAAGATATTGCAGCAGGTGTGTTTTCGCCAGACAACGTTGGATGAGTCCACCTTTCTACTAAGACAAGATGACTCTGACCACGACAATCAGGGGAGACCAGCATCACCACAGAATCAGAGGAGACCACACACCAGGTCAAACGAATGTGCAACCTATTTAATAACTATGAATAAGGGGTAATTAGGAGCTTACATAGGGGAAATTCTTCATTAAGGGTCTAGTAAGGGTAGAATAAGGTCTTGCCCTTATTCATAGTTGTTGCATATGAATTATGACCTAAATATGCATGGCTCAGTATGGGGCTTGTAAAGTGGTAGTACCACAAGAACAGTTTTCACCTCTAATAATACTTATCAAAGATGCTCTTTTCAAATGGAACTAGACACTAAACCACAAGTACATATAGTGTACAAATAACTCATAATTAAGTCTTTGTAATGCAGAATATGTTCCCTATTCTAAAGTTTGGTCTAAAACTGTTTTTTGTATTTGTGCTAACTTGGCTGTCTGCTTCTTCTTCTTCTCCTTGTGTGCGCTGCAATACACTTAAAAAGTGTGAATAGGAGGCAACTTTAGTTTAGGGGGATTAGGGGGACATGGGGGTTAATAACACATGGGGGTTAATAACACATGGGGGTTAATAAGTGCCAAATTAATTGTGAATTAAATGGGAACAAAAACCCAACTTTAGAATAGGGAACATATTCTGCATTACAAAGACTTAATTATGAGTTATTTGTACACTATTAACACTTGTGGTTTTGTGTTGGGGTGAATTAGGGGTGAACTGTTCTTGTGGTACTACCACTTTACAAGCCCCATGCTAAACCATGCATATTTAGGTCATAATTCATATGCATCAAATTACTTAATAACTATGAATAAGGGGTAATTAGGAACTTACATAGGAGGAATTCTTAATTAAGGGTCTAGTAAGGGTAGAATAAGGTCTTGCAGAATAAGGTATTAATAATAATTAGTGACTTATAATGACTAACAAATGGCTAGTATGCTACTAATATACATGTTAGTAAGCAGCTAATTAATGCTGAATATGCGTGTCTTAATATAAAGTGTTACCCTATTTTTAATACTATAGACTAAATGGTGGATAATTAAGCTTATGCTGAAGTATGATATTTCTGAAGTGTTAAAGATTAAAAGAAGAAAATAACAACAAGATCCGTACAGAACCGAAAACCATGACCCTAAAACTATGATACGTACTGAACCGTGGGTTTTGTGAACTGTGCCACCCCTAGTAGCTGGATGCAAATGGTAGCCAACAGCATGCTCCAATTAGCACCCCAGCAAATCAAGTTCCCAAGGCTGTGCTTCAGGGGTTAATGCACTCCATGAGTTCCCCCATGAATCCACCATTCCTCAGGTGACCGGAATGGTGGATGGAACTCTAGTTCAGATTCTAACCCCCCATTAGCATGTTCACATTAATTTGCATTTGTAGAAAGGCATATGCCTCTTCACACCTGCTGTACAACCCTGAAAACAACCAGGATAAGTCCTGCTGTTCACACCTGCTGTAAAAGGTGTTCCAGAGGAGGTGGTTGAGGATTAGGTAGATGGTGAGGGACAAAAGACAGCACCACATGGATGGTTTTGAGGTCCATCCACAGTTTTTTGTAGTGGCTTCTCTACAATACACCCCTCCCCCAACACTAATCTCAATCCCGCTTTCCAACCCCTGAACTGTGAAATAAATTAAAATATGAGGTGGACAAACAATACGTTATAACTGAACCAGATGCTTGCCTCTAAACTACATGATGAAGCAAAACAATTAATAACCAAAGATATATTGATTTTGGAATTAGGTATATTTGCAAGCACATCAACATTGAGTTGAGAGAGGTTTACCGGAAGCATCAAGACCGTCCCGGGAGGCCCAGGAATCCCATCTGCACCTGGAAGACCAGGTCGCCCAGCAAGACCCTAAAGACAATGAGAATGACGGTAGAGACACAAACACAAATAACAGCTCAGGAGTGTCAAAACAGACTATTTTTTTCTTGTCCCATCTGTTTAATGTATATTTACTTACAATAACACTTTTGATCCTATATGTATAAAGGGAACAATTTGCAGGTTCAATTGCAGTGCACCTATTCCAAAATATATTCACTACATAAGTTCATTAAAGAATACATAAATAACTTACCCTCTACCTAAAGACACACATTGAGACTGCCTTAGAAACATAGCTGTTCCTTGAATCCTTCATACCCTCACACACAGGAGAACATGAGACATCTAGCCTGGAAGCCAGTCTGAACTTAACCCTGCCCACAAAATTTGAGGTCGGGAAATTCAGTCTAGACAGGTTCCGTTGAGAAGCAACTATGCACAAACCTGAGCAGTTCGCAAACTTCTGGGCTTTATACAATGAAAGACAGCTGAGCAATGGTGCCTAGTGAATTACATCACCTAAACGTGCTTCGGTTGATTTTGTTTACAACAAAAAGCCTGTCACTAGATAAGTGAGACATTTATATATCGCTATCACGTCTGTTGTACATTATATTGACAGTGCAATAACATTTGCTCACGTCTCCTAAAGTTTCATTTGGTTCAAAAATGGGCAATCAAAAGCACCCAATACAAGCTTGTGCCAATATCCTCTGTAACGGATCAAATCTTCACATAGATAGATAGATAGATCGATAGATAGATAGATAGATAGATAGATAGATACTTTATTGATCCCTAGGGGAAATTCAAGAACATGTTCACATTCACATGTTGCATCGTTACCACATTCTGTAGATGCACGTCATAATTTTGGAAAATTCTGTCCATAGGGCCCACTGCAGTTGGCGCGTTTCACTCTCAGGACATGCCTGTGCCAATACCTTGCAATGTAAAGGTTCAAAGTTCCAGGGATTTCACCCTCTGCTTGGACCCCAACAACAACAATAAAAATAATACTAATTGTTAATATTAATTATTGATGTTCTTGGTTGCTGTAGCAGTAATAGTGTCCCACTCAGTGGTGTGCGGTGGGGTCAGTGCCAGGATAGGCAGTGTGCATTGAGAAATCCAAATTTTGATATCTTTCATTGTTTTTACAAATACTCTAGCCTATGTCTACAAGACAAGGGGATGGAGCATCACCTAGGGACCTGAAGGATTACAGACCAGTGGCGTTAAAATCTGTGTTGTGTAAATGCATGGAGAGGGTAGTCTGTGATCACCTATCAAGCATGGTATCAGACAAACTGGACCCACATCAGTTTGCCTATAAGGCAAAACGTGGTGTCGAGGATGCAAGCCTCACACTTTTAGACATTGTCACCAAAAACCTGGACTCAGCACACCCAAACACCAGGATTTTATTCATGGATTTCTCTTCTGCTTTTAACACCGTGAACATTGATAAACTGTTGCACCACCTCTCAGACCTTCAGGTACATCCAACACTGGATTAAGCGTTTCCTGTTGGACAGGCCACAACAGGTATCTTTTAACAATATAGACATGGACAATGGGTCTCAATATGCATGTAGTCCAAAATGTTCATGCAAACACACAAACACACACACTAAAAATCTAAACATGCAGCATATTGGTGTGTAATATGACCCCCACAATAAACAAACCTGCCTTTAGGTGTCACCAAATTATACTTTGTTTTTGCAGGTTAATATTAGTAAGGCAGGACACACAAAGTTGTCATGGTACATGATTGTGTCATGTATGATGAATTTTATGTAATTTGACTGTGTGCAGATTGTACTGTGGATTGTATTATTAATGTCCAGTTAATCAGTGTTGGAGCCAAAAGCACTTTGGACATTTGTATCCAACCTAATTTTGTAGGCGTTCATATTTGACATAGAACAGTGACATTATGAGTTAGTAAAACAGTATGAATAACATTGAATAAGTTAATGATAAGTTATTGAAGATCTTAATAAGTAATTGGTTATTTGTAATATGCACAATTAACTTGCAATGGCTTGTAACTCTATTGGTATTATATGTACAGTACAATCATATCATTATCTACATGCTGTCGAGCCAGCTCTGCACTCCATATTCTTAGAATGTGTCTTTGTGGTCAGTTGAGGGCTTTACCAGCGCGGAGCAACACAGCTTTCTGACTGCAGCTCAGTGTATCATTTTAGGAATAATTATAACTTTGTGTATTCTCTGGTTAAGGTTCAGCTGGACTTCCAACGTCACTGTGGCTATCTCGAGATCAGAAATGTTTCTCTATTGGATGTATTATGCACCTCCATGTCTACGTTTAATAAATCACTCGTGAGCCCTGTCGTAAGATAATTCCTGCGCTCAGATCTGTGCTGGTTTCTACGCACAGTTGATAAATGAAGGCCAGTGTGTGCACTCAAATAAATTCCAGTGCTTGTGCACAGAACTGGTTCAGTAAATGGGAAACAAAGTGGCTTAGACCAAGCCATGGACTATTCTGTCTGAACAACATATTGCCTCAGGACCACAAGGGTGAGAGATGCAATTAGATGAGATGGTTATTGAGCTCAAATATTAACAATCACAGATTCTACCTTTAAGTATAACTCTTACTCAGCTGTGTGAGATCCATTTGTCCTGTTGCTAATAGTGAGCGGTTTTACTGCTGTACAAAATGTGAACAGTGGGAGATCTACAGCTACATACTGTAGGGTATCTGGATTCAACATGGAAATAAAGTAAGAAAAAAAAAGGTAGGAGGAAGTAGGCCGTGCATAGCATCCAGGAGCCCTGACAGCCCAGATGGCCAAGGGATACACTTTTCATGTGTACATTTTGTCTACTACTTGACTATTCTTTCCTGCTGTCTCCATATCTAATGGGTAGGCAATTGTTGTTAGAAGTGCCAAGGGAATCAATACATCCCTGCCCCTGGAATCAATCTATCAGGATCTGAGAGTATATTTTATTGTATTTAAAGCTGAACCGAGGACAACACTGTACCAAAGACTCTTACATTGCTATATATTCGTGTTATGTAACGCCTTTAACTTAATTATATAGCTTAAAGAATTAATTAGTCAAATTCATTCTCCTTGAGTCATTTTGCTTGAGTCTTACTGCTGGGTCTTTCTGTCTGATTTGTTTTTGCCCTTAAATGTAATCATTTCTAGAGCTTTCTTTAGTAACAATAATTAAACCTAATATTATATTGCCCCACTAAATAATAATAATACTCCATAAAACTATGCTTCAGGTCAAGGCAAGTCTCTGTCCAGGGAAACATTTTTTGAAGGTTTTATACTTATAATTATGACATATAGATGACATAACATTTCTTGATTCCTTTATGATTAGGAAAGCAAATCTTGGCTCTGACCAGGATGTGATTTAAATGTTCTTTCCACTTTTTGAAGGAGGGGACTCTTTAGCAAGCATCTCATACACTTCTCTATAGCCCACTGCAACTCTTGCAGTTTGCATCAAAATTGGTCCCATGTGTGAGCTGTTCCTGTGCCATAACAGTAGGCCTGAACTCACTACTGCACTCTTTCACAGCTTCTGAAATACTGCCACCTAGTGCTTTTCCGCAGCTGGTGGAAGTCCGCACTGATCTGGCAGATGAGTGGTCAGAGGAATTAAAGGACTGGATTTTGTCTCTACAAACACACAAATCATATGTAATTTCATAGAAAGAAAGGAAACATCAGGATGAATGATGCAGACAACAACTATTGATAAAACTCACAGAACAAAGACACAGGTGTTAGCGGTTTGGGTGTGCTTTAACTGGTATGTTGTGTGTGTGTTGCTATGTCTTAGCTGTTGTTTAGTTCTTTTGTATTGGGTCTTTGAGTCAAGTTTTTAGAGTAATTACCTTTAGCACTGGGTTATAAAGCACCAAATCAATGCCAAATATTGAATCTCAAATCTCAACACTGCTTTTTCTCCATACAATCTCCATTTTATCACTTGTGCACATCATAAGAGCAAATTCTTTAGTACACAACTGATTGTGTACAAATATCAGCCGTTTTGTACTTACATCACAATATCTAATGTCATGTTGTGCATTTTTCATTAGAAATTATTTGCAGAGTAAACTGTCATATTGACATAACAAAGCTGTTTGAATATCTTGTTCATAAACAATGGCATGAGGAACTGTCATGCTGACTGCGCTGACAGTTTTACTGGCATAACTACTTGCTTTTGAGACATACAAGCATTTCGAGCAAGATGTGCAGTTTGCAGGAAATCCACTACGTGGTGCAGTTTGCACTAATTGTTTTGAGAAATGCACTAATTGTTGTGCATACATTAATGATGATTTGCGATTGCAAAACAAATGTAAAATCCTGCTTCAGTCTCAGTGTTCAAGCAATACTGAAATGCAATTACATTGCACACAGTCAGTTAAGTTTACCTACCCTGTTCCCATGATCTCCATGGGGGCCTGGAGGTCCTTGCAAGCCTGGGGTTCCAGGGAGACCCTAAAAATATAGAACCACATGAGACACCAAACAGTCATGCATCAAGCAAGAGAGGAAGGAGGGAATATCTGCCTTTCATTTTACTGGGCCAAAACTGCAGCACTTTCCATAAAGACATTCTTTCCCCTAACTTTCCACCATCTGTGAAAGGCATTTGAGAGAGGGTGATACTCACAGCGGGGCCTGCAGGCCCGGGGGCTCCCTCTATAAGCATTCCCTAGAAGAAATGGTGATAATATAAAAACAATGGCATTCAGAAACACAATAAAAGTAAAATCAATAGAAATCCAGACGACAGTATAAACCCCAGAGACATGCATCAATCAGAGTTTCTGTAAAGCTTTTGGTGGGATTATACATTTAGTAGAACAAATGCTTTATCCAGTGTGCTATTCAGATGCCAAAATATACCAATACTGATATTCAATTTATGGTGTGCCAAAAGAAACTTAATTGGTTACAGGATGTGGGGGCGTGAAAAATATCAATAATAACAATAATAATAATAATAATATATACTCTTTTGATCCCGTGAGGGAAATTTGGTCTCTGGATTTATCCCAATCCGTGAATTAGTGAAACACACACAGCACACAGTGAACACACAGTGAGGTGAAGCACACACTAACCCGGCGCAGTGAGCAGCCTGCTACAGCGGTGCTCGGGCAGCAGTGAGGGGTTAGGTGCCTTGCTCAAGGGCACTTCAGCCGTGGATGTGGGCAGTGCTTAACCTCTTTCCCCGCCCACATTTTTCCTACTGGTCGGGGGATCAAACTGGCAACCCTTCGGTTGCAAGCCCGAAGCCCTAACCAGTAGGCCACGGCTGCCCCGAAATAATAATAATAACAACAACAACAATAATCATAACACTTACTGGCTCAATCACAGCTGGTTCCCCCTTCTCTCCCTTTTCTCCACCACCTCTACTCCCAACCTAAGGTTTAGTTAAAGTAAAGATAGTACAATCCTGTATATACAGTGAAGTAAAGTATACAATGAAAACAACTGCTTATACACAGACAGTGAAAAATAAAAATAAAACATTTTTATTTAACTTGTACTAACATCAACCAACTACATATTCTGACATCTGCTATAAAAGTGAATCTTTTGATAATGGACCCACAACTAGCTAAGGCATGGATTGTGGAGTCGATCTGTATGGATGCTTCTATTAGCCTTTTTCCACCGACAGAGAACCAGTTCCGTTCCCGTTCGCGAACCAACATTTGAACCGGTCAGAGCATTTCGACCAAACAAAACACGGTTTGGAACGTGGCACACCTGCGAACTAGGGTGGGCGTGTCACTTTACCGTTCAGAGGGGAGAAGGCTTAAACCATGCGTTTTCCCTCCTTATCAACTGTTGCCATGAGAAAACAAAACTAGTCGACTAGGAGGAGTCTGCAGACATTAACTAGCATTTTACACAGCTAATTCCTACCATTGTTACGGGACAGCTGTCATATCATTCTCCCGTTCATGCATCTCATTAACTTTTGTTTTGCATGCAACACCCATTGTTGATGACGCACCCTTGGTTCAGTTCAAAACTGGTGGAAATGGGGCTTGTTCACTAGATAGCACCAAGGTTCAAAGAATTCTGAACAGAACCGTTCCAAAACGGGTTCGCTGTCGGTGGAAAAACGCTTTATGAGTACATATCCACACAGGTCCACTGGTGTGACCTCAGGCTTGGCCCACAATACTCATACCTTTTTCCAGTTCACCCCATCCATTGCAATTTTAAAAACTTTTATCATTCACTCCAGTCTATCAGTAGTTTCTTTCTTCAGAAATTATAAATCAAGTTGAAGTGTGAGCTCAAAACAGAAATACATGGGGGTGTCCTTATTTGTAAGATATTAATAAGGGATTGCAAAGCTTGTGAAAAGTATAACTAAAATGGTTCATGTTTGTACATCTTCCACACTCACAGCCCTCTCTGTTTCAGCAGGGACTCCATGTCCAAATTCACTCTCATCTGGGGACATGTCAGTCTTCTTCTCATATGCTTCATGCTCATCATATACTCCATACTGGTATGTGTCAACACTCTCCAGATCGTTTGAGTCATATTCATTAAGGTCATACTCTTTAAAGTCATAGGTGGTAGAATCCTGTGTGCCTTTAGACTGAGCATGCTTCACAGTCATGGTCTGAGTGACTGTGGGATTTTCTACCAAAACTTCATCCAGTCCTGTAATGTAGTCGTCAACAACTTCCTCCTTATAGTCTGTACTCTGGTGCTGAAAAACATCATGAACATCACTGTCAGTAAATGTGTATCTATTTCCTTTGTTTCTTTGTGTACACGTCTGCATTTGCTTGTTTGTGATACAATGCAGTTTAATTCCCCCAAAGCATCTTAATAATTGATAGATTAGATCAGGTAGGTAGACAGACAGACAGACAGACAGACAGACAGGCAGACAGATAGACAGATAGATAGATAGATAGCTAGATAGATAGATAGATGGACAGATGGATATATAGATATATTAATTAGACCATATTAGCACTTTATGGTTCACAAAGGGAATTTAGGCATCCAGTAGTTTACACAATCCATACAAAAACACAAGAATAATGGTAAATGCAATACTGAAGAATTAGCAATAATTATACAAACAAACCCTAGAACAAAATTATGTGATTGTGCACAAAGGCTAATACAGCCAGTAAATAACAGGCCGAATTGCAGGATGGGAGAGTTAGTATAATTCCAGACATTAGCTTTCACCAGGGTTGTGGACCTCACTTTTAAGTCTTAATATTTAAATAAATGTAAGAATAACTAGAATGTTTATGTGAAAGTCAAATTTCAGCGTTCTCTTTTTTTCTCTTACATTTAGCTGTTAATGATAACCCTTAGACATAAATTTCACATGCACTTAGTTTATCCTTCTAAATGTATCATGCCTATCCTCAACCATGTATGCTTATTTAGAGGCAATTGTATTTATTTAGAAACTGAGCTGAAGGAATGCATTATTTACTGATTTAAGGTAAGCCACTTATTTCAGTTCTTATAATACTCACTGCATGATTGTATGATCTGATCATCAATGCCATCAATGCTATCAATACCATCATGTGATAAGATTCTGTCTCAAGTATACAAACAGTAATATACATATACACAATTGAGAGCATTACCTTATTGGGTGTGGTTGTTTTAGTTGGAGATTCAGAACCAGGTAATGTATCATAAGCAAATTCATTATCAGTGTAATAATCCATATCAGTCGTTCCTGGTTGCTCCTGTATCTTCGTTGTTACAAATATGACAATAGGGAAACAAAAACATTTAATACAACAACAACTGTAAAACTATAAAAGGCAGTGACAATATGATCTACTAAAAGTGCACAATGTAACATCACACAATTTAGTTACCAATGTATTAATCCTCACAAAAGGAACTATTGGCTCTTAAATAAAACTAGAATGCATTTCCGGAGTAACTGCGAAAGTGTGCTTGCTCTGGTGCAGTCACCAAGGTGAGCAGACAGTGGAATATGCTAAGTTAAACCTGGCTTGATCCAAGAATTCTAACAGTGCCTCATTTTTCAAAATCAGGCGTACAGGTCAAAGGTTACGTGCATTAACATACATCTGAAATGCCAAAACACATGTTAGTACATGCTAATTGCAACGACCCCTAGGTCAAAGGGGACCAAATGATATGTGTGCCCTCACAATGGAGTCCCGAGTCCCTGTACCAAGTTTTGTTTTGATAAATGAAAGTGCTTAGATATGAGCTAACTTCCTGTAACTCTAGCGCCCCCTAGAGGCCAAAGGTCACCAAATGTATTGTATGTCCTCAGGATGGGGACCCAAGTCTATGTACCCAGTTTGGTTTCGATATGTGAAAGTGTTCCTGAGATATGATCCTACTATGCCGCCAATTTTGTTTGGCTGTGACGGGCAAACGCTTTCGAAAATCAAAAATCCTTCTGGTAATTTCTGCTATGACAGAAATTGGGTGTGAATGTTATACATTCTATCTCCTAATACTGTTTAACTGGTTTATTTGAGAAATAATCTATATGGACCTGGGGCCGTATTCACGAAGCATTTTATCTTACCGCTGGGAGTACTCCTAAATCGCACTAAAAGTTTTTAGCTAGGAGTTTTCTCTTAAAACCTATTTACAAAGCTGCTCAGACCTACTCTTAGTAAGGAATAAACCTGTAAGACTTCAAGTATTTATTTGAAAAAAATGTGTAATAACAGAAAAAAATCTGTCAACTCTGTTAGAGACAAACTCGGTAAATTATACATATTTAGCAAATATGATACATTTTTAAATTATGCCTTCCTTAAGAGAATTTTTGTCTCTAAAATTGCTACTTTTTGTCCTGAAATAAAAAAAAACAACACATTCCACTGGCAAGCTTCCAAGAGGTGCACATTTTCAAAAAAAAGGTAGCTTTTACATATATCATTTTAAAAAAGAAATCATGTGGTAAAAATATTAGTTGTAACACATCTTCTGATATACATTTGAAACAAAACAAACATATTTAGTCATCATTTTAAGAGCAAAATCTTAAATTAACAGAGTTGACACTCTCATTAAATGCTATGCAGAATTAACACAGAATTAACAGAGTTGAGGATAACATTTCCCATCATTTTGTGGCTTAGCTCCACATCCTAACCTCAAACTAGTTACTGCATGATATGTATAAAACTAGAATCTTGTCAAGTTGAATGCATGAATCTGTAGTCGGAGACAGTCAATAACATGGGGTGTAGAAGTAATTTAGTTAATATTTTGTGGATAAATTAGGTCTAAAATAAATCTAAAGCATCGTTGGTGAAAGGGTGTTTTATTAGTATAATTGTTCAAAATGTATTCCATAAAGATTATTTTTTTTGAAAATAACTAAATCTTTATCATGGCGATGGGAAATGTGCCCTGAATTATAGAATGACCCTTGTATCGCCAAACTCGGTGTGAAGTTTAAATGAAATGTCATGTTGCATCAGAGATGTAAAATAGTGATGTTCAGAACATAGTAACATTGTAGCATATGACGGAGGTGACTTTTAGCTAGTAACATGGCAGTAGGCTAAGTAAAATAGCAATTTTTCAAAGTAAAGGTTCATCAGAATCCTGGGATAAGCCTGCTTTATAACAGAGAGATGGAACTAACGACTGGCCTTTAGCCATAGCAACCATCAATTTAGAACTAGTAGCGGCAGTTGGTCCTGCAAGTTGAGAAATTAGTGGATATGTGGCGGAAAGAAGTAGTTCTACGAACAAGACAGTTTTAGCGATTAAAATGTTTAAATTATAACAGCAAACTAACACAACGCAAGTGGCAACAGTGGTATAAGTGGGATAATGGACTCCAAGGTGTTAGGTTCACAGAAAGAAATGCACACACACCTCAGCAACACCTTGAATGTACTTTACTTCTGTGAACCAAACGGCATGTCGTCCACTATCCCTTACCTATTCAAGATGGATCATAATTAGGGCTGTCAAACAATATATATATTTTTTTACAATTATGATTGATCACTGAATTTCTGTAGTTAATCGCGATTAATTACATATTTTATCACATTATTAAAATTATATTATTTTGCATTTCTGAACTTTCCAGAAGTCCGTTTTAACAATGTAAAGCAATTCTTACCAGTGTATCTTGATTGGGAAATTAAACGATAGCAAAGAAAGTTACTTTATGAACTTAACTTTAAGATGTATTTGATTATTTCCAATCAAATTTCAAAAGATGTGCAGTGGGCCTGTGGCAACAAAATATATTCTTCAGATATGAACTGAATTAAATGCTACAGCAGAAGTGCATGTACAAAATGTACACACATTATAAAGGGCATAGCAAACAAAAAATACTCCATATAGCCTATATTCATTATAGGCCATCATTGAGTTCAGTTGAAAATAAGCGCAAAATACCAATGACTTAGTGCGCCGCGGTCAAAGTTCAACCTGACTGAACTTTGACCGCGGCACGCGCAAGAGCGGCAAAGCGGCAAAATGCAGACCAGTTCTTGCGCACGCAAGCCATTGACTATAATGCATTTCATAGCGCATGTCGTGTGTAATGTGATAGGCCCTTCAGGTGTCCGCAGCGCTTAAAGCACCATTCAGCTGACCGGGAGTTCAGAACTACTTTGGTGTTTATTATCTCCATGACTACAGGAGGAGTAGGCCAAGGGGGCAAGCAAACGTTCGGAAGGCGTACCCCTATAGGAAGCTCTGAGGCTAATAAGGCTTCACCTGGAGTTAGCATTCCATTGACCCCCATTCATTTTGGCGTCACTTTGACAGCGAATAACTTTACATCTGAAGCGTTTTAAGCCTTTATATGAACCATTCCTATTTCCAGATAAATACAACATCTTTTTTTTTGAAAACCAATGCTAAAATGATGTCATGAGCATGCAACTTTCAGTCGCACATGAGAGAAGTAACCGTATTTTCTGGATAACAAACTAAAGGCAGTCTAAGGGAAAGTCCCCCATTGAGGGGACACAAACAATTAAGTTATGTTTTGTTTGGTTGGCATTATGTAGGAACAAATCACCTACCAAAAGTTGCCCTTGAACTCGGATCAGTCTGCACGTTATCAATGTTCTTAGCGCGGCTACCAGATGAGTTACTGTGTTTCAGTCACTCAACTGACACTGAGGATGCGCAGTACAATAAGGCTTCACCCAGTAAAGGGTTTTAAATTGACATAACTTGTCCCTATCGAAGTCTATGGGGTGGCTCTGGTCATTTCTATTATTGTCTATGGGCAAAAAAGCCTACTAGGAAATGTCTGTGGCAGTTTGAGGACAAGAAACGGTGCATCAAAGGGTCAAAATAGTAGCAGCCAAATAGGATCGTTGGTAACAGAACAAGTGACATAAAAATAAAAATAAAAGTGTAAAATAAAAAATCTTTGGCGGCACACGATTAATGCTCTAAAAAAAATGATGTGTTATGTTTAATCCTTAATCACATTGCGATTAACATATTAATGCTGAAAGCCCTAGCCTAATCATAATTGCTTTCATCTCATGAGGTTTCATTTAATTAATTAAATTTACATGGCTTAACATTTAGAGGCAATTGATAGATGTTTCATTTAATGAATTAAATTATTTTCAATGTTTTAAGAAGTTTCATGGAAATAGTTTGACTTTAAAGGAATAGAATTACTGAGAACTTTCCTGTCTGTGCACTGACCCACCCATGTTCGTGTGTAAGATCATGCAAATGGTAAAAAGGCTATCTAGTAATTAAAATAGCATTAGTTCATGTGTGACGGTATCATCACATTGTCTGGTGCTAGAACTCTGAATACAGTTCACATGCTGAAATGATGTAGTGTCTTTGTGGCCCTTCTAAGTTCCTTACTGTTTTTTTTTTATTAATTTACCTTTGCATCTGTGCTGGACTCTGCTGTTGGATGTTGAATTTCGGTTAGGTCAGATTCCCCATAGTCATAGTATTCTGTGTAGTCTGTGGTATACTATGAATAAAGAGTTACATTAGACAGTTAGTGGACTATCACAGGGAAGGCCGGTGCATACAATCTAATGTTAAACCATGTGTGATAAGATTTTTTTGATACAGAGTTAAATAACATTTTTGTTTATACAGCACAATTCACCTAACAGGGTTCACCTAAAAGGTTCACATCTTTTTTGTTGGAAAAACACTGACCAAAGTTGCAAAATGCACTAGATACAAAATGCACTAGAGACTGCAAAAAATACAAACACTAATCAGACACAGACGCTGATAGCTGCAGAAAAGTTAAGTGTGAACGTACAGTAGCTTAAGTCTGAACTGGTGAGCAATGCTGAGCAGCATATCAGCCACTATCAGAAAAGGAATGGGTGTCGAGCTCTCTTAAGGCGTCGGAGGGAGGTTTATCTATTGTACATACTGCACAGGTACTTACCAGTTGGGTACCGTTACACATACAATAAGAAAAGAAAATAAGTTCAGATATTGTAAAAGTTAATTAGGCCTAAATAGTACTTTTTTTTTCATTTAAAAACACAAGCATGCAACATTTGTTTGCTCTGCTTGCTTCCTTTTGGGAAGGCCTATGTGTATTACCATGGTTCCTTGTGATCATGTAAATAGTATTCTACTACACTCTGTATGCACCAGAGTGTAGCCAACTCTCGTGCATGATGTTCAGGAATGGACAACTAACCATTTCTGATCTGAATCAGGAAATCAAGGCAAATCAGGCAAATCAAGAAATATTGACTAATTTCTTGTAGGCCCTGTACGCAGTGCAGTGTGACATTCCAGATAACAAAATTTGATGGTAGCATCATAACGTTATTGTTAATTGATGGCAGTCGCAGATCAACCCACTTTCAGCAATTTCATATAATTATTGACATATTTAGCAAAATATTACTTGTCTCCACAATTACAATTCCGTCACAAAATGACTAGACAATTATTAGGTGAGAGGGATGTAAATTTCAGAATGGCTATAAAAAAATGTAAAAAAAGAATAGCTGAAAGTTAACACTCAAATGGATTTGCCATATTACGTTTACAATGGATTTGTCCCAGTATGTACACCTGCATCGCATATAGTACAATACAATAAAATCTATAACAGGCAGAATATAGTTGTGAATTACTGCGGTCACCTCACATTTGCTTTGTATGTTTTGACTTCTATCCGCATTAGTAACACAATGTACCACAGACACAAAATGGTTGCTGCAATCCGAGAAGCCAGATCGGGAGGATACATCTGCTTAAGTACATCAGTTCTGTGTAACACAGTAGTGCTTAATAATGTCCCCATTTCAGTACCAACATATAGAAACAAACAATAGACTCTTTACACTTACAGTTAACACTTTACAGTTCAAACTCTTCATTGTTAGATTCATTAAAGATGAAAGTTTAATTTTAGATTAAAGATCCATTCAGGTGTTTTAGTGATCAACTTGAGACAAAATCTGGAAAAATCATTAGTGAAAAGAACTCTTCCAGAATGGGCCCCAACTTAGTGAGACGGAGAAGAAGAAAAACATTTCCAGGGTGAGCTCATCAGCTATTTGGTGAAATACTTCTGGAAAAATGCAAGGCTTGCTGGAAAGGTTGAAATTCCAAAAGGGACACATGCAACCCTGAATTGGAATTGCAGAGATGTGCTTGAGTTACAGATCTCTTGAATGCACGTGATAGAAAAGTAAAAAAAAGAAACTTACAAATAGTTAGGGTTAGGCAAGAATTTACATAAAGAAGCAGTGTATAACTTAAACACAACTTTTGAACTAGTACTGTATATTCTCAAAAGTTTCAAGTAAATCCAAATTCCAAATAAATAATGTTCTTTTATGTTCTATACTCACCTCCTCTTCAGGTTCCTGTGCTTGTGGTATGTTCCAGTGGGGAGTATCGCAGTCTGGACTAAAGTGTTCACAGTAGTCATATGCTGCTTTGGGGTCAGTCACAACCAGTAGTTGTTGAATGTCACCCTAAAGGTGAGAAATGTATATTATGTCTTAATCACAACAGTCACATGACAAAAAAAAGAAAAGAAAAAGGAACTTGGTGAACAACAGCCATGATGAATATCTGTACTGATTTGTCATTTAGGTTTAAATATATTATTCAATAATTATCTGAATCAGACCTATACTAACTTTTAAAGAATATTTAGTTAGTAAATGGTATATTTCCTTTTATATTTCAGTGTTTCCCATCCATTGACTTATTTGTGGCGGCCCACCACAATATCAACACTGACCACCACACAATGATTTTTCCAGGTTGTACTAAATTATACTTAAATCTGGTTAGCATCATAACCATGCTGTGCTAATTTGTTAAAAACTGTTGCATTCAAGTTAATTCTGCAAGCCTACCACCACAAATAGAATTACTGTAAGTTATGTGGGAAACACTGTATTTGCTTCTTACTTAACATATAGGTCTCGTATCCCTGTGATACATGTCAAATGAGAAAGATGTTCATCAGATGGAATGTGTAAGGTAAAAGAAAGCAAAACAAAATAACAACTTAAAAAAACCTGATATTGTCTACATTCAAGAGTCATCTATCAGAAGAACGTAGCAAATACACTTTACATGAATTGGCTTGGCCGCATTAGCTACATCTAAAAGTAGCGGCATGATGATTATTTTTACTGGCCATTTACCATTTAAGTGTACATAGAAATAGTTGGGTCATCCTCCTTTTAGCAGAGATACAGGGGCATCGGGTAGAAATAGGCTATAGACCCTTTCAAGAGAGTTCCATTATCAGCATCATAGTTGGCCCCACAAGGCTTCCGTTTTAACATTCCATATGTTATCTTAATGCAGAGGAAGTAGATTGGGGCCCAAATAGAACGTTCAAGCATTGTTTTTGTTTTTATTGTTGAAAGGGTCTATACACATCTATGTGCCCAACAGGGATGACCCTGCCTCCTGTGCTGGCATAAAACACAGACTTGAGTGAGAATCTTTGGGCGGGGACATCATCAGAACAGATTTTGGACAATAGCATCATAACCTCTACTGGTAACTGGCAAATCCATTAGTGCGCACAGTACAGTCTCTATGAGCCTAATAGACATCTGGTATCTTTTAAATCCCACCACACTTTTTATTTACACTTCCACACACCCCGAATGCTTTCTCTAGAATATCTCTATTTCTCTAATTTCAAAATCTTTAATTTCTTCTAAGATTTCCTGCTCAATTGTGTCAAACACTGACATTGACAGTGTGTCAAACTCTACTTGAATGGTCCACCCACAGACTGTCTATAAATGCCCAGATTACCAACTATGTACTGTATCTGTTGGCACTCGGTTTCTTCATTATGGTCAAGGTTAAGGTTAGGGGTTCAATTTGGTTAAGGTGATGTTCAGTAACTGTTCAACAATAATTTCACCTACTGAACCTGAATCTTTACAGATGATCTGTTAAGTCTCTGTGGGTGGACTATCCAAGTAATTGCTTATTTACTGGGGCGCAGCAGTTCAAAAGTGGTGTACGTGCCCCAGTAAAAGGGTCTAATGACATTAACCTGTTGAGGAGTGAATCCTAAATCATCAATTTGGGAGCCACTTTTGGTGAATGTGGGTTTTGGTAATCTTCAGTGAAAAGAAATTGTCTGTAAATAATACTAGTGCTAATACAAATTATTTAGCACTTGGATAATCTGAAAAAAAAACATTCCTGAAACTTACCAAAGTTACCTCAGAATATTGCATCTCTATACCAACTAACAAATTAACTGGTTTAGTAGGTGAACTGACAGATTTACTAAAACACTGATTTGTTGAATTGTGAGACATGGCAAAAAATAATAAACTTTAGGTGCATATGCCCTGAAATCACGCCAATCTCTTTCTATACATGAAACTGAATTATTGTTTTTAAAAAAGCAGGAAAACAATGCGTACTTTTACACAAAGTCTCAAAGTGCCATTTAATCTTATAGGGCACTCCTGCTTTTGTCTCCCATGGACTCTGACAAAGACACAGAAGTCAAAACATTTAGTCTATTGCTATGCACTACAATAAAAGGTAACACTTTTATTAGGTTTCTACATAAGAGTGACATGACACTGTCATAACCTTAACACTAACCCTAACCCTAACTCTAACTTGTCATGACAAAAACCGAATGACACTTGACAGAAGCGAGTGACAGAAGCGTATAGAATATAGATAGAAAGCAAAAAAAGGGTATTAATATACCTGATTTTAAGTGTTCAGTGTAAAACTTTTCAATATAAATATAAATGTTATAAATATAATATAGTATGATACATTCATAAGAATAATATATAGAAAGCATGATTGATGACAATATGCGGTTGCATACAGTAATACAACAGTGACTTGTTTAGGACTCAAAATAAGGACTTGGACTCGACTTGGCCTTGGTAAGACTTGACTTGGACTTGCTTGGGACAACTCTTGACTTGCGACTTGACTAAGACTTCAGCAAGACTTGAGATTTACTAGTGGCTTGCCAAACAGTGACTTTGTGCTGATTTGAGCCACCACTACTTACTTATTAAGACAGCTATGTCGAGCCATCACCTGTATCTTGGAAAGTAATGAACCATAAACAATATTTCTCAAGTTACCCCACATTTTGTTTACATTAAAGCATGTTCATGTGCACATGACCTTATTTTTGACACACATTCTGAATTATGATGAGGATGATCTGTGTGTACAATGAAAAGCCTGACAGAAAAAAAAAATTGTGCCACTACAGGTTTGTAGTAGTTTACAAAGATTGCTACATTTGGCCGATAGTGTTGACATAAATGACATGACATAACATGAACATAACATGAACATGAAAATTCACCTTATAAGTTAAGTACAACTTCAGGTGCAAAATCAACTGTCCTACCTAAGGCTTTATTTTGCAAGTGTAATGATAAACACAACGGAAGGAGGAACATTTGACAACTAATTGGTTTAACTGTCACCATGATTGGTAAACAGAGCAACTCATATAGGTGAGTTTCTCAGAAGTAAAGGTGCCGAGACATTCATCTATCTGTGAAAACCTGTGTGGGCAAATAAAGCAAAAAACATAAGAAAATATTACGAGTGAAATTACAAGGAATATTGGTATTTTGTCTAGCCTGACGTCGTCATACTCAATTGTAGTCAGAAATGGTGGACAGAGGGGATGTGTCACCCTCAACTTTCGAAAATGAAAAGAACATAGAAAATTCCATGGCTTCCTGTTTCGGTATCGTCAAATCAGCAGGCACGCTCGATCTGGCAGAGATGCGCAGATTCTTTGCTGAATCTTTCAATACAAACATGCCTTACGTTTAGCCAGATCTGCGCAGCGCGGATTCAAACAATCAAACGTGCCCGTTGATTTGACGATACCAGACCATGAAGGCATGGAAAGTTCTTCCTACAGATACAGGTCTTAATACCTCTCTGTACTTTCAAAGTTTACAAGTTTTTGTCTGTAGAAACTCTCTGTAGAAAGTGTAATTATATTTTGAGCATTGTTAGTGGTATAAAATAGCGACGTGGCACCTTGCCCAGTTAGCATCACTGTAAGCCCATTCAGTGCTAAAGCAAATAAACGTTCTTGCTAAAAACTACACCAATTAACATAATTTTGCTAACTTTTTGTCAAAAGTATGAAGTTGTTAACTACCGTAAATAGACCCTAGATTGTTTTTACTCCAGAGTTACACTTTAATTCTTTTTAGAAATCATGGACTCTACATCCTCCAGGCAAAAGAGGAGAGGGAACATATCCAAATTGTTATTAGTGCACAGTTCAAAAGCCACCATCTACTGCACAGTTCAAAAGCCAGCACAGTTCAAAATCCAGCATGATGGTATGAAGGTGCATTTGTGCCTATGGTACAAAATTAACATAGAGCTCTAGAAAAAATTAAGAGACCACTACAATTTTTCCCCGAAATCAGCATCTCTACATGTATGACAGCCATTCCATTCCAGTGTCTGCTGAATTCCAACACAAGCACACCTCATTCTACTTAATGAGGTACTGATTAGGTGATTACCTGAACCAAATCTTATTTCATGAGGAAAAGTATAAAAAAACCACTGCTGAGGTCATCACTATCCTCTTGCAATAGGACCAGCCGGATGGCAAAAACAGTGCTAGTAGTACCTCAAAAGTAATTGGAATCAAAAAATAACTATTGACCATGCCAAAAGGGTTGAAAAGAAAACTTTTGAGTGAGTAAAAGAAGGGTTCAATTCTGGCTTCACTGGCAAAGGGATACAGTGAGCGGTTGCTTCAATCCTTAACATTTGCAAGACGGCGGTTCATAAGAACATTTGTAAGACGGCGGTTCATAAGAACAAGGTCAAAGGTCAAGCAGTAGACATTGGGGACAACAAAGCTACAGGCCGGGATGACCGTCAACACATTCAAATGTCACTCAGCAGGATGACATCAGGTGACCTAAAAGAAAAAAGAATGGCAAATGGCAGCTGGGGGAAGTGCACGGTGAGAACGGCTCAAAACAGGCTCCTATGGACCCTTTCAAGAGAGTTCCATTATCAGCATCATAGTTGGCCCCACAAGGCTTCCGTTTTAACATTCCATATGTTATCTTAATGCAGAGGAAGTAGATTGGGGCCCAAATAGAACGTTCAAGCATTGTTTTTGTTTTTATTGTTGAAAGGGTCTTCAAAACAGGCTCCTATAGGTAGGGCTCGTGTCGTGTAAAGCTAGAAAAAAAACATTCATCAATGAGAACCAAAGAAGAGCCAGGCTGAGGTTTGCAAAAGACCATAAGGATTGGACCATAGAGGCCTGGAGTAACGTCATCTTCTCTGATGAGTCCAGTTTTCAGCTTTGCCCAGCACCTGATTGTCTAATCATTATATGGAGACCCGGAGAGGCCTACAAGCCACAGTGTCTCGCACCCACTGTGAAATTTGGTGGCGGATCGGTGATGATCTGGGGGTGCTTCAGCAAGGCTAGAATCAGGCATATTCGTCTTTGCGAAGGACGCATGAATTTCTGCGCCAGGAATGCCATGAAGTCACCCAACACCAATGTGAAAGACTGGTAGAGAGCATGCCAAGACGCATGAAAGCTGTGATTGACAATCAAATCATCTTTTTTGTTATTTTTGTTATTTTGACCATTTGGCCATTGTCAAGGACAATTATTTGGAATTTGGGAGAAATGTTGTCAGTAGTTGATAGAATGAAACAAAACTGTTTACTCAAACACATACCTATAAATACAGTAGTTACATCAGAGAAACGGATCATTTCTTTTGATCAGAGAAACTGATCATTACAGTCTCTTATTTTTTTCCAGAGCTGTATATTTTCCAAAAAAACAGATATGTTGTTTTTGAATTATTCTCAATTAAATTCTGTTTTTATTTACATTTTCCACAGGGCTTTTTTGGAATTGGAATAGAATGAATATAA